>NC_052067.1:140870133-141178064 GCF_015852505.1 Tachyglossus aculeatus | reverse complement strand
GTTGCCCAAGGTCACACAGCAGTCAAATGACAGAGCTGGGATTAGAACCAAGGTCCTCTGATTTCCAGGCCTGTGGTCCTTCCACCAGGCCACACTGCTTCGCAATACAGTACAATACAATGGGCTAATAGTGTTGGTCGATACATTCCCTGCCCACTGTGAGTTTAGGTCTAGAGACTAAGGAACCTATTTCTCTCCCTTTTGAGGTTCCTCTCCATAAATCACTTCCGGGGCCTGTCTGGTGACACATTCAATCACATTTATTCATTCCAAAATGAACCAAAAGCCTCTGAGCAGGTGAACCCAGTTTATGGCTCGAGAGGGGCTCCGGATTTATGATTTGTAAAAGGGCTTCGACTCATGGAAGAAAGACCCTACCCAAAGATATGCCAGGACAGGGGAAACCATGTTGGACAAGTAAGGCATTAAAAAGAAAGCTCACCGATCGCTCAGGGCTTTGGGGGTGGCAGATGCCGCCCACCCTCTTCTGCTGTGGGAAAGGGGCTTCACTGCCTTGGCGTTGGTGGATGGACAAACAATCCCTGCCTTCTTTCCCCCCTGCCCCCAGCCCCAGATGGTCCCCTGAAGTCCCCAGGACCCTGGAGATATATGGGATATATGGGATATGTGGTTCCCGGCTTCCACTCTTTTTCCGAGGCCCTGGGGTTGGGCCTTCCCGACTTCAAGACTACAGCAGCTGAGGTACCTGAAGACCACCCTCTCTGAGGAGCAGCAAATCTTCATTCTTTACAGGACTGGAAGGAAGGAGACCTGGCTTCTAATCCCAACTCCACCATTTGATTTGCTTGCTGTGTGTCCTTGGGCAAGTGAGTCTCTGGACTTCACTGAGGGGGTCCCTCAACATTCAATTCTAGGTCACCTTCTACTCTCCATCTATCCTCACTCCCTTGGAGAACTCATTCAATCCCATGGCTTCCATCCCTGTGCAGGTGATACCCAAATCTACATCTCCTCCCCTGATCTTTATCCCTCTCTGCATGTTTGCGTTCTCCTCCTGCCTTCAAGACATCTTTATACTTGGATGTCCCCTCATCACTTCAAACTTAACACGCCCAAAACAAAACTCCTTATCTTTCCACCCAAATCCTGTCTTTTCCCTGACTTTCCCATCACTGTAGACGGCATCACCATCCTTTCCGTCAATAAGCCTTCTAGACTGTGACCCTGTTACTGGGTAGGGAATGACAATAATAGTAATAATGATGGTATTTGTTAAGCACTTACTATGTGCCAAGTTCTGTTCTAAGCACTGGGGTAATAATAATAATGATGATGGCATTTGTTAAGCGCTTACTCTGTGCAAAGCATTGTTCTAAGCGCTGGGGGGGATATAAGGTGATCAGGTTGTCCCACGTAGGTCTCACAGTCTTAATCCCCATTTTACAGATGAGGTAACTGAGGCTCAGAGAAGTTAAGTGACTTGCCCAAGGTCACACAGCAGACATGTGGCAGAGCCGGGATTAGAAGCCACGACTTCTGACTCCCAAGCCCGAGCTCTTTCCATTGAGCCACACTGCTTCTCTTGATACAAGGTACAAGATAACAAGGCAGATACAAGGTAATCAGGTTGTCCCACGTGGGGCTCACAGGTAACTGAGGCACAGAGAAGTGAAGTGACTTGCCCAAGGTCACACAGCAGACAAGTGGCAGGGCTGGGATTAGAACCCACATCCTCTGACTCACAAGCCCGTGCTTTTCATTCATTCAATCATATTTATTGAGCGCTTACTGTGTGCAGATCACTGTACTAAGTGCTTGGGAAGTACAAGTGGCTTTTGCCACTAAACCATGCTGGATTGTCTCCATTGCTGAATTGAACTTCCCAAGCACTTAGTACAGTACTCTGCACACAGTAAGCACTCAATAAATATGATTGAATGAATGAATGAATGAAGGACTAACCTTGGCATTACCCTTGACTCCTCTCTCTCATTCAAACCACGTATTCAATCCATCACCAAATCCTAGGGGTCACAACATCACTAAAATCCGCCCATTCCTCTCCATCCAAACTGCTATCATGTTAATACAATCGCTCATCCTAACCTGCCTACATTACTGCATCAGCCTCCTCGCTGACCTCCCAGCCTCCTGTCTCTCATTCATTCATTCATTCAATCATATTTATTGAGTGCTTACTGTGTGCAGGACACTGTACTAACGCCTGGGAAGTACAAGTCGGCGACATATAGAGACGGGCCCTACCCAACAACGGGCTCACAGTCCAGTCCATACTTCACTCTGCTGCCCAGATTATCTTTCCACAGAAAAGTTCAGGACATCACCCGCATCCTCAAAAATCTCCAGTGGTTGCTTACCCACCTTTGTATCAAACAAAAATTCCTCACTACTGGCTTTAAAGCGCTCTATCTCCTTGCCCTCTTCTACCTCACCTCGCTTCTCTCCTTCTACAATTTGGCCTGCATACTTCACTCCTCTAGTGCTAACCTTCTCATCGTGCATCCATCTCTTCTTTCTCGCTACCAACCCCTAGACCATGTCCTGCCTCTGGCCTGGAACGCCCTCCCTCCTCAAATCCAATAGACAATGACTCTTCCCTCTTTCAAAGCCTTATTGAAAGCCCATCTCCTCCAAGAGGTCTTCCCAGACTAATTTCCACTTTTCCTCATCTCCCATTCCCTTCTGCGTCACTCTGACTTGTTCCCTTTGCTCTTCTCTTTGTCCCCGCCCCAGCCTCATTACACTTATGTATATATCTGTTATTTTATGTATTTGTATTGATGTCTATCTCCCCACCAATGGACTGTGAGCTCACTGTGAGCAGGGAATGTGACTGTCTATTGTTGCACTGTACTTTCTCAAGCGCTTAGCACAGTGCTCTGCACACAATAAGTGCTTAATAAACATGACTGAATGAATGAATGATCAATCAATGGTATAGAGCTCTTACTGTGTGCAGAGCACTGTACTAAGAGCTTGGGGGACTGCAATAGAACAATATAACAGATCCAGCCCCTGCCCACAATGAGCTTACAGTCTAGAGAGTTTCCTCATCTGTATAATGGGGATGAAACATCTGTTATGCCTCCACCTTAGACTGGGAACCCCATTTTAGACAGGGCTCTGCCTGAACTGCTTATCTTATATCTACCCCAAGGCTCAGTTTAGTGCTGGGTACCTAGTAAGCGCTCAACAAATGCCATGATGATTGGTGATATCAGTCAACCAATCAATTGTCTTTAATAAAAGCCTGCTGCTGGTAGAGTAATAATAATAATGGTATTTATTAAGTGCTTACTATGTGCAAAGCACTGTTCTG
This sequence comes from Tachyglossus aculeatus, assembly GCF_015852505.1. NCBI lineage: Eukaryota > Metazoa > Chordata > Mammalia > Monotremata > Tachyglossidae > Tachyglossus > Tachyglossus aculeatus. The sequence goes on along the minus strand of NC_052067.1, from coordinate 141,174,763 downwards.
AGCACTGGGGAGGTTACAATAATAATAATAATGATGGCATTTATTAAGCGCTTACTATGTGCAAAGCACTGTTCTAAGCGCTGGGGTAGATACAAGGTAAACAAGTTGTCCCACGTGGGGCTCACAGACTTAATCCCCATTTTCCAGATGAAGTAACTAAGGCACAGAGAAGTTAAGTGACTTGCCAAAGTCACAAAACTGACAAGTGGCAGGTGATCACGTTGTCCCACATGGGGCTCACAAGCAGCGCAGCTCAGTGGAAAGAGCCCGGGCTTTGGAGTCAGAGGTCATGGGTTCAAATCTTGGCTCCACCACTTGTCAGCTGTGTGACTTCAGGCAAGTCACTTCACTTCTCTGGGCCTCAGTTACCTCATCTGTAAAATGGGGATTAAGGCTGTGAGCCCCACGTGGGACAACCTGATCACCTTGTAACCTCCCCAGCGCTTAGAACAGTGCTTTGCAGATAGTAAGCGCTTAACAAATGCCATTATTATTATTATTATTATTATTAATCCCCAGTTTACAGATGAGGTAACTGAGGCACAGAGAAGTGAAGTGACTTGCCCAAAGTCACACAGCTGACAATTGGCAGAGTTGGGATTTGAAACCATGAACTCTGATTCCAAAGCCCGGGCTCTTTCCACTGAGCCACGCTGCTTCTCTGGAGTCCAACTTGATTTATTTGTATCTACCCCAGAAATACCCCTTTCAGGGTGGCACCAGGAGAGTTTCCAGTCCTCTATCAGCCTCGGTTATAGGAGGGAGAGTCAAGCAGAGGCCTACCCATTCCATTCCTAGCTTGGCCAGTGGAAAACCACCTGCTATAAGTCCCTTTTGAGGTTCCTCTCCATAAATTGCTTCCGTCTGGTGACACAAGCAATTCATTCAATCACATTTATTCATTCAACTGTAGTTAATGAACCGAAATGAACTGAAAGCCTCTGAGCAGGTGAACCCAGTTTATGGCTAGAGAGGGAATCCGGATTTATGATTTGTTAAAGGGATCCAAGAAAACTCTCTGGATCCCCTACCAGAAGAACAATTGCAGATGGAGAGCAGGGCGTTCTGGAAGAGATGCGTCCATGGTGTCTCTGTGGGTCGGAAACGACTCGACGGCATAAAACCAGACAAGACCCCAGAAGTTAGTACGGTGCTCTGGCACATAGTAAGCATTTAACAAGTACCATAAAAAAGAAGTGGGCTGGAAGTAGTCCTGTGGGTAGGATGTGTTTTTCTCTTATTCGCCCAATTCTACAATGAAACTCAAGGAAATATAGGCAGCTCCGACCTGCTCTCTTGCTGAGCGAGATATATCAAGAACACCTGAGAGCTCACTTCGACAGCATACATTTGACAGGATTGGGGAAGGTGGGAGGGAATGTGTCTGTTTAGTGTTATACTGTACTCTCCCCAGCACTTAGTACAGTGCCCTGCACAGAGTGAATGCTCTCTATATATGATTGAATGAATGAATGAAAGAAAGGAAGGCAGCCAGGAAGGTGAAGAGAAGCAGCATGGCTCAGTGGAAAGAGTACGGGCTTTGGAGTCAGGGGCTCGAGTCCCGGCTCTCCCAATTGTCAGCTGTGTGACTTTGGGCAAGTCACTTAATTCATTCATTCATTCAATCGTATTTATTGAGCGCTTACTGTGTGCAGAGCACTGAACTAAGCGCTTGGGAAAGACAAGTTGGCAACATCTAGAGACGGTCCCTACCCAACAGCGGGTTCACAGTCTAGAAGGGGGAGACAGACAACAAAGCAAAACATATTAACAAAATAAAATAAATAGAATAAATATGTCAAAGTAAAATAGAGTAATAAATATGTACAAACATATATACAGGTGCTGTGGGGAGGGGAAGGAGGTAAGGTGGGGGGGATGGGGAGGGAGTCTTAATCCCCATTTTACAGAGGAGGGAACTGAGGCCCAGAGAAGTTAAGTGACTTGCCCAAAGTCACACAATTGGTGAAGCAGGATTTGAACCCACGACCTCTGACTCCAAAGCCCGCACTCTTTCCGCTGAGCCATGCTGCTTCTCTGACTTAACTAACTTCTCTGGGCCTTAACTAACTTAACTTCTCTGGGCCTCAGTTACCTCATCTGTGAAATGGGGATTAAGACTGTGAGCCCCCCATGGGACAACCTTGATTACCTTGTATACCCCCAGTGCTTAGAACAGTGCTTTGCACATAGTAAGCGCTTAACAAATGCCATCATCAATATTATTATTATTATTAACCAAGGCTACTTGGCAGCACCATTTCCCCCTTCTAGACTGTGCGCCCACTGTTGGGTAGGGACCGTCTCTATATGGTGCCAACTTGTACTTCCCAAGCACTTAGTACAGTACTCTATTTATTTATTTATTTTATTTGTACATATTTATTCTTTTTATTTTGTTAATATGTTTTGTTTTGTTGTCTGTCTCCCCCTTCTAGACTGTGAGCCCACTGTTTGGTAGGGACCATCTCTATATGTTGCCAACTAGTACTTCCCAAGTGCTTAGTACAGTGCTCTGCACACAGTAAGCGCTCAATAAATACGATTGAATGAATGAATGAATGCTCAGGTCCACATTTCTCCGGTGCCTGGAATTCAGGGCTTTGAGCTTTGTTGGCCCTATTACTAAGTGCCAGGCCCTCTTCCTGTGTGCAGAGCCCTGTACTAAGCGCTTGGGAAAGTAGAATTCAGCAATAAAGAGTGAGAATCCCTTCCTACAATGAGCTCACAGTCTGGGGTGGGAGGTTGTGGGGGAGACAGGCATTCATACAAATAGACATCAATATAAATAAATAAAATCAATCAATCAATCAATTGTATTTATTGAGCGCTTACTGTGTGCAGAGCACTGTACTAAGTGCTTGGGAAGTACAAGTTGGCAACGTATAGAGACAGTCCCTACCCAACAGTGGGCTCACAGTATTCAAATCCCGAGCCCGCCAATTGTCAGCTGTGTGACCTTGGGCAAGTCACTTCACTTCTCTGTGCCTCAGTTACCTCATCTGTAAAATGGGAATTAAGACTGTGAGCCCCCGGTGGGACAACCTGATCACCTTGTTACCTCCCCAGCGCTTAGAACAGTGCTTTGCACATAGTAAGTGCTTAACAAATGCCATCATTATTATTATTATAAAAGGGGGAGACAGAGAACAAAACCAAACATACTAACAAATTAAAATAAATAGAATAGATATGTACAAGTAAAATAAATAAATAAATAAATAGAGTAATAAGTAAAATGGCAGATATATACATAAGAGCTGTGGGGCAGGGATGGGGGGCAGAGCAAAGGGAGCAAGTCAGGGTGATAAAAAAGGGAGTGGGAGATGAGGAAAAGTGGGGCTTGGTCTGGGAAGGCCTCTTGGAGGAGGTGAGCCTTCAGTAGGGCTTTGAAGGGAGAGAGAGTCATTGTCTGGTGGATTTGAAGAGGGATGGAGTTCCAGGCCAGAAGTAGACGTGGACCAGGTGTAGGCGGCAAGACACATGAGATGGCGGCACAATGATAAGGTTAGCACCAGAGGAGTGGGTTGGAGAAGGAGAGAAGAGAGGTGATGTAGGAGGGGGCAAGGTGATGGAGAGCTTTGAAGCCGCGAGTGAGGTGTTTTTGTTTGATATGGAGGAGGATAAGCAACCACTGAAGATTTTTGAAGAAGGGGGTGACATGTCCTGAGCGTTTCTGTAGAAAGTTGATCCAGACAGCCGACTTGTACTTCCCAAGCGCTTAATACTGTGCTCTGCGCACGGTAAGCGCTCAATAAATATGATTGAATGAATGAATGAATAATAATAATAATCATCTCGCCCCCTCCTACCTCACCCCCCTTCTCTCCTTCTCCAGCCCAGCCCGCACCCTCCGCTCCTCTGCTGCTAATCTCCTCACCGGGCCTCGTTCTCGCACGTCCCTTCATCGACCCCCGGCCCACGTCCTCCCCCGGGCTTGGAATGCCCTCCCTCTGCCCATCCGCCAAGCTAGCTCTCTTCCTCCCTTCAAGGCCCTACTGAGAGCTCACCTCCTCCAGGAGGCCTTCCCAGACTGAGCTCCTTCCTTCCTCTTCCCCTCGTCCCCCTCTCCATCCCCCCATCTTACCTCCTTCCCTTCCCCACAGCACCTGTATATATGGATATATGTTTGTAGATATTTATTACTCTATTCATTTATTTATTTATCTTACTTGTACATATCTAGTCTATTTATTTTATTTTGTTAGTATGTTTGGTTTTGTTCTCTGTCTCCCCCTTCTAGACTGTGAGCCTGCTGTTGGGTAGGGACTGTCTCTATGTGTTGCCGACTTGTACTTCCCAAGCGCTTAGTACAGTGCTCTGCACACAGTAAGTGCTCAATAAATACGATTGATTGATTGATTGATTGATAATAATAATGATGGCATTTGTTAAGCGCTTACTATGTGCAAAGCACTGTTCTAAACACTGAGGAGGTTACAAGGTGATCAGATTGTCCCACGGGTGGGCTCACAGTCTTAATCCCCATTTTCCAGATGAGGGAACTGAGGCCCAGAGAAGTTAAGTGACTTGCCCAAAGTCACACAGCTGACAGTTGGCGGAGCCGGGATTTGAACCCATGACCTCTGACTCCAAAGCCCGTGCTCTTTCCACTGAGCCATGCTGCTTCTCAATGAATGAATGAACTGGAATGGGAAGGGACAGATGGTTGGGAGGTCAACAAGGAGGCTGATGCAGTAATGTAGGTGGAATAAGATGAGTGATTGTACTAACGTGGTAGCAGTTTGGCTGGAGAGGAAAGGGCGAATTTTAGCAATGTTGTGAAAGAATTTCATGACGGATTGAATATGTGGGTTGAATGAGAGAGAGGAGTACTAAGCGCTGGAGTAGATACAAGCAGATCGTGTTGGACACAGTTCCTGTCCCCCATGGGGCTCACAGTTTCCATCCCCATTTTCCAGATAATCAATCAATCAATGAATCAGTCAATCGCATTTATTGAGCACTTACTGTGTGCAGAGCACTGTACTAAGCACTTGGGAAGTACAAGTAGGCAACATATAGAGACAGTCCCTACCCAACAGTGGGCTCACAATCTAAAAGGTCACAGATAAGGTCACTGAGGCTCAGAGAAGGGAAGTGTCTTGTCCAAGGTCACACAGCAGACAAGCATGTGTCCTCACTGGGCCTCGTTGTCACCTGTCCCGCCATCGACCCCCAGCCCAAGTCCTCCCCCTGGCCTGGAATACCCTCCCTCCGCACATCTGCCAAGCTAGCTCCCTTCCTCCCTTCAAAGCCCTACTGAGAGCTCACCTCCTCCAGGAGGCCTTCCCAGACTGAGCCCCCTCCTTCCTCTCCCCCTCGTACCCCTCCCCATCCCCCCGCCTTACCTCCTTCCCCTCCCCACAACACCTGTATATATGTATATATGTTTGTACATATTTATTACTCTATTTTACTTGTACATATTCTTTCTATTTATTTTGTTAATATGTTTTGTTTTGTTGTCTGTCTCCCCCTTCTAGACTGTGAGTCCGCCGTTGGGTAGGGACCATCTCTATATGCTGCCAACTTGTACTTCCCAAGCGCTTAGTACAGTGCTCTGCACACAGTAAGCTCTCAATAAATACGATTGAATGAATGAATGAATGAACACTGTAACCTCCCCAGCGCATAGAACAGTGTTTGCACATAGTAAGTGCTTAATAAATGCCATCATTATTATAATTATTATTATTATTAAATGGCAGAGCAGAGATTAGAACCCAAGTCCTTCCGACTCCCAGCGCCCTGCTTTCTCCACTATACCACACTGCTTTGGCTCTGACTCCGCCGAAACCGATAAAGCGCCGACAACCCCAGTAGCAAAAACTCTCTTGTTATCCAGATCATTGTGGCCGTTATTTAATAATAATAAGGTAATAATAATGATGATTATGGTATTTGTTGAGCACTTACTATTTCAAAGTGCTGGGGTAGATACAAAGTCATCAGGTTGTCCCACGTGGGGCTCACGGTCTTAATCCCCATTTTACAGATGAGGTAATTGAGGCTCAGAGAAGTGAAGTGGCTTGCCCAAGGTCACACAGCAGACAAGTGGCGGAGGTGAGATTAGAACCCACGTCCTCTGACTCTCAAGCCCGGACTCTTGCCACTAAGTCACGCTGCTTCTCTCTTTCCATCTAGACTATAAATTCCTTGTGGGAGGGACCGTGTCTACCAGCTCTGTTATATCATGCTCTCCCAAGCACTTAGCATAGTGCTCTCTGAACACAAAAAGTGCTTAATAAATACTAATGATTGATTGATTATCTGATCCTACTAGACTGTCCGCTCCTTGCGGGTAGAGGTCAAATCTAACTCTCCCAAGCACTTAGTACAGTGCTCTGAACATGGTAACTGCTCAATAAAATGCTCAATAAAATAAAATTGCTCAATAAAGTAATGAAGCAGCATGGCTCAGTGGAAAGAGACCGAGGTTTAGAGTCGGAGGTCATGGGTTCAAATCCCAGCTCCGCCAATTGCCAGTTGTGTGACTTTGGGCAAGTCACTTAACTTCTCTGTGCTTCAGTTACCTCATCTGTAAAATGGGGATTCATTCATTCATTCATTCAATCGTATTTATTGAGTGCTTACTGTGTGCAGAGCACTGTACTAAGCGCTTGGGAAGTACAAGTTGGCAACATATCGAGACGTTCCCTACCCAACAGCGGGCTCACAGTCTAGAAGGGGGAGACAGACAATAAAACAAGACATATTAACAAAATAAAATAGAATAAATATGTACAAATAAAATAAATAGAGTAATAAATCCATACAAACGTATATACATATTCATTCATTCAATCATATTTATTGAGCGCTTACTGTGTGCAGAGCTCTGTACTAAGCACTTGGGAAGTACAAGTTGGCAACATATAGAGACGGTCCCTACCCAACCGCAGGCTCACAGTCTAGAAGGGGGAGACAGACAACAAAACAAGACATATTAACAAAATAAAATAAATAGAATAAATATGTACAAATAAAATAAATAGAGTAATAAATCCGTACAAACACATATACATATATACGGGTGCTGTGGGGAGGAGAAGGAGGTAAGGCGGGGCGGATGGGGAGGAGGGAGGTGGGAGGGGGAGAATCCACAACCTCTGAGTCCCAAAACGGTGCTCCATCATCCAGGGCTGGGCAGAGCGTGGGAGACCACAACTGATCCGAGTTAGTGGACAGAGAAGCCAGAGAGAAATACTGTTGCAGAATTCCCTGTTCCTCAGACCGGCTGGCTTGCCAAAGATAGCCACGGCGGACAAGGAAGTGGGGAAAAAAACCAGGAACCACAGAGGTCAGCGTTCCCCTTGGGAGGCCATCAGAACGAGTCTGGTGGTGGTGTGGGATTACGGCCCGCGCCAAACTGAAGATCCAAGAAACTGAGTGGTCCTGTCCACCCGTCTGTGAGCCCCCCATGGGACAACCTGACCACCTTGTAATCTCCCCAGTGCTTAGAACAGTGCTTTGCACATAGAAAGCACTTAATAAATGCTATCATTTTTATCATTATTATTAATTAAAACCACAGATGGATTTCACAGGAAAAGATGGAGGGTGCACAGTTAAGCATGAACTAAAGCCCACAGCTTATCTACAGTCCTCTAGTCTGTAAGTTCCTGGTGGGCAGGGATTGTGTCTATTTATTATTTTGTCCTTTTCCAAGCACTTAGTACAGTGCTCTGCTCCCCTATATCTACTACACCCCCTTCCCATCAATCAGTTGAGCGATTACTACTACTGAAAATAATAACGATGGCATTTGTTAAGTGCTGATTATGTGCGAAGCACTGTTCTAAGCGCTGGAGGGGATACAAGGTGATCAGGTTGTTCCCCGTGGGGCTCGCAGTCTTAATCCCCATTTTACAGATAAGGTAACTGAGGCACAGAGAAGTGAAGTGACTTGCCCAAAGTCACACAGCTGACAATTGGCGGAGCTGGGATTAGAACCCATGACCACTGACTCCCAAGCCCGGGCTCTTGCCACTGAGCCACGCTGTTTTACTGTGTGCAGAGCACTGTGTGAAGCACTTGGGAGAGAACATATAGCATAGAGATGGCAGACATGCTCCCTGCCCACTAGGAGCTTACAGTCTAGAGAGCTCACCCCTGCCTCTTAAGCAGACAGGATCATTCATTCATTCAATCATATTTATTGAGCGTTTCCTGTGTGCAAAGCACTGTACCAAGCGCTTGGGTGAGTACAAAAAAAAGGCAGCATGGCTCAGTGGAAAGAGCAGAGGTTTGGGTGTCAGAGGTCATGGATTCAAATCCTGGCTTGCCACTTGCCAGCTGTATGACTTTGAGCAAGTCACTTCACTTCTCTGTGCCTCAGTTCCCTCATCTGCAAAATGGGGATTAAGGCTGTGAGCCCCACGTGGGACAACCTGATCACCTCGTATCCTCCCCAGCGCTTAGAACAGTGCTTTGCACATAGGAAGCGCTTAACAAATACCATCATTATTATTTCTTCTATTTATTTTACTTATACATATTTACTATTCTATTTATTTTGTTAATGATGTGCATCGAGCTTTACTTCTATGTATTCTGATGACTTGACACCTGTCCACATGTTTTGTTTTGTTGTCTGTCTCCCCCTTCTAGACTGTGAGCCCGCTGTTGGGTAGGGACCATCTCTACGTGTTGCCAACTTGTACTTCCCAAGCGCTTAGTACAGTGCCCTGCACACCGTAAGCACTCAATAAATACGATTGAATGAATGAATACAATGCAACAACGGACATATTCCCCCCACAACGAGCTCACAGGGTCCTTAAATTTCCCACCCGGCCCTCCACCTCATGATCCCAGGCTTCCTTTCCACCCCATTCAGTTGTTTCTTGGGGTCTTGGGAACAATCTGAGACCCTACCCATGTCTCCCCAACCTTCGTTTGAAATGTGGTGTTGGAGAAGGCTTTTGCGAATACCATGGACTTCCCGAAAAACAAACAAATGGATTTTAGAGCAATTTAAGCCAAAGTGGTCTTTTTAAGGTCAAATGACCATTTGGATTAACAGCTTTTGGACACATCATCAGAAGGACTGATTCTCTGGAGAAGACACTAATGCTAGGAAAAGTCCAGGGAAAACTTGGAAGAGACAGGCTGGCAGCTGAATAATAATAATAATAATAATAATAATAATAATAATAATAATAATAATAATAGCATTTATTAAGCACTTACTATGTGCAAAGCAATGTTCTAAGCACTGGGGAGGTTACATGATGATCAGGTTACCCCACCAGGGGCTCACGGTCTTAATCCTCATTTTACAGATGAGGTAACTGAGGCACAGAGAAGTGAAGTGACTTGCCCAAAGTCACACAGCTGACAATTGGTGGAGCCGGGATTTGAACCCATGACCTCTGACTCCAAAGCTCATGGACAGAGACCATAGCAACGATAACGGAAGAACCGTTAGAAAGGTTGCAGATAATGGCAGAGGACGGGACTTTCTGGAGAAAGTATATCCGTGGAGTCGCTATGAATCGGAAATGACTGGACGACACTTAATATTAATGATAAACCCCAATGCTTAAAGGGCAGAGGGATGAGAGAGGCCTTCCCCTATGTTAAGCCACTTTAAGAAAACCCAGGTCTTCCTTGGGAGAAAGGAACTATAAATGTTAAGTCCTCAGTGACATTCAAGAAATATACTTTTGAGATTAAAAAAAATATGTTCCAGAGAAGCAGTATGGCCTAGTGGAAATAGCAAGAACATGGGGGGGCAAACGACCTTGCTTCTAAGTCCAGCTCTGCCGATCGCTTGCTGTGTAGCCCTAGGAAAGTCACTTGACTTCTCTGTGCCTCAGTTTCAGTCATTCATTCAATCGTATTTATTGAGCAATTACTATGCGCAGAACACTGTACTAAGCACATGGAAAGTACAATTCAGCCACAGAGAGCATCCAAGCTCACAATGAGCTCACAGACAGACATCAAATCAGGTAAACAGGCATCAATAGCATCAATATAAATCAGTAAAATTATAGATAAATACACATCATTGATTAAATAAATAGAATTATAAATATGCACTTCTATACACAAGTGCTGTGGGTCGGTGATGGGGGTTAAAGCAAAGAAAGCAAGTCGGGGTGATGGGGAGGGGTGGGAGAGCAGTGTCCTCAACTGTAAAATGGGGGTTCCATGCCTGATCTCCCTCCTACTTGGCCCGTGAGCCCCAAGGGAGAGACGGACTTTGTCTAAACTGATTAACTTATATCATCATCATCATCATCAATCGTATTTATTGAGCACTTACTGTGTGCAAAGCACTGTACTAAGCGCTTGGGAAGTACAAGTTGGCAACATATAGAGACATTCCCTACCCAACAGTGGGCTCATATCTATCCCAGTACTTACAACAGTGCTCAACAGATAAAGAGTTCTTAACAAATACAATATTAATAATAATACTAATAACATGGACAGAAGTTCCACCTTCTGAATTCTCTATAATTATTGAGGAATAAATTTTTAGCCCAAGAGGGCAGGTTATAAGAGGGCTTTGTCTTGGAGGAAAGGGCAACAGAAAAATCCAGCAGTGCTCACAAAAAAACAATGCTAGATCGCTATTTTCACACCAGAATAGTTACCTTTTTCAAGCCAAAGATTCTCAAATAATAAAAATTCTTATGCTCTTTGTGGACAAAGATCGTGTCTACCCATTCCGTTGTATTGTTCTTTCCCAAGCATTTAGTATAGTGCTACACACTCAGTAACTGCTTAATAAATACCACTGATTGACTACTGTGAATGGCTTAATGGGGGAAATACTGAAAATCAAAAACCTAATCCTCTTTTGGGATTAAGTAATTCCCAAATAAATCCTCAAAATGGGTTGGGACAGGCCTCAGACATTTGACTCCTCCCTGCCCTGCTCTGCTCCTTGTCTGCTGCGTGACCTTGGGCAAGTCACTTCACTTCTCTGTGCCTCAGTTCCCTCATCTGTCAAACAGGGATTAAGACTGTGAGCCCTATGTGGGACAGCCCCTCCTTCCCTCTGCCCTACCCCCTTCCCCTCCCCACAGCACTTGAGTATATTTGTACATATTTATTACTCTATTTATTTTATTAATGGAGAAGCAGCGTGGCTCAGTGGAAAGAGCCCGGGCTTTAGAGTCAGAGGTCATGGGTTCAAATTCCAGCTCCACCACTGAGCTGTGTGATTGTGAGCAAGTCACTTAGCTTCTCTGGGCCTCAGTTCCCTCATCTGTAAAATGGGGATGAAGACTGTGAGCCCCCCGTGGGACAACCTGATCACCTTGTTAACCTCCCCAGTGCTTAGAAGAGTGCTTCACACATAGTAAGCGTTTAATAAATGCCATCATTATTAATGATGTGTGTATAGCTATAATTCTATTTATTCTGATGGTATTGACACCTGTCTGCTTGTTTTGTTTTGTAGTCTGTCTCCCCCTTCTAAACTGAGAGCCCGTTGTTGGGTAGGGACCGTCTCTAGATGTTACAAATTAGCACTTCCCAAGTGCTTAGTACAGTGCTCTGCACACAGTAAGCGCTTAATAAATGCTATCAAATGAACGAGTGACAGGGACTGTGTCCAACCCGATTTGCTCGTATCGACCCCAGCGCTTAGTACAGCGTTGGCCACACAGTAAGCTCTTAACAAACACCACAATTATGGGGATTCTGTATGTCATCATTCCACTTACCTGTGTGCCCACAGAGTTAGAGAATCAAGTCACCTGCAGCATTTTGTTGGAATCCTTCTGGAGAATATTTCCCCACCGCCAACCTGCCAAAACAATCACTCCTTGTGGTATTGGACCCTGAGGCGGTAGCTTACCTCGCTTACCCCCTGAAACCGGCCCAGAGTTGGGAGGATGAGCGGAGCAAGAAAGAACTGGTTTCTGCTCCTCTCCCTCCCAGAGAGTGTCAGAAATTCTGGAAACTAAAAAGAGTGTGCTGAAAGGAGAACTTTTCCCCATTGTTTCAACCAATTTGCTCCGAGTGAATGCTCACTTTAAGTCTTTCCTGCCATCTCAAGGCAGGGATGGGAGGAGGAGAGAGAAGAATTAGTGGAGAAACCAGGCACTTGATAATGGTGGTGTTTGTTAGCGCTTACTTTGTTCCAGCCGTTGGGTTGGATAAAGGCAAATCGCACTGGACATAGGCCCTTGTGGCTCACAACCTTAATCCCCATTTTCCAGATGAGGTCACTGAGGCACAGAGAAGTGAAGTGACTTGACCAAGGTCACGCAGCAATCAATCAATCAATCAATCAATCGTATTTATTGAGCGCTTACTATGTGCAGAGCACTGTACTAAGCGCTTGGGAAGTACAAATTGGCATCACATAGAGACAGTCCCTACCCAACAGTGGGCTCACAGTCTAAAAGGGGGAGACAGAGAACAGAACCAAACATACCAACAGACAAGTGACGGAGCTGGGATTAGAACCCATGATCTTCTGACTCCATCTTCAATCACTTACTGAGGCATCATCAACTGGGAGCTTCCAGGGTCCTGCTAAACATAATCCTCCTTATAAACAGGAGAAAGAGAATAAGATAATAATAATAATAATGATGGTATTTGTTAAGCCCTTATTATGTGCCAAGCCCTGTTCTAAGCGCTAGGGTTTATACGAGGTTAACAGGTTGTCCCACGTGGGGCTCACAGTCTTAATCCCCATTTTACAGAGAATAATAATAATAATGATGGCATTTGTTAAGTGCTTACTATGTGCAAAGCACTATTCTAAGTGCTGGGGGGATACAAGGCGATCAGGTTGTCCCACGTGGGGCTCACAATCTTAATCCCCATTTTGATCAATCAATCAATCGTATTTATTGAGCGCTTACTGTGTGCAGAGCACTGTACTAAGCGCTTGGGAAGTCCAAGTTGGCAACATCTAGAGACGGTCCCTACCCAACAGTGGGCTCACAGTCTAGAAGGGGGAGACAGAGAACAAAACCAAACATATTAACAAAATAAAATAAATAGAATAGATATGTACAAGTAAAATAAATAGAGTAATAAATATGTACAATCATATATACATATATACAGGTGCTGTGGGGAAGGGAAGGGAATCCATTGGGGTGTCCCTGCACAGGTTCAAATCCTGCCGACTACGGACTCCTTTTCTTCTAGACTGTGAGCCCACTGTTGGGCAGGGACCGCCTCTGCGTGTTGCCAACTTGGACTTCCCAAGCGCCTAGTACAGTGCTCTGCGCACAGTAAGCGCTCAATAAATACAATTGATTGATTGAAAGCAGTTTGAATACCGGTGGGAAGGTGATTTTACAGACGAGGTAACTGAGGCACAGAGAAGTCAAGTGACTTGCCCAAGATAACACAGCCGACAAGTGGCGGAGCCAGGATTAGAACCTGTAACCTCTGACTCCCAAGCCCGGGCTCTTTCCACTAAGCCACGCTGCTTCTCCCAGAGAGGGAATAGGAGGAAGGGAGAGGGAAGTAGCGTGGTCTAAGTGGAAAGAGCCCGGGCCTGGAATTCAAAAGTCGTGGTTTCTCATCCCGGCTCCACCAACTTGGCTCCTGCGTGACCTTGGGCAAGTCACTTAACTTCTCTGGGCCTCAGTTACTTCATCTGTTAAATGGGGTTTGAGACAGCTGCCTTCTGGGGTGAGTTCAGGCGATCGACACCCTGCCTTTGGCTGAAGGGCAGAGCTGCAGAAATAATCACAAACCCAAGCATAGGACTATGCCTGTTGCTGGGTAGGGACCGTCTCTATATGTTGCCAACTTGGACTTCCCAAGCGCTTAGTACAGTGCTCTGCACACAGTAAGCGCTCAATCAATGCAATTGAATGAATGAATGAATTATGGTCTTTAAACAAACCCAGGAGTGTTCTACTTGGAGCAGATTTGTAAGCTCCTTGAGGGCAGAGATCCTGGCTACTAGTTTTAGTGTAATAATCATTATTATCATTATAATTATGGCATTTGTTAAGCACTTACTACATGCCAAGCACTGTTCTAAGCGCTGGGGTAGATACAAGCTAATCAGGTTAGACCGTGAGCTCGTTGTGGGCAAGGGAATGTCTCTGTTTATTGTTGTATTATACTTTCCAAGTGCTTAGTACAGTGCTCCGCATGCAGTAAATGCTCAATAAATCTGATTGAATGAATAAATACAATTGAATGAACAAATACCATTACTATTATTATGCACATATCCGTAATTTATTTATTAGTATTGCTATCTGTCTCCCCCAGTCTAAATTTTAAGCTCATTGTGGGCAGGGAGACTATCTGTTGGTGTACTCTCCCAAGTGCTTAGTACAGTGCTCTGCAAACAGTAAGCATTTAATAAATACAACTGAATGAATGAAATGAATTCACAGTAGGGTAGATATCAATCAGGGGGAAGAAAAAGGATTGAAAACTTGGTCCTAAGATTTACCTGAATTTATGATAATATTTCATATGGAGCTGGGCTGGTAGCTATTTTAGAGAAGCAGCGTGGCTCAGTGGAAAGAGCCCAGGCTTTGGAGTCAGAGGTCATGGGTTCAAATACCGACTCCGCCAATTGTCAGCTGTGTGACTTTGGGCAAATCACTTAACTTCTCTGGGCCTCACTTACCTCATCTGTAAATTAAAATGTGGATTAAGACTGTGAGCCCCACGTGGTACAACCTGATCATTGTGCATCCCCCCCAGTGCTTAGAACAGTGCTTTGCACATAGTAAGCGCTTAACAAATACCATTATTATTATTATTATTTTGATTGACCTCCTTCTACACTGTAAGCTTATCGTGGACAGGGAATGTCACTGTTTATCGCTTAGAACAGTGCTTTGCACATAGTAAGCACTTAATAAATGCCATTATTATTATTATTATTATTGCTGTATTGTACTTTCCTAAGCGCTTGGTATAGTGCTGTGCATATAGAAAGTGCTCAATAAATATGATTGAATGAATGAATGAACGATCCTCAAATACCTTTTAGGCTATTTGACATTCCAAAGAAGAGTGCCTTAAAAAAATAACAACGCACTGACTTGGTAGTACTCGAGCAGAATCTATAAACCCGAATATCTCTCTAGGAGGAAACAGACTTCTTGTTTGCCGTTTTTTTATGTGCCCAATTAAGTGCAGATTTTTGGCTGAAAGAGCAACATAGCTGCAGCATTTTTCCAAAGAGACTCAGATGGAATCAAAACTAAACAAGAAAAGCTGTATAAAAAGATAACCCCGATAAGAGCCGGGCGCAGATATTTTTCTCATCATACTCCTGAGTTATGGGCAGGCGACTTGTCTCCTAATCCTGTGGTATTGTGTCCTCCCAAGTGCTTAGTACAATGCTCTGCACATAATGAGATCTCAATTAATACCACTGATTGATTGAAAGAATCCATCCCAGACCTCAAGCTCTCCAACAGAGCTGCTCTCTGGAGTCCATATTTAATTCTCACCTGTGTACTCTTTCCCATAATAATAGTAATAATAACAATGATGGTATTTGTTAAGCACTCTCCATGTGCCAGGCGCTATACTAAGCACTGGGGGGAATACAAGCAAATCGGGTTGGACACAGTCCCTGTCCCACGTGGGGCTCCCCATCTCCATCTGAAAGATGAGGTAACTGAGGCACAGAGAAATGAAGTGACTTGCCCAAGGTCACACAGCAGACAGGTGGCAGAGCCAGGATTAGAACCCATGACCTTCTGATTTCCAGGTCTACTGCTTCTCTAGATTCCAAGCGTTTAGTATAGTGCCCTGCATAGAATAAGCACTTACTAAACACTATTACTACTGCTACTATTATGACTACTACTTTGAGTTGGTGATTTAACATCTCCACTGGATTATCTTAAAATAGATGCCACTATTTTCAGCCCATATTTGGAACTAATTGGCAAGGCATTAAGGCAGGGTTAAGATCAGCAAGTTCAGTGTCTCAGAATGAAAAATCAGAGCTCGCTGGACTTATTAATGAAAGTAGGGCCAAGAAAACTGGTTTTAAAGGAATAACAACCCGTTTGAAACTTGATCTCCGAGTAAAACCAAACCCAAACCTTTGAGGCCTTAAAATCATTGTTCCAGGCACTGTACTAAGCGCTGGGGCAGGTACAGGCTGATCAGGTTGGACACAGTCCATGTGCCACATGGAACTCATAGTCTTCATCCTCATCATCATCATCATCAATCGTATTTATTGAGCGCTTACTATGTGCAGAGCACTGTACTAAGCGCTTGGGAAATACAAATTGGCAACATATAGAGACAGTCCCTACCCAACAGTGGGCTCACAGTCTAAAAGGGGGAGACAGAGAACAAAACCAAACATACTAACAAAATAAAATAAATAGGATAGATATGTACAAGTAAAATAGATAAATAAATAAATAGAATAATAAATATGTACAACCATATATACATATATACACTGAGGCTTCCTGTGTGACCTTGGGCCAGTTACTGAACTTTTCTGTGCCTCAGTTTCCTCACCTGCAAAATGGGGACTGAATACCTGCTCTTCTTCCTACTTAGACTCCGAGCCCCATTTGGGACAGTGACTGTATCCAACCTGATTACCTTGTATTTACCACAATACTTAGACCAGTACTTGACACACACTAAGCACTTAATAAATACTGTTGTTATTATTATTTAGTGAAAGAACTCATTTCAGAGAGGGTGGCAAATCTGAGGTAAGAGAAGTGATTCTAATCAATCCTCTACCTTCATGGTACTTGTTAAACACCGCGTGGCTCAGTGGAAAGAGCCCGGGCTTTGGAGTCAGAGGTCATGAGTTCAAATTCCGGCTCCACCAATTGTCAGCTGTGTGATTTGGGCAAGTCACTTCACTTCTCTGTGCCTCAGTTACCTCATCTGTAAAATGGGGATGAAGGCTGTGAGACTCCGGGGGACAACCTGATCACCCTGTAGCCTCCCCAGCGCTTAGAACAGTGTTTTGCACATAGTAAGCGCTTAATAAATGCTATCATTATTAATATTATTATTATTGTGTGCCAAGCACTATGGTAGATTCAACTTAGGTCAGTCCCTGTCCCAAACGGGGCTCACAGTCTTAATCCCCATTTTACAGATGAGGTAACTGAGGCCCAGAGAAGTGAAGTGACTTGCCCAAGGTCACATAGCAGACAAGTGCAGAGCCAGGATCAGAACCCATGACCTTCCAACTCCCAGGCCCAGGCTCTATCTACTAGAGAAGTAGCGTGGCTCAGTGGAAAAGAGCACGGGCTACGGAGTTAGAGGTCATGGGTTCAAATCCTGGCTCTGCCACTTGTCAGCTGTGTGACTTTGGGCAAGTCACTTAACTTCTCTATGCCCCCAGTGGGACAACCTGGTCACCTTGTAACCTCCCCAGCACTTAGAACAGTGCTTTGCACATAGTAAGCGCTTAATAAATGCCATTATTATTATTATTATTATTAAGGCAGGATCATTTAAGTGCTTGCATTAATGCGGTAGTGGTTTGAACGGAGAGGAAGGGGTGGATTTTGGCGATGTTGTGAAGGTAGAAGTGACAGGAGTTAGTGACGACTAGAATATGTAGGTGGAATGAAAGAGAAAAGTCAAGGATAATGCCAAGGTTACAGGTTTGTGTGACTGGAAGGATCTACAGTGATGGGAAAGTGAGAGGGAGGACGGGGTTTGGGTGTGAAGATAAGTTCAGTTTTAACCATATTATGTTGGAGGTGATGGGAGGATATTCAAGTAGAGATGTCTTGAAGGCAAGGCTGCAGAGAGGGAGGGAGATCAGGGCTGGAGAGGGAGATTTGGGTGTTAGTGTGGAGGTGATAGTTGAAGCCGTGTGAGCGGATGAGTGAAGGAGTTTTGGCGGGGGGCTTATGATCCTTGAGGGCAGGGATTATTACATACTCTACTGGATTTTCCCATGCACTTCTGTACAGAGTAAGTGCTCAAGAAATGCTGTTGGTTGATTGATTACATTAACGTGACAAGCTCATTGTGGGCAGGGAACATGTCTTCTATTGTACTCACCCAAATGCTTAGTATAGTGCTCTTTCATTCATTCATTCGATCGTATTTATTGAGTGCTTACTGTATGCAGAGCACTTTATTAAGCACATGGGAAAGTACAATACAACAATAAACAGTGATATTCCCTGCCCACACTGAGTTTACAGTCTAGAGGGGGGAAGACAGACATCAGTACAAATAAATACAATTAGAGATCTGTATATAAGTGTTCTGGGGCTGGGGCGGAGGGATGGGGGAAGAGCAGAGGGAGCAAGTCAGGGCAAGGCAGAAGGGAGTGGGAGATGAGGAAAAGGGGGGCTAAGTCTGGGAAGGCCTCTTGGAGGAGATGAGCCTTTAATATCTGCACACAGCAAGCACTCAACAAGGTTGATTGAATGATGTCACATGCACAGTGAAATAACTGTTGGAGGATTAAAAGACTTGTTCGGTTCTTAATCTTTTTATTATGTAAAATTACGTCTGTTCAAGAAATGGAAAGTCGGGAAACTATATTCATACTCATTGAAAAAATCATTCTGATATTCCTCTCCCTTTTTTCCTCTGCCCCTTTGGCTCCCTCTTCTCCTCCTTTCCCTCCATCACTTTTTTCTTCCTTCCTTTTCTTCTTCCTCCTTCCCCTCCCTTTTCCTCCCTCCTCCCAGATTTTCCTCCTCTGCCACCCAAAGCCTCATCCCCGCAATAGCCAGCCCTCCCCAGCCCCGTTTTCTCCTCTGAGCTTGAAATGAAAAGTTAATCCCTGTGGTGGAGATCTGGTTTGGGATGCTTTGTGAAACAGTACGTTACCATTCCAGCAATGCCCCTCCTGACAAAGCCAAATCTGCCCAATACATAATCGAAGAAGAATACTTCACCATCGTTGAATGCCATCCTCTTACACTTATCCTAATTTTTATGACAGAGAACAGGGACTAAGTTTGGTTAAAGTACTGTTTTTCTTTAAAGCTTTCATCTGCCAATATTTGTTGGGTAGGGACTGTCTCTATATGTTGTCAACTTGTACTTCCCAAGCGCTTAGTACAGTGCTCTGCACACAGTAAACGCTCAATGAGTATGATTGATTGATTGATTGATTTGTTTTTGTGTTTTCCTCCGACTGTCCCCTACTGAATTCAACGTGCTTCTATCCAACAGGGAGAGTTTCTGACAGCCTAGTAGCTCTGACTCTCACCAGATTTTTTTTTCCTGAAGTGTTTTTGGTGGAGAACGCAAATCTGCATGGAAGATTTGCCACGGTAGGCCTTGGGAGTAGGCATCTGAGGGCACAAATGTGGAGAAAACTCTTTGGTCTGGTATCATCTGAGCCAACAGAGAGCCTGACTAGGTTTTCAGTAATGACTGGAAGAATGAAAGCTATTCCAGTACCTCCTCCAGGAAGCTTCACTTGATTAAGCCTTCTTTTCCCCTGCTCCCTGTCCCTTCTGAGTCACCCATACACTTGGATCTGGGAATTTCTGACATTCAATACTTGCCCCATTCTCCACCCCAAACCACTTCTTCCCAGCGTATCCTCAGAGGAACCTCCTCCCCTCCTCTCAAGTGCTACTCCGGCCACCTGTGCTTCTGAACCCCATTCCCTCTCATCTCATGAATCTCCTCGCTCCCTCCCTTCTCCCCCTCCTTAACTTCCATCTTCAAACCGCTCACTCTCCCACTGGTTCCTTTCCCCTCTGCCTTCAAACATGCCCATGTCTCTCCCATCCTAAAAAAACCCTCTCTTGACCCCACCTCACCTTCTAGTTATCGTCCCATATCCCTCCTACCATTCCTTTCCAAACTCCTTGAACGAGTTGTCTACACGCGCTGCCTAGAATTCCTCAACAACAACTCTCTCCTCGACCCCCTCCAGTCTGGCTTCCGTCCCCCTTCATTCCACGGAAACTGACCTCTCAAAGGTCCACCAATGACCTCCTGCTTGCCAAATCCAACGGCCTCATACTCTGTCTAATCCTCCTCGACCTCTCAGCTGCCTTTGGACACTGTGGACCACCCCCTCTTTCCACAACACGTTATCTGGACCTTGGCCTTCACAGACTCCGTCCCTCTCCGTGGTTCTCCTCTTATCTCTCCGGTCGTTCTTTCTCAGTCTCTTTTGCAGGCTCCTCCTCCCCCATCCCATCCTCTTACTGTGGGGGTTCCCCAAGGTTCAGTGCTTGGTCCCCTTCTGTTCTCAATTACACTCACTCCCTTGGTGACCTCATTCGCTCCCACGGCTTCAACAACTATCACCTCTTACGCTGATGACACCCAGATCTACATCTCTGCCCCTGCTCTCTCCCCCTCCCTCCAGGCTCGCATCTCCTCCTGCCTTCAGGACATCTCCATCTGGATGTCCGCCCGCCCCACCTAAAGCTCAACATGTCGAAGACTGAGCTCCTTGTCTTCCCCTCCCAAACCTTGTCCTCTCCCTGACTTTCCCATCTCTGTTGACGGCACTACCATCCATTCCAGTCTCACAAGGCCCGAAACCTTGGTGTCATCCTCGACTCCTGCTCTCTCATTCACCCCTCACATCCAAGCCGTTCACCAAAACTGCCGGTCTCAGCTCCGCAACATTGCCAAGATCCGCCCTTTCCTCTCCATCCAAACCGACTACCCCTGCTATTCAAGCTCTCATCCTATCCCCGTCTGGACTACTGCACTAGCCTTCTCTCTGATCTCCCCATCACTCGTGTCTCTCTCCACTTCAATCCATACTTCATGCTGCTGCCCCGGATTATCTTTGTCCAGAAACGATCTGGACATATCACTCCCCTCCTCAAAAACCTCCAATGGCTACCGATCAATCTGCGCATCAGGCCAGAAACTCCTCACCCTGGGCTTCAAGGCTCTCCATCACCTCGCCCCCTCCTACCACTCAACCCTCCCTTCCTCTCCCTTCTACTGCCCAGCCCGCACCCTCCGCTCCTCCACCACCTAATCTCCTCACCTGTTACCCTCGCTCTCGCCTTGTCCCGCCATTGACCACCCGGCCCCACGTCATCCCCCGGGCCTGGAATGCCCCTCCCTCTGCCCATCCGCCAAGCTAGCTCTCTTCCATCCCTTCAAGGCCCTGCTGAGAGCTCACCTCCTCCAGGAGGCCTTCCCAGACTGAGCCCCTTCCATCCTCTCCCCCTCGTCCCCCTCTCCATCCCCGTCTTACCTC
This sequence comes from Tachyglossus aculeatus, assembly GCF_015852505.1. NCBI lineage: Eukaryota > Metazoa > Chordata > Mammalia > Monotremata > Tachyglossidae > Tachyglossus > Tachyglossus aculeatus. The sequence continues at coordinate 141,153,645 of NC_052067.1, read as the reverse complement.
CTTCCCTTCCCCACAGCACCTGTATATATGTATATATGGTTGTACATATTTATTACTCTGTTTATTTATTTATTTTGCTTGTACATTCTATCCTACTTATTTTATTTTGTTGGTATGTTTGGTTCTGTTCTCTGTCTCCCCCTTTAGACTGTGAGCCCACTGTTGGGTAGGGACTGTCTCTATGTGATGCCACTTTGTACTTCCCAAGCGCTTAGTACAGTGCTCTGCACATAGTAAGCGCTCAATAAATACGATTGATTGATTGGTTGATGATAGATATGTACAAGTAAAATAAATAAATAAATGGAGTAATAACTATGTACAAACATATATACATATATACAGGTGCTGTGGGGAAGGGAAGGAGGTAAGATGGGGGGATGGAGAGGGGGACATGTACCTATCTGTAAATTATATGTATTATATGTATTATAAATTATTTATTTATATTAATGTCAGTCTCCCCCTCTGGACTTCAAAGTCGTTGTGGGCAGAGAATGTGTCTACCAACTCTGATATAGTGTACTCCCCCAAAAGCTTAGTAAATAAGCAGCATGATGTAATGGATAGAACATGGCCCTGGGAGTTAGGAGGTCAAGGGTTCTAATCCTGACTCCACCATTTGTCTGCTGTGTGACTTTGGGCAAGTCACTTCACTTCTCTGTGCCTCAGTTATCTCATCTATAAAATGGGGTTTGAGACTGTGAGCCCCACCTGGGGCAGGGCCTGTGTTCAACCCGATTTGCTTGTATCCACCCAGCACTTAGTACAGTGTTTGGCCCGTAGTAAGCTCTTAACAAATACCATAATTATGATGATTACTACAGTGCTGTGAACACAGTAAATGCTCAATAGATATTCTTGATGATAATGATGATTCCAATAATAATAATAATAATGACATTTATTAAGCACTTACTATGTGCAAAGCACTGTTCTAAGCGCTGGGGAGGTTACAAGGTGGTCAGGTTGTCCCACAGGGGGCTCACAGTCTTAATCCCCATTTTACAGATGAGGTAACTGAGGCACAGAGAAGTGAAGTGACTTGCCCCAAGTCACACAGCTGACAATTGGCGGAGCCGGGATTTGAACCCATGACCTCTGACTCCAAAGCCCGGGCTCTTTCCACTGAGCCACGCTGCTTCTCCTAGTAGGCAGCAATTTGGTCGGTCACCCATCTAAAGCAGATTATAAATATAGCACGAAGAAGCAAAAAACAGCCACAGGTAGGATTCTCGTATTCTTTTTTTTTTAAAGTACCAAGACAAAATAAGAGAGAAATATTTTGACGTCTTACTTTCCAAAACCATTTCCCACCAACTTATGTATCACTGTGCGAACTGAAAGATACATATCAAGGCGAATGCAAAGCCAACTGCAAGATAAATACCTTAAAGGGATCCAGAAACATACACCGAGGCAGTGCGGTTTTAGCAGCCATAGTCAGGCTGTGGGAACCAGGGTTTTCCAGCTTCAGAGTTCAAACTTGCTGGGCCCTTTTTTAATTTGCTCTTTGGCAAGTTTTCTTTGGTCTTCAGGGCACAGTAAAGTGTAAGGCTAAGAGGATTGTAACAAGCCTCTTCCTCTATTCCGTAAGCCCGTCGTGGGCAGGGAATGCGTCCGTTTTACTGTTGTGTTGTACTCTCCCAAGTGTGGCTCAGTGGAAAGAGCCCGGGCTCCACCACTTGTCAGCTGTGTGACCTTGGGCAAGCCACTTAACTTCTCTGTGCCTCAGTTACCTCATCTGTAAAATGGGGATTAAGACTGTGAGCCCCATGTAATAATAATGATAATAATGTTGGCATTTGTTAAGCGCTTACTATGTGCAAAGCACTGCTCTAAGCGCTTGGGGGGATACAAAGTGATCAGGTTGTCCCACGTGGGGCTCACAGTCTTAATCCCCATTTTACAGATGAGGGAACTGAGGCTCAGAGAAGTTAAGTGACTGGCCCAAGGTCACACAGCGGACATGTGGCAGAGCCGGCATTCGAACCCATGACCTCTGACTCCAAAGCCCGTGCTCTTTCCACTGTGCCACGCTGCTTCTCTTTTCTAATTTGCTCTTTGGCAAGTTTTCTTTGGTCTTCAGGGCACAGTAAAGTGTTAAGGCTAAGAGGATTGTAACAAGCCTCTTCCTCTATTCTGTAAGCCCATCGTGGGCAGGGAATGTGTCTGTTTTACTGTTGTGTTGTACTCTCCCAAGTGTGGCTCAGTGGAAAGAGCCCATGTGGGCTCAGACTGAGCCCAGACTGAGCCCCCTTCTTCTTCTCCCCCTCCTCCCCCTCCCCATCCCCCCCGCCTTACCTCCTTCCCCTCCCCACAGCACCTGCATATATGTATATACGTTTGTACGTATTTATTACTCCATTTATTTATTTTATTTGTACATATTTATTCTATTTATTTTATTTTGTTAATATGTTTTGTTTTGGTCTCTGTCTCCCCCTTCTAGACTGTGAGCCCACTGTTGGGTAGGGACTGTCTCTATATGTTGCCAACTTGTACTTCCCAAGCACTTAGTACAGTGTTCTGCACACAATAAGCGCTCAATAAATACGATTGAATGAATGAATATGGGACAACCTGATCACCTTATACCCCCCAGCACTTAGTGCTTTGCACATAGTAAGTGCTTAACAAATACCATCATTATTGTTATTATTACCCTGTGCCCAGTAAGCGCTCAACAGATATGACTGGTTGATTTGTGTAGTGATAAAAAACCGGCTCTGTGTTGAGAAGCAGCATGGCTCAGTAGAAAGAGCCCGGGCTTGGGAGTCAGAGGTCGGGGGTTCTAATCCTGGCTCTACCACTTGTCAGCTGGGTGACTTTGGGCAAGTCACTTCACTTCTCTGGGCCTCAGTTACCTCAACTGTAAAATAGGGGTTAAGATTGTGAGCCCCACGTCGGACAACCTGATTACCTTGTATATACTCCAGCACTGAGAACAGTGCTTGGCACATAGTAAGCGCTTAACAAATACTATTATCATTATTATTATTATTATTATTATTATTATTATTGTTATATTGTTAGATAGTACTCTTCCAAGCACTTAGGAGTGTTGTTCACCCAGTAAGCATTAAATGAATATGACTGTTTAACAAACCCCCCTCACACACAATGTGGCCTAATGGATAGAACACGGGGAGTTAGAAGGACCTGGGTTCTAGTACCAGCTCTGCTGCTTACCTGCTGTGTGACCTTGGGCAAATCACTTCACTTCTCTGGGTCTCAGTTACCTCATCTGGAAAATGGGGATTAAGACTGTAAGCCCTGTGTGGGATAGGGACTGTGTTCAACCTGATTAACTTATATCTACCCCAGTGCTTAGTACAGTGCCTGGCACATAGCTAGCACTTAACACATACTGCAATTATTGTTATTATTGTTATACATAGGTCCTTCCAATTAGAAGATAATTCCCTTGAGTGTGAGAGCCTGTTTGTGCTTGTGGCTGTGGTAAAAAAAATCTAAGATTCCACTGACTGCCCAACCCACCCTGAGTGTATATAGAGATTGTCCTATGTTCTAATTCTTTATGGGTGATGGAAGCAGGTGATGGAAGCAGGTTTATTAAGATGATAGTACAAAGAATCCGGGATGGGTAACCTAGTTATTCCTAGACTAGTAAGCAAAAAGTACTCTGGTCAGCCTTGGTACCCTACTTCTGAGAGCTCACCTCCTCCAGGAGGCCTTCCCAGACTGAGCCCCCTCCTTCCTCTCCCCCTCCTCCCCTTCTCCACCCCCCCGCCTTACCTCCTTCCCTTCCCCACAACACCTGTATATATGTATATATGTTTGTACATATTTATTACTCTATTTATCTTACTTGTACATATCTATTCTGTTCATTTTATTTTGTTAATATGTTTGGTTTTGCTCTCTGTCTCCCCCTTCTAGACTGTGAGCCCACTGTTGGGTAGGGACCGTCTCTATATGTTGCCAACTTGTACTTCCCAAGCGCTTAGTACAGTGCTCTGCACACAGTAAGCGCTCAATAAATATGATTGATTGATTGATTCTAGCAACTGGTAAAACTGGGAAGGGGATATCTCACTAAACCACCCCAAACAGGCATACCCACCCCAACGGGCTTCCTTTCGGGCTTCAACATATGTACAGAGAAACAGCATGGCTCAGTGGAAAGAACCCGGGCTTTGGAGTCAGGGATCATGGTTTCAAATCCCGACTCTGCCACATGTCTCATGTGTGACATTGGGTAAGTCACTTAACTTCTCTAAGCCTCAGTTCCCTCATCTGTAAAATGGGGATTAAGACTGTGAGCCCCATGTGGGGCAACCTGATCACCTTGTATCCCCCCAGTGCTTAGAACAGTGCTTTGCACATAGTAAGTGCTTAACAAATGCCATTATTATTATTATTATTATTATTATTATTATTATTATTATTATCATTATTATTATTACTCTTCCCATCTTCAAGAAGCAGCAGCATAGCCTAGTGGAAAGGGCATGGGCCTCAAAGTCAGAGGTCATGTTTCTAATCCCAACTCTACCACTTGTCTGCTTTGTGGACTTGGGCAAGTCACTCTCTGTACCTCAGTTAAGCCTGTGAGCACCATTTGAGTCATGGACTGTGTCCAACCTGATTTGCTTGTATCCACCCCAGCGCTTAGTTCTGTGCCTGGCACGCGTAGTAAGCGCTTAGCAAATACCATAATTATTATTATTAACCTCTTACTGGCTACCGGTCAAACAAGTAACCCCAATCGGGTTTCCTCTCAAACCACCCCAAAAGGGCTTCCTTTCAAGTTCCCAGGAAAGGTCCTAGACTGCTTAGTCCTCCTAGCTCCAACCAGAAAAGGTCTGATCGGTCTCTCGGTGTCACACAAGGTCAGAGTGGGCGTCCCCGACTCTGGGGAGAGGCGAATCTCTGCCTCAGTATGACAGATTTTTCCAACCTACCCCCAAGAGTTCTTGGAGACCTCCTACTCAGATACACCTTGAAACTTCGCAGTCCCTTTCCCTTCCATTGGCCATTTTGGAGGTGAATAAATATTGTGTGAAAAGAGCCATCGCAATTTTCTCATTCCAGGTCGAATTGTTGGACATTAATGCTCAGCCAGCCCCTCCGGGATCGGTAATGCCAGGAGCTGTGAGCAGTATTAATGCTTTCTATCGTTCCCTCCTTTAGTACTAGTGAGCTAAATAAATATTTTATTTAATTATTCATTTATTAGTTTATTTGCATTAATGTCTGTCTCCCCCTCTAGACTGTCAGCTTGTTGTGGGCAGGGATGTGTCTGTCTTTATATTGTACTCTCCCAAGTGCTTAGTACAGTGCTTGGCACACAGTAAGTGTTCAATGAATACAATTGAATGAATGAATGAATAATAATAATAATGATGATAGCATTTATTAAGCGTTTACTATGTGCAAAGCACTATTCTAAGTGCTGGGGAGGTTACAAGGTGATCAGGTTTCCCATGGGGGGCTCACAGTCTTCATCCCCATTTTACAGATGAGTTCACTGAGGCCCAGGGAAGTGAAGTGACTTTCCCAAAGTCACACAGCCTAAGTGGCAGAGCCGGAACTTGAACCTGTGACCTCTGACTCCAAAGCCCGGGCTCTTTCCACTGAGCCACACTGCTTCTCTAGGCGCTGGGTAGGCTACATGGTGATCAGGTTGTCCCACGTGGGGCTCACAGTCTTAATCCCCATTTTACAGATGAGGGAACTGAGGCCCAGGGAAGTTAAGTGACTTGCCCCAAGTCACACAGCTGGCAATTGGCGGAGGCGGGATTAGAACCCATGACCTCTGACCCCAAAGCCCGGGTTCTTTCCACTGAGCCATGCCGAATAAATGAGCCTGTCTGCCTGGCCAGGGTGTGACCCCTCACATTCCTCTAATAGTTGATTCTCAGAGGAAGAAGCCACAGGCAAGGTGTTTGGGACCGACTGACCTTGTTTGATTGTCTTATCTTGTCTGAGTGATTATCTGTATCTATCCCAGCACTTAGCATAGTGCTTGGCACATAATACATGCTTAACAAATACCATTGCTATTATCATTAGCTTCATTACTATTAAAGTTATTATTTTATCTTCATGGTCAAGTGATCCCATTTGCCTAGGAAGCAGTATGGCCTAGTGGAAAGACTACCAGCTTGGGAGTCAGGGAACTTGGGCTCTAATCCCTGTTCTGCCACTTGCCTATTGGGTGACCTTGGACAAGTCACTTAACTTCTCTAGGCCTCAGGGAGATTGGGATAGTGTCCACCACATCTACCCCAGCACTTAGAGTAGTGATTTTCACATGGTAAATGCCTAACAAATGCCATAATTATTATCGATTATTAACTTCATATCAAACCCCAGTGTCTAAAAGGGTGTTCTCTCCTTAACTCCCTCTAATCTGGCATTCATCCCCTTCACTCGAAACTGGCCTCTCTAAGGTCACAAATGACCTCCTTCTTGCTAAAGCCAATGGCCTCTACTTCATCCTAATCCTCCTCAACCTCTCCATCTGCCTTCGACACTATGGACCATCCCCTTCTCCTGGAAACATTACCCAAACTTGGCTTCACTGACACTGTCCTCACCTGGTTCTCCTCCTATCTCTCTGGCCGCTCATTCTCAGTCTCTTTCGAGGGCTCCTCCTCTGCCTCCCTACCTCTAAATGTGGGGGTCCCTCAGGGTTCATTTCTGGGTCCCCTAATATCCTCATTCATTCATTCATTCAATCGTATTTATTGAGCACTTACTGTGCGCAGAGCACGGTACTAAGTGCTTGGGAAGTACAAATTGGCAACATATAGAGACCCAACAATGGCTCACAGGCTAGAAGGGGGAGACAGACTACAAAACAAAACAAGTAGACAGGTGTCAATACTATCAGAATAAATATAATTATAGCTATATACATATTGTTAATAAAATAAACATAGTAAATATGTGCACATAAAAAATAGAGTAATAAATATGTAGAAATATATACAAATGCTATGGGGAGAGAAAGGGGTAGGGCAGAGGGAGGGAAGGGGGAGATGGGGAGGGGAGAATGAGGAGGGGAGGAAAAAGTGGGGGCAGGGGAATGTTTTCCCAGCTTGTGGACTTGCCAACTCCTACTTATGGAGAACTCATTCGCTTCCTTGGCTTCGACTACCACCTCTATGTGGATGATTTTCACATCTACCTCTCCAGCCTTGATCTCTCTTCCTCTCTGCAGCCTAGCATTTCCTCCTGCCTTCAAGTCATCTCTACTTGGGTGTCCCTCTGACACCTTAAACTTGAAATTTCCAAACCTGAACTTCTTATCTTCCCACCCAAACCCTGTCCCCCTGCTGACTTTCCCATCATTGTAAACAGCACCACTAACTTTCCTAGCTTGTAAGCCCATAATCTGTGTTATCCTTGACTCATTCATTCAATCCTGTTTATTGAGTGCTTACTGTGTGCAGGGCACTTTACTAAGCACTTGGGAAGTACAAGTCGGTGACATATAGAGACGGTCCCTACCCAACAACGGGCTCACAGTCTAGAAGGGGGAGATAGATGACGAAACAAAACATGTGGACAGGTGTCAAGTCGTCAGAATAAATAGAATTGAAGCTAAATGCACATCATTAACAAAATAAATAGGATAATAAATATGTACAAGTAAAATAAATAGAGTAATAAATCTGTACAAACATATACACAGGTGCTGTGGGGAGAGGAAGGAGGTAGGGCAGGAGGGGATGGGGAGGAGGAGAGGAAAAAAGGGGGATCAATCTGGGAAGGCCTCCTGGAGGAGGTGAGCTCTCAGTGGGGCTTTGAAGGGAGGAAGAGAGCTAGCTTGGCGGATGTGTGGAGGGAGGGCATTCCAGGCCTGGGGGAGGACGTGGGCCGGGGGTCGACGGCGGGACGGGCGAGAACGAGGTCTAACGGTGAGGAGATTAGCGGCAGAGGAGCGGAGGGTGCGGGCTGGGCTGGAGAAGAAGAGAAGGGAGGTGAGGTAGGAGGGGACGAGGTGATGGAAAGCCTTGAAGCCGAGAGTGACGAGTTTAAGACTCCTCTCTCTTATTCAACCCAGATATTCAATTTATCACTAAATCCTGTCAGCTCACCCTTAACAACATCACTAAAATCTACCCTCTTCTCTCCATTCAAACTGCTAGCAGGTTAATCCAAGCACTTATCTTATCCTTCCTCGAATATTGTTATCAGCCTCCTTCCTGACTTTCCAGCCTCCTGTCTCTCCTCGCTCCAGTCCACACTTCTCTCTCGGCTGCTCAGATCATTTTCTATAAAACGCTCAGACCATGATTCCCCACTGTTCAAGAACCTCCGGTGGTTGCCCATCCACCTCCACATCGAGCAGAAACTCCTCATCATCAGCTTTAAAGCCCTCAATCACCTTTCCCCAGCGCTTAGAACAGTGCTTTGCACATAGTAAGCACTTAATAATAATAATAATAATAGCATTTATTAAGCGCTTACTATGTGCAAAGCACTGTTCTAAGCACTGGGGAGGTTACAAGGTGATCAGGTTGTCCTACGCGGGGCTCGCAGTCTTAATCCCCATTTTACAGATGAGGTAACTGAGGCACAGAGAAGTGACTTGCCCAAAATCACACAGCTGACAATTGGCAGAGCTGGGATTTGAACCCATGACCTGTGACTCCAAAGCCCGGGCTCTTTCCACTGAACCACACTGCTTCTCATAATAATAAATGCCATTATTATTATTATTATTATTGTTACTTCACCTAGCAACCCAGCCTATACACTTTGCCTCTCTAATGCCCACCTATGGTACTTATTAAATGCTTACTATGTTCCAGGCATTGTGCTAAGTGCTGGGGTAGATCAGTCAATCAATCGTATATACTGAGCGTTTACGATGTGCAGAGTATTGTACTAACCACTTGGAAAAGTACAATATAACGATATAACAGAATATTCCCTGCCCACAGCAAGCTTTCAGTATGAAGCCCAGGCATCATCCCTTTAGGCAGGGGTATCAATCAATCAATCATCAATCGTATTTATTGAGTGCTTACTGTGTGCAGAGCAGTGTACTAAGCGCTTGGGATTCTATTGGGATTCTATTTATTTTATTTTGTTAGTATGTTTGGTTTTGTTCTCTGTCTCCCCCTTTTAGACTGTGAGCCCACTGTTGGGTAGGGACTGTCTCTATATGTTGCCAACTTGTACTTCCCAAGCGCTTAGTACAGTGCTCTGCACACAGTAAGCGCTCAATAAATACGATTGATTGATTGATTGATTGATTGATTGATTGGGAAGAACGAGCTGGCAACATATAGAGACAGTCCCTACCCAACAGTGGGGTCACAGTCTAGAAAATCAATCAGTCAATTAATTGTATATATGGACTGCTTATTGTGTGCAGAGCTCTATAGTAAGCGCTGGGGAGAGTACAATACAACAGAGTTGGCAGACACGTTCCCTGCCCATAGTAAGCATACAGTCTAGAAGGAGAGACAGGCATTAATATAAATAAATGATCGATAATATATGCCACTTATTCCTGTGTCACAGAACCCCTGAGGGATCAGGGTTTTGCGTAAAATAACAGAACCCAACCCCTGGATCAGGAACAGTACACAGTAAGCACTGCGTTCTTACCAGGTTATCATCCCCTATCCAGGGCTGGCAGTGTGGCCTAGTGGATAGAGCACGGGCCTGGGAGTAAGAAGGACCTGGGTTCGAATCTCGGCTCGGCTACGTATCCACAGTGTGACCTTGGGCAAGTCTCTTCACTTCTCTGGGCCTCAGTTCCCTCCTCTGTAAAATGGGGATTAAGACTGTGAGCCCTATGTGGGACAGGGACTGTGTCCAACCTGATTATCTTGTATTTACCCCAGAGCTTTCACTTCTCAGGATCGCACCTGGAGATTTCCAGTCTTCTACCAGTCTTGACTAGGGGAGGGAGAGTCAAGCAGAGGCCTGTCCGTTCCACTCCTAGCTTGGCCAGTGGCTAGCGAGTGGAAGACAATCTGCTACAAGTCAAGACTCCCCCGTGCTGGGCAGCAGCAGCTTGGAAGAGAGTCAATCAATCAATCAATCAATCATATTTATTGAGCGCTTACTGTGTGCAGAGCACTGTACTAAGCGCTTGGGAAGTACAAGTTGGCAACATATAGAGACAGTCCCTACCCAACAATCAATCAAACATATTTATTGAGTGCTTATTGTGTGCAGAGCACTGTACTAAGCGCTTGGGAAGTGCAAGTTGGCAACATATAGAGACAGTCCCTACCCAACAATCAATCAATCAATCAATCAATCATATTTATTGAGCACTTACTGTGTGCAGAGCACTGTACTAAGCGCTTGGGAAGTCCAAGTTGGCAACATATAGAGACAGTCCCTACCCAACAGTGGGCTCACAGTCTAGGAGGGGGAGACAGAGAACAAAACCAAACATATTAACAAAATAAAATAAATAGAATAGATATGTACAAGTAAAATGAATAAATAAATAGAATAATAAATATGTACAAACATATATACATATATACAGGTGCTGTGGGGAAGGGAAGGATGTAAGATGGGGGGATGGAGAGGGGGATGAGGGGGAGAGGAAGGAGGAGTAGAGGGCGGAGACTCAGGTTTACTGGGCAGAAGGAAGCAATGGCCAAGCGCTTCCAGATTTTTACCAACAAACCTCTCTGGATCCACTACCGGAACAACTGCAGATATTTATTCTAATTATTTTATTTTGTTAATATGTTTTGTTTTGTTCTCTGTCTCCCCCTTCTAGACTGTGAGCCCGCTGTTGGGTAGGGACCGTTTCTATATGTTGTCAACTTGTACTTCCCAAGCACTTAGTCCAGTGCTCTGCACACAGTAAGCGCCCAATAAATACGATTGAATGAATGAATTCTGGGGGAGATGTGTCCATGGCATCGCTGTAGGTAGGACATGAGCCGACAGCATCATCATCATCAATCGTATTTATTGAGCGCTTACTATGTGCAGAGCACTGTACTAAGCGCTTGGGAAGTACAAATTGGCAACATATAGAGACAGTCCCTACCCAACAGTGGGCTCACTTATGTCACAGCATAAGACAACAACAACAACCCCAGAGCTTAGGTCATTGCCTGGCACATACTAAGCGCTTAACAGACACCACAACTATCAATAGTATTACAGGAAGCTTACGGAGGGCGAGCTTCGAACCACTCACCTCAAAATGGCTATCTTCCTCACCCGCAACTCCCTGGTTCCCCAGTGTCCTTCTTATTTCTTCCCTCAGAATAACTAGGTGACGAGTTCATCAAGCACTTGGAAAAATATAGTAAAACAGAGTGGGTAGAGTGATCCCCGCCCACAGGGAGCTTACATTTGCGGAAAGAACCCAGGATCTAGATTCAGTGGCTCAGTGGAAAGAGCACGGGTTCGGGAGTCAGAGATAATGGGTCCTAATCCCGCCTCCGCCACTTGTCTGCTGTGTGACTTTGGGCAACTCTCTTCACTTCTCTGGGCCTCAGTTACCTCATCTGTAAAATCAATCAATCAATTAATCAATCGTATTTATTGAGTGCTTACTGTGTGCAGAGCACTGTACTAAGTGCTTGGGAAGTACAAGTTGGCAACATATAGAGACAGTCCCTACCCAACAGTGGGCTCACAGTCTAAAACGGGGAGACAAAATGAGGATTAAGACTGTAACCCCCGCCTGTGGGACAACCTGATTACCTTGCAACTACCCCAGTGCTTAGAACAGTGCCTGGTACATAGTAAGCACTTAACAAATATTACCATTATTATTCAGGAGACCCGGGTTCTAATTACAACTGTGTCACTTGCCTACTGTGTGGCTCCTGTCAAGTCACTTCACTTTTTTGTACCTCTGTGTAAGCTCATTGTGGACAAGGAATTTGTGTGTTATGTTGTTGTGTTATAGAGAAGCAGCGTGGCTCAGTGGAAAGAGTATGGGCTTTGGAGTCAGAGGTCATGAGTTCAAATCCCGGCTCTGGCAATTGTCAGCTGTGTGACTTTCGGCAAGTCACTTCACTTCTCTGGGCCTCAGTTACCTCACCTGTAAAATGGGGATTAAAACTGTGAGCCCCCCGTGGGACAACCTGATCACCTTGTAACCCCCCCCAGTGCTTAGAACAGTGCTTTGCACATAGTAAGTGCTTAATAAATTCCATTATTATTATTATTATTATATGGAATGTTTTGTGGCATTTGTTAAGTGCTTCTTATGTGCCAGGCACTGTACTAAGCGCCAGGTAGATACAGGTTGTCCAGGTTGGGCACAGTCTCTTGTCCCACTTGGGGCTCACAGTCTATCCCTATTTTACAGATGAGGGAACTGAGGCCCTGAGAAGTGAAGTGACTTAACCAAGGTCACACAGAAGACAAATGGCAGAGCCAGGATTAGAACACATGACCTTCGGAATCCCAGGCCTGTGCTCTATCCACTACCGCGTTTACTACTCTCCCAAGCGCTTAGTACAGTGCTTTGCACATAATAAACACTCGACGAATACGATCAAATGAATGAATGCGGGACCCATCGTGCCAGCGTCCGACCGACGGACTGGGTCGAAACATTTCCCCGCTTGTGGACTTGTCAAACTCCTACCAATCGCAAAAGGAAGTCGCAGACCTCCACCCTGAGAACTCAGAAAGCGGCCGCATTGCGGTGCAGCATTTGAAGGATTATTTCATTCGAAAAAGTGAGGCTTAGTTTGAAAAGAAGTCTGAGGTGAGATGGAGGCCAGTTTCTTGATTGTATCAGTGAGCCGCGAGATGAAAAGAGAAGGCCGATTCCGGGCAGGGCCCCTAAAATAGCACGTTTAAAAGGTGGTGCATTTGGAAGATTATACTATCGGACATTCGACAGGGAGAGTGAATTTCTTTTGCTGGTTCAGAATAAAACTGAAGCAACACATTAAATTTAAGTGCTCTAATTTCTTTTTTCCTGGAGCTGTTTGGTTTTGCTTCATCCGACAATAGCCAAAGAGTGAGCCTCGGGAATGCAAACACACAAAATGCTGCTTGCCAGCTCGAGCGTGGCGTAGTGGTTACAGCCCGGTCCTAGGCGTCAGGAGGTCACGGGTTTTAATCCAGGCTCTGCCATGTCTCTGCTGTGTGACCTTGGGCAAGTCACTTCACTCCTATGTGCCTCAGTTCCTTCATCTGTAAAATGGGGATTGAGATTGTGAGCCCCATGCGGGACAGGGACTGTGTCCAACCCGATCTGCTTGTGTCTACCCCAGTGCTTCGAACAGGGCTTGGCACATAGTAAGTGCTTAATCAATCAATCAATCGTATTTATTGAGCGCTTACTGTGTGCAGAGCGCTTGGGAAGTCCAAGTTGGCAACATATAGAGACGGTCCCTACCCAACAGTGGGCTCACAGTTTAGAAGGGGGAGACAGAGAACAAAACCAAACATATTAACAAAATAAAATAAATAGAATAGATATGTACAAGTAAAATAAATAAATAAATAGAATCAAATACCATAATAATTATTGTCATTATAAGTTCCACAATCACCTTCCTCACCCTCCCCCAACACTAGCCACCCATTTCCAAGTCGAGCTAAGTTTTTGTGAGCCAAGTTCAACAGCTCCATAATTCTAATAATTCTCCCAAGAAAATGCAAAGAACCAGGCTTAAAAATACAGAAACAGACTTCTTTCTTTCTTCCATCAACTTTTGGTGTTCTTGGGTTTCTTTTCCATTCCCCCCGCCTTACCTCCTTCCCTTCCCCACAGCACCTGTATATATGCATATATGTTTGCACGTATTTATTACTCTATTTATTTATTTTGCTTGTACATATTTATTCTATTTATTTTATTTTGTTAATATGTTTTGTTTTGTTCTCTGTCTCCCCCTTCTAGACTGTGAGCCCACTGTTGGGTAGGGACCGTCTCTATATGTTGCCAACTTGTACTTCCCAAGCACTTAGTACAGCGCTCTGCACACAGTAAGCTCTCAATAAATAAATACAATTGATTGATTATTTGAGTCAAAGTGTTTTCTTCTTAAGGCCTAATGGACACAGGTCCAGAAATCAGAAGGACCCGAGTTCTAAAACTGGTTTCTTCTAGACTGTGAGCCCGCTGTTGGGTAGGGACCGTCTCTATATGTTGTAAACTTGTACTTTCCAAGCACTTAGCAAAGTGCTCTGCACACAGTAAGCACTCAATAAATACCATTGAATGAATGAATGAATGAATGAATGAATGATTTCGCCACTTGTTAGCTGTGTGACCTTGGCCAAGTCATTTAACAGCAGCATGGCATAGTGGATAGAGCCCAGGCCTGGGAATCGGAAGGTCATCGGTTCTAATCCAAGCTCCACTACTCATCTGCTGTATGACCTTGGGCAAGTCACTTCACTTCTCTGGGCTTCAGTTACCTTATCTGTAAATCAATCAATTAATCAATCAATCGTATTTATTGAGCGCTTACTGTGTGCAGATCACTGTACTAAGTGCTTGGGAAGTACAAGGTGGCAACATATAGAGACGGTCCCTACCCAACAACGGGCTTACAGTCTAGAAGGGGGAGACGGACAACAAAACGAAACATGTGGACAGGTGTCAAGTCATCAGAATAAATAGAAATAAAGCTAGATCATTAACAAAATAGAATAGTAAATATGTACAAGTAAAATAAATAGAGTAATAAATCTGTACAAACATATATACAGGTGCTGTGGGGAGGGGAAGGAGGTAGGGCTGGGGGGAAGGGGAGGAGGAGAGGAAAAAGGGGCTCAGTCTGGGAAGGCCTCCTGGAGGAGGTGAGCTCTCAGTATTTCATTCATTCATTCAATCATATTTATTGAGCGCTTACTGTGTGCAGAGCACTGTACTAAGTGCTTGGGAAGTAGAAGTTGGCCAGAGATAGAGGCGGTCCCTACCCAACAGTGGGCTCAGGGGCTTTGAAAAATGGGGATCAAGAATGTGAGCCCCACGTGGGACAGAGAATGCGTCCAACCCTATTTGCTCATATCCACCCCAGCGCTTAGTAAAGTGCCTGGCACATAGTAAGTGCTTAACAAGTACCATAATTATAATTATTATTATTATTGTTATTCTCTGTACCTCAGTTAACTCATCTGTAAATGGGGATTGTGAGCCCCACGTAGGATCTGGACTATATCCCAACTGATTAGCTTGTATCTACCCCAGTGCTTAGTACAGTTCCTGACACAGAGTAAGCAATTTTAATAAATACCATTAAAAAGGAAAGGAAGCAGTTTTGCTTAATCAATCAGTTGTATTTACTGAGCACTTACTACATATAGAACACTGTGCTAAGCACTTACTAAAATCATGATGATGGTATTTGTTAAGCACTTACTGTGTGCCAAGCACTGTTCTAAGCACTGAGGTAGATACAAGATTATCAGGTTGTCCCACATGGGGCTCACAGTCTTAATCCCCACTTTACAGATAAGGTAACTGAGGCCCAGAGAAGTGAAGTGACTTGCCCAAAGTCACACAGCTGAGAAGTGGCGGAGCCGGGATTGGAACCCATGACCTCTGACTTCCAAGCCTGTGCTCTTTCCACTAAGCCATGCTGCTTCTCTAAAATAGTAATAATAATGATGGTATTTGTTGACTGAGTTGGGAACTGAGTTTCATCATTATCATATAAATATCGACGCTAACCTACTCACCGTGCCTCGTTCTCGTCTTTCCCACCACCGACCTTTTCTAACTCTTGAGAAGCAGTGTGGCCTTGTGGAAAGAACACAAGCCTAGGAGTCAGCAGAGCTGGACTCCAATCTAGTCTCCTTTTACCTGCTGTGTGAACGTGGGCAAGTCACTTGGGCCTCAGTCCCTTCATCTGTAAAATGGGCATTCAAAACCTGTTCTTCCTCCTACTTAGAATGTAAGCCCTATGTGGGACCTGACTGATTTATATCCGCTACACTGTAAGCTCGTTGTGGGCAGGGAATGTGTCTCCAAACTCTGGTCTATTTTACTCTCCTAATCAATCAATCGTATTTATTGAGCGCTTACTGTGTGCAGAGCACTGTACTAAGCGCTTGGGAAGTACAAGTTGGCAACATCTAGAGATGGTCCCTACCCAACAGTAGGCTCACGGTCTAGAAGGGGGAGACAGACAACAAAACAAAACATATTAACAAAATAAAATAAATAGAATAAATATGTACAAGTAAAATAAATAGAGTAATAAATATGTACAAACATATATACATATATACAGGTGCTGTGGGGAAGGGAAGGAGGTAAGACGGGGGATGAAGAGGGGGAGGAGGGGGAGAGGAAGGAGGGGACTCAGTCTGGGAAGGCCTCCTGGAGGAGCACTTGAAGACTCGGTCACTGAGAGAGCAGCCTCAGTTTCTCCAAGGTAATGTCTTCTTCCCCAATGGAGTCAGTCACTCAGTCATATTTATTGAGCACTTACTGTGTGTGGCACGCTGTACTAAGCCCTTGGGAGAGTACTATATAGCAACAGACATATCCTCTGCCCACAGTGAGCCCCCAGGCTAGACAGGGGAGATACACATATAAATAAATTACAGATATGTACATAAGTGCTGCGGGGCTGGGAGGGGGGATGATTAATATGTTTTGTTTTGTTCTCTGTCTCCCCCTTCTAGACTGTGAGCCTGCTGTTGGGTAAGGACCGTCTCTATATGTTGCCAACTTGGACTTCCCAAGCGCTTAGTACAGTGCTTTGCACACAGTAAGCGCTCAATAAATACGATTGAATGAATGAATAAAGGGAGGAAGTCAGGGTGATGCAGAAGAGAGTGGGAGAAGAAGAAAGGGGGGCTAAGTCAGGGAAGGCTGCTTGGAGGAGAGACCTCACTGGCCTTCCAACAACACATAAGGAGGGCAGTCATCTAAGAGCTCTGAATTATTATTATTATTATTGTTATTATTATTATTATTATTATTATTATTATTATTATTATTATTATTATTAGGGAAGCAGCGTGGCACAGTGGAAAGAGTATGGGCTTTGGAGTCAGAGGTCACAGGTTCAAATCCCAGCTCTTCCAATTGTCATCTATGTGACTCTGGGCAAGTCACTTAACTTCTCTGTGCCTCAGTTGCCTCATCTGTAAAAATGGGGATTAAGACTGTGAGCCCCCTGTGGGACAACCTGATCACCTTGTAACCGCCGCAGTGCTTAGAACAGAGCTTTGCATATAGTAAAAGCTTAATAAATGCCATCATTACTATTATTATTATCATCCCCTATTCGGAGTGTGATTCTTCCTCCTGCCCTAAGCTTCTTCAACAACCAAAGACAGGCCCAAGGGATCTGTAGTGAGAGCTGCTAATTGTAGTCTAATAATGGGGCATTTCAGAGCTTAATTCCATTTCTCTGGCTACCAGTTGACAAAACTTCATTAATTTGAAGTTCGTCAACAAGCATCCTAGAAAACGTTCATTCATTCAACCGTATTTATTGAGCTCTTACTTGTGCAGAGCACTGTACTAAGTGCTTGGAAAGAAAGTGTGGGTCCAGTAGTCAGAGGACTTGGGTTCTAATTCCAGCTCCAATGGGAAATCGCTTTATTTCTCTAGGTCTCAGTTTGCTCATTGGTAAAATGGGGATTTAATACCTTTTTTTAAAAAAAATGGTATTTGTTAAGTGCTTACTTTAAGTCAAACACTACTCTAAACGGTGGGGTAGATACAAGTTGGTTAGTTTGGATGGAACCCCTGTCCCGAGAAGCAGCGTGGCTCAGTGGAAAGAGCCTGGGCTTTGGAGTCAGAGGTCATGGGTTTTAAACCCGGCTCCACCAATCGTCAGCTGTGTGACTTTGGGCAAGTCACTTAACTTCTCTGGGCCTCATTTACCTCATCTGTAAAATGGGGATTAAGACTATGAGCCCCCCATGGGATGACCTGATCACCTCCCCGGTGCTTAGAACAGTGCTTTGCACATAGAAAGTGCTTAAGGAATGCCATCATTATTATTCATTCATTCAATTGTATTTATTGAGCACCTACTGTCTGCAGAGCACTGTACTAAGCACTTGGAAAGCACAATTCAGCAACATACAGAAACAATCGCTACCCAACAACGGGCTCACAGTCTAGATGGAGGTGAACCCCCAGACGAAGCATCTCATTCAAGTAGTCATCTCCTGAAACTGCCAGCAATGTTGCCAGTATTTGCTAATAAAATGGAAAAGAGCCTCTAATTCTAATTCTTCCACTTAATAAGCAGATATCAGACTGTGAGCCCGCTGTTGGGTAGGGACCGTCTCTATATGTTGCCAACTTGTACTTCCCAAGCGCTTAGTACAGTGCTCTGCACACAGTAAGTGCTCAATAAATACGATTGAATGAATGAAAGATAGCAGGCTGCACTCCTAGCTATTGTTAATGAGGGCTCACAGGCTGTCAGCAAGAAGAAAGTGGTGCTTGGGATTTTCAAATCCTTACTGAAGGCAAACCTCCTCCAAGAGGTCTTCCCTGACTAGGCCCTCTCTTTCCTCTTCTCCTACTCCCTTCTGCTTCTCCTTGACTCACTCCCTTTATTCATCCCCCCATCCCAGCCCCACAGCCCTCATGTCCATATCTGTCATTCATTCAATCGTATTTATTGAGCGCTTACTGTGTGCAGAGCACTGTACTAAGCGCTTGGGAAGTACAAGTCGGCAACATCTAGAGACGGTCCCTACCCAACAACGGGCTCACAGTCTAGAAGGGGGAGAAAGGCAGTCATGTATTTATTTCTTTTAATGTCCGTCTCCCCTCTAGACGGTAAGCTCGTGGTGGGTGGGGAATGTGTCTGTTGATTGTTGTATCGTACTCTCCCAAGCACTTCATTCATTCATTCATTCAATTGTATTTATTGAGCACTTGCTGTGCGCAGAGCACTGTACTAAGCGCTTGGGAAGTACAAGTCGGCAACATATAGAGACGGTCCCTACCCAACAGCGGGCTCACAGTCTAGAGGCGGGAGACAGACAACAAAACAAAACATGTAGACAGGAGTCAAGTCATCAGAACAAATAGAATTAAAGCTAGATGCACATCATTAACAAAAGAAATAGAATTGTAAATATGTACAAGTAAAATGGAGTAATAAATATGTACAGACATATATATAGGTGCTGTGGGGAGGGGAAGGAGGGAGGGTGGGGGGAATTCCCTGCATGGACCTTCTTTTAAGGTTCTCCCAAGAAGTGGCTCAGAAATTTCTATGGGCTTAGAGAGGGCTTCATCGTGAACGACTGTGTTGGTTGTTAGAAAAACAAGAACTGTCTGGAGTAGCTTGAGTTCTTCAGGACTATTTTCAAGCACTTAGTACAGTATTCTGCACACAGCAAGCACCCAATAAATGCCACTGACCATCTGTTCAACAGGCCCGACTAGAAATGCCAAGATCCCAGTGGTGAGTTTTTCACTGTGCCTTCGCACATGCATGTGCATGTGTGTGCACGCACACACACACACACACACACACATCCAAACCTATTTATTTAATTATTTTATTGGTACATATTTATTCTATTTTGTTAATATGTTTTGTCTTGTTGTCTGTCTCCCCCTTCTAGACTGTGAGCCCGCTGTTGGGTAGGGACCGTATCTATATGTTGCCAACTTGGACTTCCCAAGCGCTTAGTTCAGTGCTCTGCACACAGTAAGCGCTCAATAAATACGATTGAATGAATAAAGTCAGCCAACTGTTGGGGGCCGGATAGGGGAGGGATTCCAGTCCAAAGAGACAACCCGTTGAAGACGATTGCTAACGCTTTTAGCCACATTTCAAGATTACCTGACAGATGCGGAAGAAACTCCGAAGAGCAGACCGTTGAAAGGACTTCCTTGGAGATAATCATCAATCGTATTTATTGAGCGCTTACTATGTGCAGAGCACTGTACTAAGCGTGTGAATGTGTGAATCCGTTCCGTGCCACTATAAGGCTCAAACACAGTTTCACCACCAGTTTGTCTTCAAAACACAAAGCAGTTTTGCTTTGTCAACTACCATGCACAGCAAGCAAGACCATTAAAGAAGCATAAGTCTGGGAGTCAGGTGGTCATGGGTTCTAATCCCTCCTATCCTACCTCACTGCTGTGTGACCTTAGGCAAGTCACTGTGCTTCTCCGTGCCCAGTTACCTCATCCGTAAACAGGGGAATTGAGACTGTGAGCCTAGGTGGGACAGGGACTGTGTCCAACTCGATTTGCTTGTATCTAATTATAATAATAACAATAATAATAATAATGATAGCATTTATTAAGCGCTTACTATGTGCAAAGCACTGTTCTAAGCACTGGGGAAGTTACAAGGTGATTAGGTTGTCCCACAGGAGGTTCACAGTCGTAATCCCCATTTTACAGCTGAGGTAACTGAGGCCCAGAGAAGTGAAGTGACTTGCCCAACAGTGCTGGGCACATTGTAAGTACTTGCCAAATTCATTCATTCATTTCATTCAATCATATTTATTGAGCACTTACTGTGTGCAGAGCACTGTACTAAGCGCTTGGGAAGTCCAAATTGACAACGTATAGAGATGGTCCCTACCCAACAGTGGGCTCACAGTCTAGAAGGGGGAGACAGAGAACAAAACCAAACATATTAACAAAATAAAATAAATAGAATAAATATGTACCAATAAAATAAATAAGTAAATATTATTATTATTAGAGCAAGCATTAGATCTGGGTTCTAATCTCTACCACTTGTTTGCTGTGTGATCGTGGGCAAGTTGCCCCACTTTTCTGAACCTCAGTCACCTCAGCTGTATAATGGGGATTAAAACTGTGAGCCCCCTGTGGGACAGAGACCACGTCCAACCTGATTAGACTGCACCATCCCCAGTGCTTTGTACAACGCCTAGCACATTGTAAGCTCTTAAAAAAGACCCCCAAAAATAAATATATAAAATGAAATCAAATCAAATCAAAAGTGGTAGCTCTCAAGGTGCTTGGGAATCTCATTTTAACTGCTCAATTATTTCTGCTAAGGTCTCTACTTAATCAGCACTAGAAAAAAGGAGTTGCCAACTTGGTTCCCGAGCAGGTTATATCACGTTCTTCCTCAGCCTCTGACTCTTGTCTGAGGAACACTAGAAAGGGGGAGGGAATGTGAGGAAAGGAGTTCTGGGTTGTATGGAAAATTTGACTCAGACCAAAAGGTTCAGTCAACACCACAAAATGGATTGGAGACAAATCAGATAAATAGAAAAAGAAGGGAATGCGAAATCTGTTTGGAAGACGCAGTATCGAAAGGTGAAAAAGCTGATGAAAATCTAGTTCTAAGCGTAAGGGCCTGAATCGATTTATTCTGACAAACTGCTTTTAAATAAACAGTTAAATGGGACTTGCCTTTCAGATACCTTAGTGAATGTTATCGAACGCATACAAACATACGTTCTAGAAGTTTCTGTAACTACTGATGTTAATATTTGATAAATCACTAACCTCCCCCAAGTGTATTATTCACATAACCTAGATATCATTTAAATGAGAACAAAATGGACAAGAATCCGCAGCCAGAGTGTGTGAGAATATTCGGCAGTTGTTTGTTTTTCCTTCTGCGATGCACAGTATTTTCTCGCTGTATTTTTTTTTTTTTTTACAATAGTTGAATGGAATGAACAAAACTTACTGGGTAAACAACACATTCTTTTAATCTTGAGCCATGAATTTTCAAACCAAGAAACTATAGTATGTTTTTCTGAGTGGGAAGTGAGGAATGGGGAAAAGGAGAAAGATGGTGGTACAGGGGAGGAGGAGGAAAAGGCGGTGTGTGTCTGGAGGAGGCGAGATAATGGTGGCCCTGTCACCTTCTCCTACTAGAGACGGAGAGACCTAAGGCTCTGGGAAAGATGATCATAACTTTGTTCTAATCATTCTGCATTTTGATACTTTCTATTTTAAGTACATAAAAATGTGGATACTTACAGCTAACTCAAATTTACTGAAACTCTAAAATCTGCAAAATTGTGTTCTTCCAGAACTTGATTGTTTGGGCTGGAAATAATAATATTTATAATAATATATCCTGAAGTGCAGAAGTGCGCCCAAAGGAAAAATAATGACAAAAGTAATGAACCAGACTTTTCAAACCTCCAAAAATGTTTGGTTTGGTTTGAGTTTTGGGTGAAAGCTTGGGAGGTGGGGTGAGTGACTTTTGCAAAATTCCAAATATTTTCCCTTGCCCGAAATCAGTTTGGTCCATTTCAAACAAAACATTTACCCTAGATTAAGTAAGTAATGAGGGAAGGGAGGGAAGAAAGAAGGTTGGTTTTGTTTTCTGTGTTTTTTGAGGGTTTTTTTATGCAATCCGTTAAGCGCTTTCTATGTTCCAGGCACCATACTAAGGGCTGGACACTGTACTAAGCGCTGTTTTCTAAAAGTGAACTTTTTCTGGAATCCCGGAAACGCATCCTGGCTAAGCACTATTTGAAAATGAAGGGTTCCTCCAGTGTGCAGCTATTTTCAATTACACACCGGGTCTTGTACCGTGTGGGTTACATCACCTGTTGGAAACAAACCCCAAAACCTACATCACCACTTCTGCCCTTTTCAGGCAAAATGCACATTTGCTAACACTGCCTTTTCAATCAGCTCTTATGCATCTCCCTTACAAAAAACTCTTCTTCACTCGAGTGGATCAGACTCCCCTACTACCCTGCACCACCTCCCATCAGTATTTTGATCTATTTCCAGAGAAATCTACAGTCAAGCTGAGGCAAAGAGAAGGTGATCATCGAATGATAAGCTGAAGAGTTGGGGTTTTTTTTAATGCCTCCACACATCCATAATGAGGAAGTTCATGCGTCCTGGATAATTAATGGTTAGCAGGTTTATTAAACTTGTTTTCTTTGGTATCTTATCCTTCATCTGCTTTCTTTCCAACTTCTCTTTCTCACCTTAATAACAGTGCCTTAACACCTTTATATGATAAAAAGTTCAGGGAGGCTTCTTCTAACGTGACCACAATAGCTGGAAGCCCATTCCAGGGCTGTTAGGAAACATTTAGCCAAACAGAAGCAGCTAGATTATGGAGATCCAAGGAGACAATACAATATACAGCTACAAGGATATCTTCTAAAGCATAATGGCCTAGTGGATAGAGCCCAGGCCTGGGAGTAAGAAGGTCACGGGTTCTAATTTGCCACTTGTCTGCTCTATGACCTTGGGCAAATCACTTCACCTCTCGGTGCCTCAGTTACCTTATCTGTAAAAATGGGGATTAAGGTTGTGAGCCCACTGTGGGACAGAGACTGTGCCCAACCTGATTTGTTTGTATTCCTCTCCAGGGTTTAGTACAGTGCCTGGCACATAATAAGCACTTAAGTAATGCCATTATCAATCAATCAATCAATCAATCAATCAATCGTATTTATTGAGCGGTTACTGTGTGCAGAGAACTGTACTAAGCGCTTGGGAAGTACAAGTTGGCAACATGTGGAGACAGTCCCTACCCAACAGTGGGCTCACAGTCTAGAAGGGGGAGACAGAGAACAAAACAAAATATATTAACAGAATAAAATAAATAGAATAGATATGTACAAGTAGAATAAATAAATAGAGTAATAAATATAAATAAACATATATACATATATGCAGGTACTGTGGGGAGGGGAAGGAGGTAAGGCGGAGGGGGAGGAGGGGGAATTATTATTATTATTATTATCAGCTTAAAGGGGAGATTCATTCATTCATTCAATCATATTTATTGAGCGCTTACTGTGTGCAGAGCACTGTATTAAGCGCTTGGGAAGTACAAGTTGGCAACATATAGAGATGGTCCCTACCCAACAGCGGGCTCACAGTCTAGACGATTGAAGAAATGACAAATTAAAAATTGCTTGGGAACAAAATGGGTTGTTCTTTGGGATCGAAAGCAAGGCTACTTCTGAGGGTGATATGATCCTTTTTAATAGTAATATTAATGATAATAATGGCATTTATTAAAGGCTTACTATGTGCCAGGCACTGTACTAAGCCCTGGAGGGGAATACAAACAAATCAGGTTGGACAGTGTCTGTCCCACAGTGGGCTCACAATCTCAATCCTGGTTTTACATGTGGGGGAACTGAGGCCCAGAGAAGTGAAATGACATGCCCGAGGTCTACTGTGTGACCTGGTGGAGCCAGGACTAGAACTTATGACCTTCTCTCAGACCCGTGCTCTATCCACTATGCCATGCAGCGCTTAGTACAGTACCTTGAATACAATAAGCACTTAACAAATACCAACATAACAATTGTAATAAAAATGGGTTATATTGGAGCTGGAGGAGGATGACAAGGATCAAATCGAGTTTCCTTTGGGATAAAAACATGGGATTGACTTGGGAACAGAATTCTGCAGTCATAGACCTGATTTTAGAAGGCAATTGTTCCCGTTAGGGTGTAAACTCCCAAGGAAAACTGTGATGTAGTGGAAAGGGCATGGGAATTAGAAGTCCTGAGTTCTAATCCCAGCTCTGCCAGTTGCATGCTGTGTGACCTTAGGCAAGGTACTTAACTTCTCTGTGGATCAGTTTTCTCATCTGTAAAATGCCTTGTTCTCCTCCCTACTTAGACTGTGAGTCCCATGTGATATATGGCCTATGTCCAACCTGATTAATTTAGATCTACCCTAGCGCTTAGAACAGTGCTTGACACGTAGTGTTGGATAAGTGCCACTAAAAATGTAGAAAATGGAAACAGGGGAAGGCTCTTTAGTACTGAACTGCAAAAGTAACAACTTGGAAAAAAATGCTCCAAAATTTAACGTCAACAGTGACAACATGGATTGCTGCTGTTCTTGGCCGACTGAAGCAGAGGACTTTGGGTGCAATATTTTCGTTAAACTCCATTATGCCTTAGTCAGGGTCAAATTCTGCACCGGAGAAGCAGTGTTGCTTAGTGGATAGAGCAAGGGCCTGGGGTTCAGAAGGTCATGGGTTCAAATCCCGGCTCCACCGCTTGTCAGCTGTGTGACTTTGGGTAGGTCACTTCACTTCTCTGGGCCTCAGTTCCCTCATCTGTAAAAGGGGGATGAAGACTGAGCCCTCCGTGGGACAACCTATTCACCTTGTATCCTCCCCAGCGCTTAGAAGAGTGCCTTGCACATAGTAAGAACTTAATAAATACCATTATTATTATTATTATTATTATTGTCTGTTGTGTGGTCTTCTCTCTGCCTTGGTGACATTTGTGAAATGGGGGTGAAGAATGTGAGCCCCATGGGGAAAAGGGACTGTGCCCAATCTGATTAATTTGTACCTATACTCCATTGTTTAGTATCATAGTTGGCACATAGTAAGCACTTAACAAATACCATATAAAGAAAAAGGAAAATAAAAAAAGGGAAGGGTGCCTATATCCATTTAATTTTGCATTTGCCATTCAAGGTTTTGGATTACCAGTGCACTTTTCAAATGGGAATATTCTTAGTAATGTAGGACTAGTACTTCCCAAGCGCTTAGTACAGTGCTCTGCACACAGTAAGCACTCAATAAATAAGACTGAATGAATTCAAATGCTATTTGAAATAGGAATTTGTATTTGTTAGAAGAACTTCTTTGTGTGACTGTGGGCGAGCCACTTCCCTTGTCTGTACCTCAGTTCCCTCATCTGCAAAATGGGCATTCAGTACCTGTTCAATCACTGAGCTCTTGCTATGTGCAGAGCATTGTACTAAGTACTTGGGAGAGTAAAATACAGTGGAATTAGCAGACATGTTTCTTAATAATAATAATAATGATGACATTTATTAAGTGCTTACTATGTGCAAAGCACTGTTCTAAGTGCTGGGGAGGTTACAAGGTGATCAGGTTGTCCCACGGGGAGCTCACAGCTTTAATCCCCATTTTACAGATGAGGTAACTGAGGCACAGAGAAGTTAAGTGACTTGCTCAAAGTCACACAGCTGACAATTCATTCATTTATTCAATGGTATTTACTGAGCGCTTACTGTGTGCAGAGCACTGTACTAAGCCCTTGGGAAGTACAAGTCGGCAACATATAGAGACGGTCCCTACCCAACAGTGGGCTCACAGTCTAGAAGGGGGACACAGACAACAAAACAAAACATATTAACAAAATAAAATAAATAGAATAAATATGTACAACGAAAATAAATGAATAAATAGAGCAATAAATGCATACAAACATATATACATATATACAGCTGGGATTTGAACCCATGACCTCTGACTCCAAAGCCCTTGCTCTTTCTACTGAGCCATGTTGCTTCTTGCCCATAATGAGCTCTCTGTGATCCCTCCCACTTCAACCGTGAGCCCCATGAGGGACCTGATGATGATAATAATAATAATAACAACTTCTATTATAATTATTATAATTGTCATTATACATTATAATAATAATGACCATTATCATTATTATTATGGTATTTGTTAAGCACTTACTATGTGCCAGATACTGTACTCAGTGCTAGGGTGGATACAAGGAAATCAGGTTGTCCCACAAGGGGCTCACAGTCTCAATCCCCCTTTTACAGGTGAAGTAACTGAGGCACAGAAAAGTGAAGTGACTTGCCTAAGGTCATACAGCAGACAAACGGAAGATTGTGAATTCGAACCCAGGTCCTTCTGACTTTCAGGCCCGTGCTCTATACCCCAGTGCTTAGTACATGGTGAATATAGCTTCAAATCAGTAAAGCTGTGCAAAAATCTTGCAATTATGAAAGATTTTGAACTAGATTTTTTTCTACATATCTATCCAGTATTTGATTTTCAGAGTGTTACGTTTCACGGCCTAGTCAATGAAAAAGCACCTTGTACTAACAGATGTCTAGAGAAGCAGTGTGGCTTAGTGGCTAGAGCACGGGCCTGGGAGTTAGGAGGTCATGGGTTCTAATCCCGGCTCTGCCACTTGTCTGCTGTGTGACCTTGAGCAAGCCACTTCACTTCTCTGGGCCTCAGTGACCTCATCTGGAAAATTCATTCATTCATTCATTCAATCGTATTTATTGAGTGCTTACTGTGTGCAGAGCACTGTATTAAGCGCTTGGGAAGTACAAGTCGACAACATATAGAGACGGTCCCTACCCAACAGTGGGCTCACAGTCTAGAAGGGGGAGACAGACAACAAAACAAAACATATTAACAAAATAAAATAAATAGAATAAATATGTACAAATAAAATAAATGGAGTAATAAATACATACAAACATATATACATATATACAGGTGCTGTGGGGAGGGGAAGGAGGTAAGGCGGGGGGATGGGGGGGAAGAGGGGGAAAGGAAGGAGGGGGCTGAGTGTGGGAAGGCCTCCTGGAGGAGGTGAGCTCTCAGTAGGGCTTTGAAGGGAGGAAGAGAGCTAGCTTGGTGGATGGGCAGAGGGAGGGCATTCCGGGCCCGGGGGATGACGTGGGCTGGGGGTCGATGGCGGGACAGGTGAGAACGAGGCCCGGTGAGGAGATTAGCGGTGGCAGAGGAGCGGAGGGTGTGGGCTGGGCTGGAGAAGGAGAGAAGGGAGGTGAGGTAGGAGGGGGCGAGGGGATGAACAGTCTTGAAGCCCAGGGTGAGGAGTTTTTGCCTGATGCCTAGGTTGATTGGTAGCCACTGGAGATTTTTGAGGAGGGGAGTAATATGCCCAGAGTGTTTCTGGACATGGGGATTGAGACCATGAGCCCCCCGTGGGATAGGGACTGTGTCCAACCCAATTTGCTTGAATCCACCCCAGCACTCAGTACAGTGCCCAACACATAGTAAGCACTTAACAAAGACCACAATTATTATTATTATCATTACCACAATCAACCCTTCCCAAGGACAAGAACACCTACTTCTTCAAGGTTTTGAGAGCTAGTGTCAGCATTATTTCCCTGTTAATACTCATCGATTCTGCCAATGCTCTCCCGAGACTTCCTGTTCATTTCAACCAATTTTAATTTAGCAGGCTCAGCATGGAAAAAAAAACATCCTTTGGAAATCGTCTGGATCGGAATTACGATCTCCATCATATATGGGTTTGTTTTTCAGAGTGCCTTAATTGAGCAAGAACTTTATGGTCTGTCTACATTCCTCATTGACAGTCAAGTTAAAAGATCATATTAATTGGGAATGCGTACGTAAGTATCATCACATTGTATACGGGAATATGTGCACGTATTTATGGGTGGGCATGAGAGTAGGGGATGGAAGAAAGTTACTAAGGAGATCATAAAGGGCAAGGAACAAGTCTGTAATTCTGCTGTGGTGCACTTCCACAAGCACTTGGTAAAGTGTTCTGCACAGAGCAAGCGCTCAATAAAGTCCACTGATTGATTGATGGATCGTTTGAGAGTATGCCCTCCCCAGCTGGTGATCTCAACAGCTTCATTTCAGAGAAAGGCATGTCTAATCACAACAGGCCAAGAATCCCTGTTGTCTGATCTTCACACCTACATCATTTCATTGCTCTACCTCAGCAGCTGCACTAGGGAAATGGAGCAGACAAAAGAGAGTCTCTCACTCCAGGCCTGACTCCTAGATGAGAGGAGGCAAAGACCACAGCGGGAGACAAAACAATAGTAATAATAATAATAACATAATGATAATTATATTATTATTGTTGTTGTACTTGTTAAGCGCTTACTGTGTGCCAGGCACTGAACTAAGCGCTGGGGTAGATACAAGTTCATCAGATTGGCCCCAATCCCCATCCTACATGGGGCTTGCACTCTTAATCTCCATTTTACAGCTAAGGGAACTGTGGCACAGAGAAGTTAAGTTACTTACCCAAGGTCACACAGCAGACAAGTGGTGGAGCCAGGATTACTGCGGGACGTGCTCATTTTGTATCTACCCCAGTGGTTAGAACAGTGCTCCACATGCAGTATTTAAATATAATAATTATTGTTACTATGTGCCCAGCACTGTACTACTAATAATAATGTTGCCAACCTGTACTTCCCAAGCACTTAGTACAGTGCTCTGCACACAGCAAGTGCTCAATAAATACGATTGAATGAATGAATGAATAATGATGGCATTTATTAAGCACTTACTATATGCATAGCACTGTTCTAAGTGCTGGGAAGGTTTACAAGGTGATCAGGTTGTCCTATGGGGGGCTCCCAGTCTTAATCCCCATTTTACAGATGAGGTAACTGAGGCACAGAGAAGTTAAGTGACTTGCCCAAAGTCACACAGCTGACAAGTGGCAGAGCTGGAATTTGAACCCATGACCTCTGACTCCAAAGCCCGGGCTCTTTCCACTGAGCCACGCTGCTTCACAGCGCAGGGGTATATACAAAATAATCTGGTTAGACAGAGGCCCTGTCATTCATGGGGCTCACAGTTTAATGGAAAGAGTGTGCTTTGAAGGACAGGTAAGATGAGAGGGAAATAGGAATTTTGAGGACGTTTGACACATCATCTACAAGATCATATTTACCAAGAAGGAGATCTTCAGCTGAGAGGAAGCTTCAGACCTGAGTGGCGGAAGAATGGAGTGAGAGGAAGATGCCAAAACCTATTTTGTCTTAGTCAAATTGTGCTCATATGATCAGCCTCTTACCAGTTACTACAAATATCTGCGTGGCTCAGTGGAAAGAGCCCGGGCTTTGGAGTCAGAGGTCAGGGGTTCAAATCCCGGCTCCGCCAACTGTCAGCTGTGTGACTTTGGGCAAGACACTTAACTTCTCTGGGCCTCAGTTACCTCATCTGCAAAATGGGGATTAAGACTGTGAGCCCCACGTGGGACAACCTGATCACCTTGTATCTCCCCCAGCGCTTAGAACAGTGCCTTGCACATAGTAAGCGCTTAACAAATGCTATTATTATTATTATTATTATTATTATTATTATTATACCAGACACTTCCCAAGACCATTTTCTGCTCTGGACAATGCTTCTTAACCCAGTATGCTAGACGTTGTTGACATCAAATGACATCACAGAAATTCCTCTTGTTAACGGGAAGAATTGCCATGACCTTCCCCTCTAAATCCGGTCTGCTGGGTTCTGAGCCTGGATGGCAAAGTGGATTATTGCTTTGGTGGGAATAAAAAGAGGAGTGCGAGCCTTGGGTAAACTTTAGATGCCCGAAAGTAATGTTAATGTGATAGCATTGCTCCCTGGAGAAGCCACTAGGCAAAGGAGCATTTCAGCCTGACTCAGTGGAAAGAGTCAGAGGACCTGATTTCTAATTCTGGGTCCGCCACTTGCCTGCTCCGTGACCTTGGTCGACTCACTTAACTTTTCTGTCCTTCAGCTTCCCCATCTGCAAAATGAGGATTAAATACCTGTGCTCCTGCTAAAATTTTGGCCCCTTGTGAAATAGGGACTGTGTCCAATCTAATCATTTTGTATCTATCCCAGCATTTTGCACATAGTAATAATAATAATAATAATAATGGCATTTATTAAGCACTTACTATGTGCAAAGCACTGTTCTAAGTGCTGGGGGGGGGGGAAACAAGGTGATCAGATTGTCCCACGTGGGGCTCACAGTCTTAATCCCCATTTTCCAGATGAGGGAACTGAGGCCCAGAGAAGTGAAGTGGCTTGCCCAAAGTCACACAGCTAAGTGGCGGAGCCGGGATTTGAACCCATGACCTCTGACTCCAAAGCTCGGGCTCTTTCCACTGAGCCACGCTGCTTCTCCACTCAGCAGATACCAGAAAAACAAGAGAGTCACAAGGCAGGGTGGGAATCTGGAGAAACCATGTCTAACCGGGAGAATAGAGCTTGGTACATTCATTCATTCATTCAATCGTATTTATTGAGCGCTTACTGTGTGCAGAGCACTGTACTAAGCGCTTGGGAAGTACAAGTTGGCACATAGTAAGTGCTTAAATACCATCATCATCATCATGAGAGAGATGAGAAGCAGTGTAGCTCAGTGGAAAGAGCATGGGCTTGGGAGTCAGAAGTCATGGGTTCTAATCCCGGCTCTGCCACTTGTCAGCTGTGTGACTTTGGGCAAGTCACTTAACTTCTCTGTGCCTGTTACCTCATCTGTAAAATGGGGATGAAGACTGTGAGCCCCACGTGGGACAACCTGCTCACCTTGTATCCCCCCAGCACTTAGAACAGTGCTTGGCACATAGTAAGTGCTTAATACATACCATCATTATTATTATTGTTATCATCATCAGAAAACAGCTCGCTACTGGCTTTTCATTCATTTATTCAATCATAATCACTGAGCACTTACTGTGTGCAAAGGACTGTACTAGGCACTTGGGAGAGTACAACAATAAGCAGACACATTCCCTGCTCACAGAGAGCTTACAGTTATTTTAAGATTCTAGGCTCTAAACTTGCTGTGGGCAGGGACCGTGCCTACCAACTCTGTTGTATTATATTCTCCCAAGTGTTCAGTACAGTACTCTGTATATGGTAAGTGCTCAATAAATAGCACTGATTGATCCATTGACCCCAAGTCTTGACCAGAGCCACTAGTAGCCAAGGAGTTCCCCTGACTCCAAGAGAAGGAGGGGGAGGAGGAGAAGGAGGAAAAGGAG
This sequence comes from Tachyglossus aculeatus, assembly GCF_015852505.1. Taxonomy (NCBI): domain Eukaryota; kingdom Metazoa; phylum Chordata; class Mammalia; order Monotremata; family Tachyglossidae; genus Tachyglossus; species Tachyglossus aculeatus. The sequence continues at coordinate 141,122,276 of NC_052067.1, read as the reverse complement.
AAAGGGAGGAGCATGGGGGGAGGAAGAGGAGGAAGACGAGCAAGAGGAAGAGGAAGAGGAGCAAGAGGAAGAGGAAGAGAAGGAGTCATCAGTCAATTGTATTTATTGAGCACTTATTGTGTGCAGAGCACTGTACTAAGTGTTTGAGAGAGAACAATATAGACACATTCCCTGCCCACAACAAGCTAAGAGGAGGAGGAGGAAGAAGAGAAAGAGGAGGAGAACAAGGAGAACGAGGAGAAGGAAGAATCAGTCACTCATATTTATTGAGCGAGCACAAACTGCGTGCAGAGCACTGTGCTAAGCACTTGGGAGAGTACAATACAACAATAGAACAGACATATCCCCCGTCCACAGTGAGCTAAGAGAAGGAAAAGGAGGAGGAAGAAAGGACAAAGAGGAGAATGAGGAGGAGATGAAGAAGGAGCAGATGAGATGATGATGATGATGAGATGAGAAGATGAGAAGCAGCGTGGCTCAGCGGAAAGAGCCCAGGCTTGGGAGTCAGAGGTCATGGGTTCTAATCCTGGCTCCACCACTTGTCAGCTGTGTGACTTTGGGCAAGTCACTTCACTTCTCTGGGCCTCAGTTCCCTCATCTGTAAAACGGGGACTAAGACTGTGAGCCCCATGTGGGACAACCTGAACACCTTGTATCCCCCCCAGCGCTTAGAATAGTGCATCGCACATAGTATGCACTTAACAAATGCTTAAGGAGAAAGAGAGGAGAAAGAAAAGGGGGAAAGGGAGAAGGAGGAGGACCAAAAGCGGGGAGGAAGAGGAGGAGCAAGAGAAGGGGAAGAGGAAGAGATGGAAGAGGAAAAGGAAGGAGTGGACCAGGCAATTGTTTCCTAGACCTGAGGAGCAATGGATCCAAAGCTGGAGCCAAACCCTCCCAGCCAAATTGGCCCCTTGGGGCCTGAGGGTGAAGAATGACCTGAGGCCAAGCAAGAGAGCCTTTTAGACTGGGAGCCCACTGTTGGGTAGGGACTGTCTCTATATGTCGCCAACTTGTACTTCCCAAGCGCTTAGTACAGTGCTCTGCACACAGTAAGCGCTCAATAAATACGATTGATTGAGAGGCTCAGGTCCCGCCTGGAGAGGGGAAGGTCCCTGGGGCGGCCCAGCCTGAACCCAAGAATCTCAGGAAGACCCAAACGTTTCCTAAGGCCTCGGTTGTCGGCCTAGCCATTTCGGCCTCTCCCGGCCAAACCCAACCTGCTTAACTTGGCAGTTGAGGAGGGGTGGGAGGCTGAGGAGATCTAGATAATTGAGATTAGTTGACATGGAGGCTTTGAATTCAAACACCGAATCCTTTGAGGCTTGCCCATCCCTAGTTTGAACACAGCCTCGCAGGCCAGATCTGAGCTTTTTCCTGCCAACTGTGCCAAACCTTAAGCTGTTTGTCAAAAATTCAGATGGGTGAAGGTGGATTGAAATCGTTTGATCAAGCGCGGGGAGGAGACTGAGGCAGACAGTCTTCAGAACGCATTTTTTAATCCTGTTTCTGGTTTCTATCAAACTTAGGCACTGTGTTCTATTCATGTTAACATCTGTCATAATAATGATGATGGCATTTGTTAAGCATTTACTCTGTGCAAAGCACTGTTCTAAGCACTGGGAGGGATACAAAGTGATCAGGTTGTCCAAAGTGGGGCTCACAGTCTTAATCCCCATTTTACAGATGAGGGACCTGAGGCTTAGAGAAGTGAAGTGACTTGCCCAAAGTCAAACAGCTGACACGTGGCAGAGCCATGACCTCTGACTCCAAAGCCCAGGCTCTTTCCATGGAGCCACGCTGTTTATCATTATGTTGTACTCTCCCAAATGCTTAGAACTGTGCTTTGCACCCAGTAAGTGCTCAGTAAATTCATTCATTCATTCAATTGTATTTATTGAGCGCTTACTGTGTACAGTGTATGTTTTATTTTGTTTTCTGTCTCCCCCTTCTAGAGTATGAGCCCGTCTTTGGATAGGGACTGTCTCAGTATGTTGCCAACTTGTACTTCCCAAATGCTTAGTACAGTGTTCTGCACACAGTAAGCACTCAATAAAGACGATTGATTGAATGAATGAATGATAATATTTGTTAAGCTCTATACTAAACACTGGAGTAGGTACAAAGTAAATGGGTTGGCGTCATGTCTCTCTTTCCATTTGAAGTTGGTTATTTCTGAAAAAAAGTTTCCTATTCGCCTCAGTTCTCTTCTCCCCTCCCCAGCAGATGGGCTGTCTGAATGGCTCAGTGGAAAAGAGCATGGGCTTTGGAGTTAAAGGTCATGGGTTCAAATCCCTACTCCGCCAATTGTCAGCTGGGTGACCTTGGCCAAGTCACTTAACTTCTCTGGGCCTCAGTTCCCTCATCTGTAAAATGGAGATGAAGACTGTGAGCCCCCTGTGGGACAAACTGATTACCTTGTATCCTCCTCAGCGCTTAGAACAGTGCTTTGCACATAGTAAGTGCTTAATAAATGCCACCATCATCATCAATGGGGCTAGGAAAGCTTGAGGATTTTCAAGTGGATTTACTCATTCTTTCCATTCTTTTTCCTTATGATATTTCTTAAGCACTTGCTATGTTCCAGGCACTGTTAAGAAAATTGGCATAGATACAAGGTAATCATGTTGGGCACAGTTCATGTCCCACTTGGGGCTCAGTCTTAATCCCCATTTTACAGATGAGGTAACTGAGACCCAGAGAGATGAAGTGATTTGCCCATTGTGAAACAGCAGACAAGTGACAGAGCCGTGATTAGAACCCAGGTCCTTCTGATTCCCAGGCCTGTGCTCTACCCGCTAGACTGTGCTATATACCTGTATATATGTTTGTTTGTATTTATTACTCTATTTATTTATTTTACTTGTACATATTTATTCTATTTATTTTATTCTGTTAATATGTTTTGTTTTGTTCTCTGTCTCCCCCTTCTAAACTGTGAGCCCACTGTTGGGTAGGGACTGTCTCTATATGTTGCCAACTTGTACTTCCCAAGCGCTTAGTACAGTGCTCTGCACACAGTAAGCGCTCAATAAATACGATTGAATGAATGAAGGAAGGAATGCTGCTTCTCTAAATTTCCATTTCTACATCTTGAGAGGCTTCGTTCTCAGGATTTACCATCTTATCTCCAGGGGAAAGCAGCTGCTGAGGTCCTTCCTTGCTCCTCTCTCACTAAAACTCAGCCCTCACACTTTGCTCCTCTAATGCCAAGCTCCTTAACTGTGCCTCAGTCTCATCTCCCTCACCATCTGCACCCATCCTCCCATCCTCCCTCTGTCTGGGAATCAATCAATCAATCAATTGTATTTATTGAGCGCTTACTGTGTGCAGAGCACTGTACTAAGCACTTGGGAAGTCCAAGTTGGCAACATATAGAGACGGTCCTTACCCAACAGTGGGCTCACAGTCTAGAAGGGCTCACAGGAACTCCCTCAGGACTCTTCATATTCCAAATGATCATCTTCTCTGTCTTCAAAGCCCTAATACTAGGATCACATCTCTTCCATCATCATCATCATCAATCGTATTTATTGAGCGCTTACTACGTGCAGAGCACTGTACTAAGCGCTTGGGAAGTACAAGTTGGCAACATATAGAGACAGTCCCTACCCAACAGTGGGCTCACAGGAAGCCTTCCCTCACACGTGTTTTGTTTTGTTGTCTGTTTCCCCCTTCTAGACTGTGAGCCCGTTGTTGGGTAGGGACCGTCTCTATATGTTGCCAACTTGACTTCCCAAGCGCTTAGTACAGTGCTCTGCACACAGTAAGCACTCAATAAATACGATTGAATGAATGAATGAACTTCATCTGTCCCCGCCTTAGTCTTCCCTTCTGCATCACGTATGTGCTCAGTGGGGAAGCAGCATGATGTGTTGGATAGAGCACAGGCCTGAGAGTCAGAAGGTCATGAGTTCTAATCGTGACTCTGACACTTGCCTGCTGTGTGGCTGTGGGCAAGTCACTTCACTTCTCTGGGCCACAGTGACCTCATCTGTAAAATGGGGATTGAGACTGTGAGCCCCATGTGGGACACGGACTGTGTCCAACCCAATGTGCTCGTAACCACCCCAGCGCTTAGAACAGTACCTGGCACGTGGCAAGCACTTAACAGGAACCACAATTATTATTATGTCCATAAAGACTCCAGCCCCATAATATATGTATATATATAATATATGTATATATATGTGTGTGTGTGTATATTTATATCAATCAATCAATCATATTTATCTTTTAGACTGTGAGCCCACTGTTGGGTAGGGACTGTCTCTATATGTTGCCAATTTGTACTTCCCAAGCGCTTAGTACAGTGCTCTGCACATAGTAAGCGCTCAATAAATACGATTGATGATGATGATGTTGATGAGTGCTTACTGTGTGCAGAGCACTGTACTAAGCGCTTGGGAAGTACAAGTTGGCAACATATAGAGACAGTCCCTACCCAACAGTGGGATATGTATATATATATATATATATATATATATATATATATATATATATATATTTATATATATATATATATATACATTTATATGTATATGCATTTATAGATATGCATATATACATTTAGATAGATAGATAGATGATAGATTAGATAGATAGATAGATAGATTATAGATATCCTTATACCCCTGTCAAGATCGCACCTGGAGAGTTTCCTGTACTCTAGCAGCCTCGGCTACAGGAGGGAGATTCAAGCAGCTTCTAGACGGTGAGCCCGCTGTTGGGTAGGGACCGTCTCTATATGTTGCCAACTTGGACTTCCCAAGCGCTTAGTCCAGTGCTCTGCACACAGTAAGCGCTCAATAAATACGATTGAATGAATGAATGAATGAAACAGAGCCCTACCCATTCCATTCCTAGCTTGGCCGGTGGCTAGTGAGTGGCAGGTCCTCTGCTACAAGGCAAAGCTCCCCCGTGCTGAGTAGCAGTGGCACACACTAGTAGAACTTGTATCTACCCTAGTGCTTCAGTGCTTGACACATAGTAAGTACTTAATTCAGCTTTGTGACTTTGGGCAAGTCACTTCACTTCTCTGTGCCTCAGTTACCTCATCTGTGGGGTGGGGATGAAGACTGTGAGCCCTATGTGGTACAACCTGATTACTTTGTATCCCCCCCCCAGCGCTTAGAACGGTGCTTGGTACATAGTGAGAGCTTAACAAATACCATTATTATTATTAATAACAAATAACACAACTCCAGCAGCCCTGCCAGTTGTCGACTGTATGACTTTGGGCAAGTCACTTAACTTCTCTGTGCCTCAGTTACCTCATCTGTAAAATGGGGATTGATTGTAAGCCCCCTGTGGGACAACCTGATCACTTTGTAACCTCCCCAGCACTTAGAACAGTGCTTTGTACATAGTAAGCGCTTAATAAATGTCATTATTACTATTATTATTATTAAGCAGAGACGATTCAGATCCAGATCCATGCTCCATCCACTAAGCCACGCTGCTTTCCCAGAGAATGGGCCTGGGAATCAGAAGAATGTGGGTTCAAATCCTGAGCCTGCCACTTACCTGCTGTGAGACCTTGGGCAAGTCACTTCACTTCTCTGTGCCTCAGTTCCCTCGTCTATAAAATGAGGATTGTGAGTGTGAACCCCACGTGGGACAAGGACTGTATCCAACCTGATTAGCTTGTATCAACCCCAGTGTTCAGTATAGTGCCTGGCACATAGTAAGGGCTTAATAAATACCATTATTATCATCATCATCATCATTATTACTATCATCATCAATACCATTGCCTGATGGACTGAGATCCAGGAGAAAAATTGCTTTGTCAGAAATTCAGGCTAATGATGAGTAATGTCAAGGGGAGAAGAACGCTTTGTTCAGGTCCTTGAAGAATTAGGATGCTAGCACCTAGGAAGCGCCTAACAAATGCCTTCATTTTTTTTTATTTTATCATGTTAAGTCAATCACAGTTTTATACTAGAATTTCATCTGCTTATTAATGGCACTGATGATTATGATACTTCATTAAAACTCTTGTTAGTTTTGAATGGAGAGGTGCTAGCTCTAAGGGACGTCGGGGAACTAATATACTAAAGGAGGAGGCAAGCAGACAGAAATTATTTCCAAAGAGAACGGAAGGAGGAAAAACAGCAATATAACTGGTAAAAGCAGGAATGTAGAAAAATGCACAGAGTACTGTATTGAGCACTTGGGAGAGTATAAAACAACAGAGTTGGGAGATACATTCTTTGACCCTAAGGAGCTTACAGTCTAGAGGAGGATCTGAGTAAAGCACACGCAGTTCTTCTATGCTTTCATTTCCCATTTTGGATGGAACACAATTAGGGAATCATTCATTCATTCAATTAAATCATATTTACTGAACACTTACTGTGTGTGGAGCACTGTACTAAGTACAATACAACAATAAACAGACATTTCCTGCCCACAACGAGCTTACAGTCTAGAGGGGGAGATAGACATTAAAATATATAAATAAATGACAGCCATGTACATAGTACTGTGGGGCTTGGAGAGGAGATGACTAAAAGGAACAAGTCAAGGTGATGCAGAAGGGAGTGGGAGAAGAGGAAAGGGGGGCTTAGTCGGGGAAGGTCTCTTGGAGGAGATGGGCCATCAGGGAGGCATTGAAGAAGGGGAGAGTCATTGTCTGTCAGATTTGAGGAGGGAGAGCATTCCAGGCCAGAGACAGGACGTGGGCAAAATTGAGGTAGAGTGAGAAGATGAGCATTAGAAGAGCTATATCCCCCTCCAAGAGGCCTTCCCAGACTGAGCCCCCTTTTTCCTCTCCTCCTCCCCATCTCCCTGTCCTACCTCCTTCCCCCCTACACAGCACTTGTATATATATATACATACAGATTTATTACTATATTTTCCTTGTGCATATTTATTATTCTATTTATTTTGTTAATGATGTGCATCTAGCTCTAATTCTATTTGTTCTGATGACTTTGACACCTGTCTACATGGTTTGTTTTGTTGTCTGTCTCCCCCCTTCTAGACTGTGAGCCCGCTGTTGGGTAGGGACCGTCTCTATATGTTGCCAACTTGTACTTCCCAAGCGCTTAGTACAGTGCTCTGCACACAGTAAGCACTCAATAAATATGATTGAATGAATTAGAGGAGCAAAGTGTACAGGCTGAGGTCCCTCTCATCGCGTGAAATCTCTCGCTCCATCCCTTCTCCCCTCCTTAACTTCCATCTTCAACTGCTCACTCTCCACTGGTTCCTTCCCCTCTGCCTTCAAACATGCCCATGTCTCTCCCATCCTAAAAAAACCCTCTCTTGACCCCACCTCACCTTCTAGTTATCGCCCCATATCCCTCCTACCATTCCTTTCCAAACTCCTTGAACAAGTTGTCTACACGCGCTGCCTCGAATTCCTCAACAATAACTCTCTCCTCGACCGCCTCCAGTCTGGCTTCCATCCCTCACATTCCATGGAAACTGCCCTCTCAAAGGTCACCAATGACCTCTGCTTGCCAAATCCAACAGCTCATCCTCTATCCTAATCCTCCTCGACCTCTCAGCTGCCTTCGACACTGTGGACCACCCCCTTCTCCTCAACACACTATCCGACCTTGGCTTCACAGACTCCGTCCTCTCCTGGTTCTCCTCTTATCTCTCCGGTCATTCATTCTCAGTCTCTTTTGCAGGCTCCTCCTCTCCCTCCCACCCCCTTACGGTGGGGGTTCCCCAAGGTTCAGTTCTGGGTCCCCTTCTGTTCTCGATCTACACTCTCTCCCTTGGGGACCTCATTCGCTCCCACGGCTTCAACTATCATCTCTACGCTGATGACACCCAAATCTACATCTCTGCCCCTGCTCTCTCCCTCTCCCTCCAGGCTCGCATCTCCTCCTGCCTTCAGGACATCTCCATCTGGATGACTGCCCACCACCTAAAACTCAACATGTCCAAGACTGAACTCCTTGTCTTCCCTCCCAAACCCTGCCCCGTCCCTGACTTTCCCATTACTGTTGACGGTACTACCATCCTTCCCATCTCACAAGCCTGCAATCTTGGTGTCATCCTCGACTCCGCTCTCTCGTTCACCCCTCACATCCAAGCTGTCACCAAAACCTGCCGGTCTCACCTCCGCAACAGTGCCAAGATCCGCCCTTTCCTCTCCATCCAAACCGCTACCCTGCTCGTTCAAGCTCTCATCCTATTCCATCTGGACTACTGCATCAGCCTTCTCTCCGATCTCCCATCCTCGTGTCTCTCCCCACTTCAATCCATATTTCATGCCGCTGCCCGGATTGTCTTTGTCCAGAAACGCTCTGGGCATGTTACTCCCCTCCTCAAAAATCTCCAGTGGCTACCAATCAATCTGCACATCAGGCAGAAACTCCTCACCCTGGGCTTCAAGGCTGTCCATCCCCTCGCCCCCTCCTACCTCACCTCCCTCCTCTCCTTTTACACCCCACCCCACACCCTCCGCTCCTCTGCCGCTAATCTCCTCACCGTACCTCGTTCTCGCCTGTCCCGCCATCGACCCCCGGCCCACGTCATCCCCCGGGCCTGGAATGCCCTCCCTCTGCCCACCCGCCAAGCTAGCTCTCTTCCTCCCTTCAAGGCCCTACTGAGAGCTCACCTCCTCCAGGAGGCCTTCCCATACTGAGCCTCCTCCTTCCTCTCCCCCTCGTCCGTCTCTCCATCCCCCTCGTCTTACCTCCTTCCCTTCCCCACAGCACCTGTATATATGTATATATGTTTGTACATATTTATTACTCTATTTATTTTACTTGTACATAGCTATTCTATTTATTTTATTTTGTTAAGATGTTTGGTTTTGTTCTCTGTCTCCCCCTTCTAGACTGTGAGCCCACTGTTGGGTATGGACTGTCTCTATATGTTGCCAACTTACACTTCCCAAGCGCTTAGTACAGTGCTCTGCACACAGTAAGCCCTCAATAAATACGATTGGTTGATTGATAGTAAGAGAGTAGCAAGGTGGGGGGGGAATTAGGGATTAGGGATTCAGGGAATCCTTGTCTATCTGGATAGAACGCAACGTGACGTTGCAATAAAAGATCGTATACATATGCCCATATCAGCAGCACTGCTCAATTCAATTATTCATCCTCCTATTTCATGTGGATATAATTGAACTACTTCATTAGATCCTCCTACTCACATTATCTGTACACAACTTTTGTCTGTCTCCCTCTTTAGATTCTGAGTTCCTTAATCAATCAAATGGTATTTATTGAGTATGCACTATGCACTATGCGGTTGGGACAGTACAAAACAAGAGAATTGGAAGACCTGTTTCCTATCCATAAGGAGCTTACCGCTTTAGGAGTAGAAAATATGACTCTTTGGTTCTTCTGCACTTTCCCAAATGTTTCCTAGTTGTTTCACACTTAGTGGGTGCTCAATCCCCTCTCAGGGTCACACTGGAGAGTTTCCAGTCCTCTATCAGCCTCAGTTAAAGGAGGGAGAGTCAAGCGGAGGCCTACCCATCCCATCCCTAGCTTGGGCAGTTGCTAGCCAGTGGCAGGCAATCTGCTAAAAGTCAAAACTCACCTGTGCTGGGCAGCAGCGGCATGATAAAGAGTCGAAGGCAGAGACTTGAGTACTGCGCATAAGGCGGCAGTGGTCAACCACTACCGTATTTTTACCAAAAGCAGTCCGTGGATCCACTACCAGAATGACTGTAGATGGACGTGGGGCCTTCTGGGAGAGATGTGTCCATGGCATCGCTATGGGTCGTCTGCGACGGCTTAATAATAATAATAATGATGGTATTTGTTAAGCACTTACTATGTGCAAAGCACTGTTCTAAGCTCTGGGGAGGTTACAAGGTGATCAGTTTGTCCCACGTGGGGCTCACAGTCTTCATCCCCATTTTACAGATGAGGTAACTGGGGCACAGAGAAGTTAAGTGACTTGCCCAAAGTCACACAGCTGACAATTGGCGGAGCCGGGATTTGAACCCATGACCTCTGACTCCAAAGCCCGTGCTCTTTCCACTGAGCCACGCTGCTTCACAGGTGCTCAATAAACTTCACCTGTGCTTAATTGATCTCAGAAAAAAAATCTCTTTATGTGCATATGAGAAGCAGTGTGGCTCAATGGAAAGAGCACGGGCTTGGAAGTCAGAGGTTATGGATTCAAATCCTGGCTCCCCCAATTGTCAGCTGTGTGACTTTGGGCAAATCACTTAACTTCTCTGTGCCTCAGTTCCCTCATCTGTAAAATGGGGATTAAGACTGTGAGCCCCACGTGGGACAGCCTGATCGCCTTGCATCCTCCCCAGCACTTAGAACAATGCTTTGCACATAGTAAGCGCTTAACAAATGCCATCATCATTATTATTATTATTATATAGATATCCTTCAAGTTCAGGCTTAACAAATGCCATCATCATTATTATTATTATTATTATTATTATATAGATATCCTTTAAGTCCAGGGTGAGTAAAATGTATTATTATCATATACTCTCCCAAGCACTTAGTAATAATAATAATAATAACCATGGCATTTATTAAGCGCTTACTATGTCCAAAGCACTGTTCTAAGCACTGGGGAGGTTACAAGGTGATCAGGTTGTCCCACGGAGGGCTCACAGTCTTAATCCCCATTTTACAGATGAGGGAACTGAGGCCCAGAGAAGTGAAAAAGTGACTTGCCCAAAGTCACACAGCTGACAACTGGCGGAGCTGGTATTTGAACCCATGACCTCTGACTCCAAAGCACACACTCTTTCCACTGAGCCAGGCTGCTTCTCTACAGTGCTCTATGCATGGTAAGAGCTCAATAAATATAATTGAACGAATGAATAAAGTTCTTTGGCCACTACAGTCTTATCTTCCATTCAGAGAAGTCTTTGGCTGTGGATAAAAAGGTCAACACAGCTGCCATAACCAGTAAGATAAGCAATGTGGCCTAGTGAGCAGTGTGGCCTAGTGGCTAGAGCACAGGTTTGGGAGTGAGAACGACCTGGGTTTTAATCCTAGCTCTGCCATTGTCTGCTGTGTGACCTTTCACAAGTCACTTCACTTCTCTGTACTTCAGTAACCTCATCAACAAAATGGGGATCAAGACTGTGAGCCTCGTGAGGGACATGAACTGTTGTCCGACCCGATTAGCTTGTATCTACTCCAGCACTTAGAACAGTGCCTGAAGCAGAGTAAGCACTTAACAAGTACCATAAAAAGAAAGAAAATACAGTAAAGTTTTTTTTAGTGATTCCCCCTGGAGACTGTAAACCCCTTGTGGGCAAAGGCACATGTCTACCAACTCAAAAAACCCCCACAAAAACAAAGCCACAGCGCCTTAGTTCATAGCCCTGAGGAGGTACTGTACTCTTCCAAGCTCTCAGTAATAATAATAATGTTGGTATTTGTTAAGCGCTTACAGTGTGCCAAGCACTGTTCTAAACGCTGGGGAGGATACAAGGTGATCAGGTTGTCCCATGTGGGGCTCACAATCTTAATCCCCATTTTAAAGATGAGGGAATTGAGGCACAGATAAGTGTGCACAGAGCCCTACTGAGAGCTCACCTCCTCCAGGAGGCCTTCCCAGACTGAGCCCTCTCCTTCCTCTCCCCCTCCTCCCTGCCTTACCTTCTTCCCCTCCCCACAGCACCTCTATATATGTATAGATGTTTGTACGTATTTATTACTCTATTTATTTATTTTATTTGTACATATTTATTCTATTTATTTTATTTTGTTAATATGTTTTGTTTTGTTCTCTGTCTCCCCCTTCTAGACTGTGAGCCCACTGTTGGGTAGGGACCGTCTCTATATGTTGCCAACTTGGACTTCCCAAGCGCTTAGTACAGTGCTCTGCACACAGTAAGCACTCAATAAATACGATTGAATGAATGAATGAATGAAGTGACTTGCTCAAAGTCACACAGCTGACAAATGGCGGAGCCAGGATTAGAACCCATGACTTTTGACTCCCAAGCCCGGGCTCTTTCCACTGAGCCACGCTGCTTCTCAGTACAGTGCTCTGTATACAGTAAGCGCTCAATAAATACGACTGACTGACTGAATTATCAGGCAGGACCTCCAGTTGGAATTTCTAGTCCCCTTCTCTGTCAATAGCCTAATTGAAAAATATTTTATTGATCGCCAGGTGTTTGTTTGTGTTGGCCCACGTCAACCCACTCAATTGGGTTTCCAAGTGAAAGACATTTAAGTTTGGGCGATAGTTGGTGAGGTCTCTGGCAAGGAGAGAGAATTTTTTGGAGAAGAGGTCGAACCAGTCGGACGATAGGTTTCCTTTTGTAGGGAAGGAGAGCTGTCTGCGGAAACTCACGGAACAGTTCGAAGGTGCAGAAGTCGCATATATTGAGCACCCATTGGGCGGTGCACATAGTTATACGAAATATCTGACAGACAATTACTCTCCCCTGCTTTCATTCAAACATATTTATTGAGCGCTTACTGTGCGTAAAGCACTGTACTAACTGCTTCAAAGCCTTATTGAAGGTACATCTCCTCCAAGACACCTTCTCTGACTAAACCCTCTTTTCCTCTTCTCCCATTCCTTTCTGCATTGCCCTGAGTCGCTCCCTATATTCATCCCCTCCTCCCCGTCCCACACAACTTATGTCCATTTATTATTTATTTGTTTCTATTGATGCTTATCTCCCCCTCTAGAGCTTAAGCTCACTGTAGGCAAGGACTGTGTCTGTTCATTGTTATTCATTCATTCATTCAATCGTATTTATTGAGAGCTTACTGTGTGCAGAGCACTATACTAAGCGCTTGGGAAGTACAAGTCGGCAACATATAGAGACGGTCCCTACCCAACAACAGGCTCACAGTCTAGAATAATAATAATAATGTTGGTATTTGTTAAGCGCTTACTATGTGCCAAGCACGGTTCTAAGCACTGTGGGGGCATACAAGGTAATCAAGGTTGTCCCACGTGGAGCTCACAGTCTTCATCCCCATTTTACAGATGAGGGAACTGAGGCACAGAGAAGTGAAGTGACTTGCCCAAAGTCACACAGCTGACAAGTGGTCTGTTCCTCAATTCCCTCATCTGTAAAATAGGGATTAAGACCGTGAGCCCCCCGTGGGACAACCTGATCTCCTTGTAACCTCCCCAGCGCTTAGAACAGTGCTTTGAACATAGTAAGCACTTAATAAATGCTATCATTATTAAGAATAGAAGACAGTTAAGGTATCCAAATGGCTGATTAAGAGAAAAAAGGAAATTGGGCAACAACCACTTCTAGACTGTAAGCTCATCGTGGGCAGGGAATGTGTCTGTTTAATGCTGTGCATCGCTAAAGTCTGCCCCTTCCTCTCCATCCAAACTGCTACCACATTAATGCAAGCACTTCTCCTATCCCGCCTTGATTACCGCATCAGCCTCCTTGGTGACCTCCCAGCCTCCTGTCTCTCCCCATTCCAGTCCATACTTCACTCTGCCGCCCGGATCATTTTCCTTCAAAAAAACTTTCATTCCAGGCTTCCCCCCTCCTCCAGAGAGTCCAGTGGTTGCCCGTCCACCTCCGCATCCAACAAAAACTCCTCATCGTTGGTTTAAGGCACTCAATCACCTCACCCCTGCCCCACTTCACCTCAATTCTCTCCTACCACCAGCCAGCCCACACACTTCATTCCTCTAATGCTGACCTTTTCACTGTACCTCAATCTTTTAATAATAATAATAATAATAATGGCATTTATTAAGTGCTTACTATGTGCAAAGCACTGTTCTAAGCACTGGGGAGGTTACAAGGTGATCAGGTTGTCCCACGGGGGGCTCACAGTCTTAATCCCCATTTTACAGATGAGGTAACTGAGGCCCAGAGAAGTTAAGTGACTTGCTCAAGGTCACACAGCTGACAATTGGCGGAGTCGGGATTTGAACCCATGACCTCTGACTCCAAAGCCCGTGCTCTTTCCATTGAGCCACACTGCTTTTCTATCTTGCCACCGGACTCTAGCCCACATCCTACCTCTGGCCTGGAACGCCTGGAACAAAAAGAGCCCTGGCCTGAGAGTCAGAGGCTTCTCACCCCAGCCATGACACTCGTCTGCCATGTGACCTTGAGCAGGTCCCTTTACTTCTCTGGGCCTCACTTTCCTCATCTGTAAAGTGGGAATTCAATGCCTGTTCTCCCTCGATCAGATTTATTGAGCACTATGATGTGCAGAACACTTGTGACTTTGGGCTAGTCTCTGTGCCTCAGTTCCCTCATCTGTAAAATGGGGATTAAGACTGTGAGCCCCCCGTGGGACAACCTGATCACCTTATAACCTCTCCAGTGCTTAGAACAGTGCTTTGCACATAGTAAGCGCTTAATAAATGCCATTGTTATTACTATTATTACTAAGGGCTTGGGAAAGGACAATAAAACACTGACACCGTCTCAGTATCTTCAAGACAATTGCGTAAAGTGCTTAACAGATATTATTACTATTATTGCTACTATTAAACCAGCAATGTCTGTTTCTTTCCATGATATATGAGAAGCACATGGCCATGAGAAGCAGCATGGCCTAGTGGATAGAACACAGACCTGAAAGTCTCAAGACCTGGGTTCTAATCCTGGTTCTGCCACTTTGCTGTGTGACCAAGGATGAGTCACACAGCAGAAGCAGCGTGGCTCAGTGGAAAGAGCATGGGCTTGGGAGTCAGAGGTCATGGGTTCTAATCCTGGCTTCCTCACATGTCTGCTGTGTGACCTTGGACAAGTCACTTAACATCTCTGGGCCTCAGTTCCCTCATCTGTAAACTGGGAATTAAGCCTGTGAGCCCCACATGGGACAACATGATCACCTTGTAAAACCCCAGCACTTAGAACAGGGCTTTCACATAATAAATGCTTAACAAATCCCATCATCATTATTATTATGAGTCACTTCACCTTTCTGTGCCTCAGTTGCCTCATCTGTAAAATGGGAATTAAAACTATGAGCCCCGTGATGAACTGAGATGGTGTCCAACCTAATTACCTTGTATCTACCCTGATGCTCAGTACAGTATCTGGCACATAGTAAACGCTTAACAAATACCCTAAAAAAGTTCATTTGAATGAATATAGTGCCATCTTCTCCCTTCAAACTGAAAGTGGCTCCCTGCTATAAAGAAAGTGGATTCCGAGGCTGAACGTTTCTCAGCAATTGAGTCAGGGAACACTGAGTACGAGGAGTTTTGGCTTCTTTCTCTGCACATAGTAAGCGCTCAATAGACTGACTGACCGACAGGAGCAAAGCTGGGTTACGTGGACTTTTTTGAGTGATTCCCATAACTGAAATGGTTGAAATGGTAGAGCAGAGAAAAAGATTTACTTCCCGGTCTCTGAGGCATGAGAACAAATGCATCAAGCACTTTAGTCTTCTTCGGTTCAGCACTTCAAACCAAGAGTCACTTGGCAAGAATGAGTTTGGTTATTATTATTATTATTATGGTACTTGTTAAGTGCTTACTTTGTGCCAAGCACTGTAACAAGCACTGGGGTAGATACAAGTTAGGCAGGTTGGACACAGTCTCTGCCCCATATGGGGCTCACTTTCTTAATCCCCATTTTACAGATGAGGTAGCTGAGGCCCAGATAAGTGAAGTGACTTGCCTAAGGTCACACAGCAGACTTGAGAAGCGCTTAGTACAGTGCCAAGTGCTTCGTACAGTGCTCTGCACACAGCAAGCGCTCAATAAATATGATTGATTGATGAGAAGCAGCATGGCTCAGTGGAAAGAGCCCGGGCTTTGGAGTCAGAGGTCAGGGGTTCAAATCCCGGCTCCACCACTTGTCAGCTGTGTGACTTTGGGCAAGTCACTTCACTTCTCTGGGCCTCAGTGACCTCGTCTGTAAAATGGGGATTAAGACTGTGAGCCCCCTGTGGGACAACCTGATCACCTTGTAACCTCCTCAGCGCTTAGAACAGTGCTTTGCACATAGTAAGTGCTTTATAAATGCCATTATTATTATCATCATTATTATTATTATTATTATGTGGCAGAGCGGGAATTAGAACCACGATCTTTGGACTCCCAGGCCTGTGCTCTAGCCATTAAGCCACACTAACGATCCCTCGGTTTCTTCTTGCACTGAGTCAGTTTCCTCCTCAGGGACAACACAGCCCTTAAGAACGCTTGAGGGAATTTTTAGGAATTCACCTTTTGGCCTCTGAGCCACTGTGGGTCACTTATTTTTCCTCCCAGTGGGAAAATCAAAGCAGGCTTACTTTTCAAACTGGAGACCAGCCTTATGACTGCAGATGAAGAAGAAGGGGGAAAATGAGTCCTTTGAATTCTTGAGAACATCTCAGTTTGGTGTCTTGGGCTAGTAGGATGGTGAAAATCTTATAACCCTGGGAATCTTTCATCATTACCCTTTCCAGAATGTTCTGTGTCCTGATACATCCTGTTCTATGTTGAGAAGCAACGTGTCCTGGTGATTGTGCATCGAGCCAGGAATCAGAAAGACGTAGGTTTTAATCCGAGCTCTGTCGCTTGTCTGCTGAGTGACCTTGGGCAAGTTGCTTCACTTCTTTGTGCTTCTGTTAGCTCATCTGTAAAATGGGGATTAAGACTGTGAGGCCTAGGTAAGACTGTGTCCAATCTGATTATCTTGTATGTACCCCAGCGCTTAGAACAGTGCCTGACACGTAGTAAGTGCTTAAAAAAAATGCCAGAAAAAGGAAATAAAAACAGTAGTAAAGCTTTCTGACTAACCCTCTCTAGACTGTATTCCCCAGTGCTCTGCATACAGTGGAGAGAAGTAGCGTGACACAGTGGGTAAAGCTTGGGCTTGGGGGTCAGAAGGTCATGGGTTCTAATCCCAGCTCCGCCACTTGTCAGTTTGTGTGACTTTGGGTAAATCACTTCAACCAATCAATCAATCATATTTATTGAGCACTTACTGTGTGCAGAACACTGTACTAAGCGCTTGGGAAGTACAAGTCGGCAACATATAGAGACAGTCCCTACCCAACAGTGGGCTCACAGTCTAGAAGAATAATAATAATGATAATGGCATTTATTAAGCGCTTATGTGCAAAGTACTGTTCTAAGCACTGGGGAGGTTACAAGGTGATCAGGTTGTTCCACGGAGGGCTCACAGTCAATCCCCATTTTCCAGATGAGGTAACTGAGGCCCAGAGAAGTGAAGTGACTTGCCCAAAGTCACACAGCTGACAAATGGCGTAGCCGGGATTTGAACCCTTGACCTCTGACTCCAAAGCCCGGGCTCTTTCCACTGAGCCACATTGCTTCTCACTTCTCTGTGCCCCAGTTACGTCATCTGTAAAATGGAGATTGAGATTGGGAGTCCCGGGTGGAACTCCACAGCACTTGTGTACATATGTACGTATTTATTAACCTATTTATTTTATTAATAATGTGTATATATATATATAATTCTATTTATTTACTTTGATGCTACTGATGCCTATTTGTTTTGTTGTCTATCTTCCCCCTTCTAGACTGTGAGCCCATTTTTGGGTAGGGATTGTCTCTGTCTGTTGCCGAATTGTGCTTTCCAAGTGCTTAGTACGGTGCTCTGCACATAGTAAGTGCTCAATAAATACTACTGAATGAATGAATGAATGACCAGAATTGGGTCCAACCCAATTTGCTTGCAACCACCCCAAAACTTAGTTCAGTGCCTGCACACAGTAAGCACTTAAACACCATAATTATTATTATTAGTAAGCACTCAATAAGTACCACTGATTGACTGATTGATTGATTGATCCTCATTGTCCTTCACCAAAGCTTTGTGATGAATCGGTAAGCCTGGAAGTGCTCAGCAAACCAAGAATCTCCCAGGTCTTCCCCTTCTAGACTGTGAGCCCACTGTTGGGTAGGGACCGTCTCCATATGTTGCCAACTTGTACTTCCCAAGCACTTAGTACAGTGCTCTGCACACAGTTAGCGCTCAATAAATATGATTGAATGAATGAATGAATGAAAAGCAACCAGTAAATCAGCTCAGTATTGGCAACCTACAAATTCCAACCATCCCTAATGTCCTGTGGTTGGTCAGAGATAAGGGCCCCTGAAGTGTTGTCAGAGTGTGGTGGAAAAACAGGAAATAATATTTAGTATGTCAGCCAGTCAATTGTATTTATTGAGCGCTTACTGTGTGCAGAGCACTGTACTAAGTGCTTGGGAGAATCCAGTGTAACAATAAACAGACACATTCCCTGCCCACAGTGAGCTTACAGTCCTGAATCTATAATATTTATTGATTATTTACTGTGGGCAGAGACTGGACTAAGCTTTGAGAGAGTTCAATATAACAATAAACAGACACGTTCCCTACCCACGACGAGCTTTCAGTCACGAGTCATTGGTATTTATTGGTCATTTACAGTGCGCAGAGCACCTTATTAACTGCTTAGGAACATTACAATAAAAAGAATAGGTAGTCACAGTCCATGCCCATGAGATGTTTCCCTTGCTGCTTTCAACTCTCACTTTGTTTCTTTGTAGGAGGAGAACAAGGAGAGGACACAGTCAGGAAACTCAACATTAGACCATGTTTCCAATAGAAGGAAGTAATCCGCAATGTAAAAGTCACATGGATTCTGTGGAAGTGTTTTTTAATAATAATAATAATAATAATGGAATTTATTAAGTGCTTACTATGTGCAGAGCACTGTTCTAAGTGCTGGGGAATTTACAAGGTGATCAGGTTGTCCCACATGGGGCTCACAGTCTTCATCCCCATTTTACAGATGAAGGAACTGAGGCCCAGAGAAGTTAAGTGACTTGCCCAAAGTCACACAGTTGACAAGTGGTGAAGCTGGGATTTGAACCCATGACCTCTGACTCCAAAGCCCGTGCTTTTTCCACTGAGCCACGCTGCTTCTCTGAAGGGTGGCTATACAGAACAGTAAGTCTATTTCAACTCCAACTTACCTTACAACACTGCTTTAAAAGACAGTAATGGCTAGCTCATTCAATCTTTTCTGCTGTTATGGAGTTTAAATACTTACTCTGTCTTTTTTTATGAAATTTGTTAAGCACTTACTATGTGTCGGGCACTGTACTAAGGGCAGGGGGTAGATACAAGCTAATAAAGTTGAACACAGTCCATGTCCCACATGGGACTCACACTCTAAATCACCATTTTAGAGATGAGGGAACTGAGGTGCAATCAATTGATTATATTTATCGAATGCTTACTGTGTGCAGAGCACTTTACTAAAAGTTGGGAGAGTACAACAGAACAATGTAACAGACACAGTTTCTGCCCACAACAAGCTTACAATCTTGGGCAAGTCACTTCACTTCCACTTGCCCAAGTTTCCATTCATTCATTTGTTCATTCAATCAATCATATTTACTGAGCACTTACTGTGTGCAGAGCACTGTATTAAGTGCTTGAGAAAGTACAATATAACAATAATGGACACATATTCCCTGCCCACAACAAGCTTACAGTATGGAGGATACAGCAGACAAGTGATGGAGCTGAGAATTAGAACCCAGGGCCTCTTGTCCTTATTTATTCATTCTTTTAATCATATTTATTGAGCACTTACTGTGTGCAAAGCACGGTACTAATCGCTTGGGAGAGTACAATATAACAATATACAATTTCTTGCTCACAATTAGCTTACAGTCTAGAGGGGGAGACAGACATTAATACAAGTTCCTGCTTTATACACTGGGCCAGGCTGCCCCCTTTTCTACTGTAAAAAAGTCTCATTGAGAATTATTTATTAATTATGTGTAGTGATGGGCTTCCTCATCCCCCTAGGAATGGGTCTACAAAATCATCCACCAATTTCATAAGGTCATCCCAACAGCCCTATGTGACAGTGACATTTACTACACACTGTGCCACATATTATTACTCTATTTTATTAATATAATAATAATAGTGATGGTATTTGTTAAGCACTTACTATGGGCCAAGCACTGTTCTAAGTGCTGGGGTAATAATAATAATAATAATAATAATAATAATAATAATAATAATAATAATGCTGGCATTTATTAAGTGCTTACTATGTACAAAGCACTGTTCTAAGCATTGGAGAGGTTACAAGGTGATCAGGTTGTCCCATGGGAGGCTCACAGTCAATCCCCATTTTACAGATGAGGTAACTGAGGCACAGAGAAGTTAAGTGACTTGCCCAAAGTCACACAGCTGACAATTGGCAGAGCCGGGATTTGAACCCATAACCACTGACTTCAAAGCCCGTGCTATTTCCACTGAGCCAGATACAAGGTAATCAGGTTGTCCCATGTGGGGCTTGCAGTCTTGATCCCCATTTTACAGATGAGGGAACTGAGGCCCAGAGAAGTGAAGTGAATAGCTCAAAGTCACACAGCTGACAAGTGGCGGGGTCGGGACTAAAAAAGGTAACTTGCTGAAACCCGATTAAGTTAATGATGCGTATATAGCTATTCATTCATTCATTCAATCGTATTTATTGAGCACTTACTGTGTGCAGAGCACTGTACTAAGCACTTGGGAAGTACAAGTTGGCAACATATAGAGACCGTCCCTACCCAACAACGGGCTATAATTCTATATATCTAGTCTGATGCTATTGACACCTGTCTATTTTTTGTTATCTGTCTCCCCCTTCTAAACTGTGAGCCCGTTATTGGGTAGGTACTCTATCTTTTGCCGAATTGTACTTTCCAAGCGCTTCATCATCATCAATCATATTTATTGAGCACTTACTGTGTGCAGAGCACTGTACTAAGCGCTTGGGAAGTACAAGTTGGCAACATATAGAGACAGTCCCTACCCAACAGTGGGCTCACAGTCTAAAAGGGGGAGACAGAGAACAAAACCAAACATACTAACAAAATAAAATAAATAGAATAGATATGTACAAGTAAAATAAATTAATAGAGTAATAAATATGTACAAACATATATACATATATACAGTTGCAGTGGGGAAGGGAAGGAGGTAAGATGGGGGGGATGGAGAGGGGGACGAGGGGGAGAGGAAGGAAGGGGCTCAGTCTGGGAAGGCCTCCTGGAGGAGGTGAGCTCTTAAGCGAATAGTAAATACGATTGAATGAATGAATGAATGAATTTAAACCCATGACCTTCTCATGAAAGGCTTGAAGTCCATTCTCCATTTTGCCAGGTCATTAGACCCCAAACCAGAGGCTTTGCTAGTCCTGCTGCTTCTCCAGAACTGCGTTTTCCTCTGGCCATGATCAGAGCCAGAAACTTCAGGGATGATCAATCTGTTTAGACTGTGAGCCCACTGTTGGATAGGGACCATCTCTATATGTTGCCAACTTGTACTTCCCAAGCTCTTAGTACAGTGCTCTGCACACAGTAAGCACTCAATAAATACTACTGAATGAATGAATGAATGCTACCAGTCGGTAGAGAGGGAGAGAGAAAGAGCCCCTTGAGTTCTGAAATACTAACTTATGTAATCCATGCCACACAGAAAGGATACACTAATTCCCACCTACTTTCTGTGTCATCTGATTGAATTGAGCTGTAGCTACCATAGCTGCCCTCCGAATGACCATTCCACTTATGACACGGGCAAGCAGGCTGCTTCTAAAGCATTTTTCCTCCCAGGATCTTTTCAGTCAAGCGGACAAGCCAGACGAAGACGCCTCGCCATCAGGGCTGGAGAGAGAGGTGGAGGGAGGGCAGTGCCAGGGAGCGGGGCAGGGCAGCAGCTCGGCTTGTTCCTCGAGGGCAGCTGCGGCACAAAAGATCAAAGGGAGCCCAGGGACCATGAAGAGAAGGCGATGCAACTCTGATTTTGTGTGGCAGGAGGGCTGGCCGACGGAGCCAAGTTCCTCTTTTAAAAGAGAATCAGAACGTTCAGATCGCCGGGTGGCATTTGCGTGCCAAGGATGAAGGCGTACCTTCTCTCCTCTGGGCTAGGAGGATATTCTTCTGAGATTAATCAGGGGACTCTGAGCCTATTTTGCGTTTTCAATTCACCCCTGCCAAAGTACAACAGAAACCCACTGAATTCCCTTCCCACAGACAAGGAATTATGAGCTGTAATAATAATAATGATAATAAGAAGAATTTTGGTACTTGTTAAGCACTTACTATGTGGCGTAGATACAAGTTAACAGGTTGGACACGGTCTCTGTCCCACACTGGGCTCACTCTCTTAATCCCCATTTTTTACAGATGAGGCGACGGAGGCACAGAGAAGTGAAGAGACTTATGCAAAGTCACAAGGGAGATAAATGATGGAGTTGGGATTAGATCTCTTAGAGAAGCAGCGTGGCTCAGTGGAAAGAGCCCCGGGCTTGGGAGTTGGAGGTCAAGGGTTCAAATCCCGGCTCTGCCACTTGTCAGCTGTGTGACTTTGGGCAAATCACTTCACTTCTCTGGACCCCAGTTACCTCATCTGTAAAATGGGGATGAAGACAGTGAGCCCTCTGTGGGACAACCTCATCACCTTGTAACCTCCCCAGTGCTTAGAACAGTGCTTTGCACATAGTAAGCACTTAATAAATGCCATTATTATCATTATTATCTCATGACCTTCTGAATCCCAAGCCCGTGCTCTACCCACTATACCATGCTGCTTCATCATACAAGCAAAATGATCTTTAAAACCTCAAGAAGGGCAAAGCCCATATGATGATAATAATAATTACGATAATTGTGGTATTTGTTAAGACCTTACTATGTGCCAGGCACTGTACTAAACGTTGCGGTGGATACAAGGAAATCAAGCTGGAGACAGCCTCTGTCCCACATGCAGCTCACTGTTTTAATCCCCATTTGACAGACGAGGTAACTGAGGCCCAGAGAAGTGAAGTGACTTCGTCCAAAGTCACACCGCAGGCAAAGTGGCGGAGCTGGGATTAAAATTCAGTCCTTGTGACTCCCATTCCCGGGCTCTAGCCACTAGGCAATGGAGAATATAATCAGATCGGCCACAGCCCCTGTCCCACATCTGGCTCCCAGTTCAAAAAAGGAGGGAAAACAGGTACTGAATTACAGATGAGGAAAACAAAGCACCGCAAAGTGAAAGGACTTACCCAAGGTCACGCGATAGACAAAGGGCAATCCTGGGATTAATATCCAGGTCTTCTTACTCCTAGGCCCATTCTCTTTCCAATCAATGGTAAAAAGGAGCAGCGTGGCTCAGTGGAAAGAGCCCGGTCTTGGGAGTCAGAGGTCAGGGGTTCAAATCCCGACTCTGCCAATTGTCAACTATGTGACTTGTCAGCCATGTGACTTGACACCTGTTCACATGTTAGAGAAGCAGCATGGCTGAGTGCAAAGAGCCCGGGCTTTGGAGTCAGAGGTCAGGGGTTCGAATCCCAGCTCTGCCAATTGTCAGCTGTGTGACTTTGGGCAAGTCACTTCACTTCTCTGGGCCTCAGTTACCTCATCTGTAAAATGGGGATTAAGACTGGGAGCCCTCCGTGGGACAACCTGATCACCTTGTAACCTCCCCCAGCGCTTAGAACAGTGCTTTGCACATAGTAAGCGCTTAACAAATACCATTATTATTATTATTATTGTGTGAGAGCACTGTACTAAGCGCTAGGGAGAGTATGCTATAATAGTGAAGGTAGACATCTTCCCTGTCCACAAGAAATTTACAGTCTCGATGGTTAGGAGGCAGAGTAGTTTTCTCTCTGAGACAAAGACATCAACACAAGCTTCTAAGGATTTACCACACTAACCCAGACACTGTATTAGGACACGTCTACACTACCCGCAGTGCACTGTCTGAACGGTCAATCCACAGTATTTACTGAGTGGACATCTTGTGCTGTGCTCCATATCAAGTATTTGGGAGAGTACAGCAATCCCTCCCCTCGAGGAGTTTCCAACCTAGCAGGGGAGACAGACACTAAAGTAGATTACCGGAGAGGGAAGTTCTGAGAGTCTATTGTGTGAAGACTGCTGTATTGGATGCCTAGTGTATCCAGAGCCCTGGACTGAATGTTTGTATGCGCAGTAGTAGTTGCAATTGTAGTAGTAATTATATAGAATGCAATGAATATAATTGATTGGTATAATTAGGTAAATAGCCATAATTTCTGCACATACCTGTAATTTACTTCCATTAGTGTCTGTCACCCCCTCTAGACTGTAAGCTCTCTGTGGGCAGGAAGCATGTCTACCAACTCTTTCGGGGTCTTTTATGATATCCGTTGAGCACTGACTGTGCCGGCACTTTGCTAAGTGTTGTGGTAGATACAAGTTCTATCAAGTGTGTAATACAGTGCTCTGAACACAATTTGGTCTTCCCCTCTCCCCGCACCTTCTAGACTGTAAACCTGGTGTGGACAGGGATGTCTGTCCCTACTGCTGAATTGTAGTGCTCTGCACACGGTAAGCGCTCAATAAATATGATTGAATGAATACCAATGATCGATTGACTGATATTAGTAGTAATGGTATTTCTTGAGCCACCATGAAAACTCACTGTGGGCAGGGAGCATGCCTACCAAATCTGTTATGGTGTACCCTCCCAAGCACTTAGTACAGTGTTCTGCACGCAGTAAGAGCCCAATAAATACTATTGAGTGATTGACTGATTGGGGGATGCAATGCAATGCCCTCAGCACTTGGGAAAGTATAAGATGAGCATCAGACAGGCTCCCTGCCCACGGTGACCTGGCACTATAACAGGGGAGATCTATGCACTTAGGCCTATAATAATGATAATAATAATAATGACGATGGCATTTATTAAGCACTTACTATGTGCAAAACACTGTTGTAAGCACCGGGGAGGTTACAAGGTGATCAGGTTGTCCCACGGGGGGCTCACAGTCTTAATCCTCCATTTTACAGATGAGGTAAATGAGGCCCAGTGAAGTGACTTGCCCAAAGTCACACAGCTGACTATTGGCGGAGCCAGGATTTGAACCGATGACCCTTTGGTCCTCACCCCACCTCAGTGCTTGGCACATAGTAAGTGCTTAATGAATACCATCATTATTATTATGCCTTTCCCCACTGTCCTTTCTCCTCCCTGGAATTTATTTTAATGTCTGTCTCCCCTACTAGACTGTAAGCTCCCTGAAGGAAGGGATCATGTACTGACCTGATCTATCCACTCTACTGTACTGTATTCTCCTAAGCGCTTAGTACAGTGTATACCAATGATTGATTGATGATCACAACAACGTTGATACCTCAACACTTATGTGCTGCTCTGGTGGTTGCTCCATAGGAAGGGCAGAGAAGAGTTGAGAAAGTTTAAAAAAGGGCAAAGTTTAAAAAAGTTTAAAAAGGGAAATTCCCATGATCAAGAGGAATTCAGCCACCTCTGAATGTGCTAAGACCCTAGATAATAATAATTATGATGGCATTTATCATCATCATCAATCGTATTTATTGAGCGCTTACTGTGTGCAGAGCACTGTACTAAGCACTTGGGAAGTACAAGTTGGCAACATATAGAGACAGTCCCTACCCAACAGTGGGCTCACAGTCTTGAAGCTTATTAAGCACTTACTATGTGCAAAGCACTGTTCTAAGCGCTGGGGAGGTTACAAGGTGATCTGGTTGTCCCACATGGGGCTCACAGTTTTAATCCCCATTTTACAGATGAGGGAATTGAGGCCCAGAGAAGTGAAGTGACTTGCCCAAAGCCACACAGCTGGCAATTGGCAGAGCCGGGATTTGAACCCATGACCTCTGTCTCCAAAGCCCGTGCTCTTTCCACTGAGCTACGGTGCAACATCAATTGAGGGGATATTACTTGAAGATTGAAGGTGGAGTTTTTTTATTATTTTTTTCAGGTATTTTTTAAGCACCTACTATGTACCAGGCACTGTTCTAAGCACTGGAGTAGATACCAGCTAATCAGGTTGGACACAGTCCCTGTCCCACATGGAGCTCACAGTCTTAATCCCCATTTTACAGTTGAGGAAATGCTGCACAGAGAAGCGAAGTGACTGGCCCAAGGTCACAGCAGAGAAGTGTTGGAGCTGGGATTAGGACCCAGGTCCTTCTGACTCACGGGTCCCGTGCTCTATCCATTCAGTCATATTTATTGAGCGCCTACTGTGTGCAGAGCACTGTACTAAGCTCTTGGGAAGTACAAGTTGTCAACATACAGAGATGGTCCCTACCCAACAACGGGCTCACAGTCTAGAAGGGGGGAGGCAGACAACAAAACAAAACAAGTAGACAAGCATCAGTTTAAATAGAATTATCTATCTATCTATCTATATATATACATTAATAAAATAAATAGAATAATAAATATGTTCATTCATTCATTCAATCGTATTTATTGAGCGCTTACTGTGTGCAGAGCACTGTACTAAGTGCTTAATATGTACATATATACACAAGTGCTGTGGGGCGGGGAGGGAGGTAGAGCAGAGGGAGGGTGTCGGGGTGATGGGGAGGGGAGGAGGAGCAGAGGAAAAGGGGGGCTCAGTGTGGGAAGGCCTCCTGGAGGAGGTGAGCTCTCAGTAGGGCTTTGAAGGGAGGAAGAGAGCTACCTTGGCGGATGTGTGGAGGGAGGGCATTTCGGGCCAGGGGATGACGTGGTCCGGGGGTCGACAGCGGGGACGGGCGAGAACGAGGCCCGGTGAGGAGGTTAGCGGCGGCCGAGGAGCGGAGGGTGCAGGCTGGGCTGAAGAAGGAGAGAAGAGAGGGAAGGGAGGAGGAACAATGGTACTGTACTCTCTGAATGCTTATACAGTGGTCTGTACACAGTAAGTGTTCAATAAATAGCACTGACAGACTGAGGCTGCTTGTTGGGAGGTGGCTAGGTATACCCTGAGAGCTCTTTCTCTCCTTAGAGGAGAGATGGCAGGAAGTGGGGAGGATGTGGAATCAGTGAGTCTAAAATGGCATCTCCAGTTGGACTCCTAGCTTAATGATAATAGTGGTATTAAATGCTTACTATGTGCCACGCACTTTACTGAGCAGTGGGGTAATAGTAATAATAATGATGATGGCATTTATTCATTCATTCAATCATATTTGAGCGCTTACTGTGTGCAGAGCACTGTACTAAGCGCTTGGGAAGTACAAGTTGGCAACATATAGAGACGGTCCCTACCCAACAGTGGGCTCATTTATTAAGCGCTTACTATGTGCCACTCACTGTTCTAAGCACTGGGGAGGTTGCAAGGTGATCAGGTTGTAGATACAATACAAGCAGATCGAACACTGTCCCTGTCCCACAGGATGCTCACAGTCTAAGGAGGGAGAGAGAACAAGTATTAGATGCCCATTTTGCAGTTGAGGAAACTGAGGCAAAGAGAAATTAATTCTATTGTATTGTAATAATAATGATGGTATTTGGTAAGCGCTTACTATGTGCCAAGCACTGTTCAAAGTGTTCGGAGAAATACAAGGTAATCAGGTTGCCCCATGTTGGGTGCACAGTCTTAATCCCCATTTTACAGATGAGGTAACTGAGGCACAGAGAAGTGAAGTGACTTGCTCAAAGACACACAGCTGATAAGTGGCAGAGCCGGAATTAGAACCCACGACCTCTGAGTCCCATGCCCCTGCTCTTTCCACTTAGCCACGCTGCTTCTCCTAAGTGCTTGTAATCTCCTAAGCGCTTAGTATAGTGCTTGGCAAATAGTAAGTGCTCAATAAATACTCTTCATTGATTGACTGATTGATTGACCTCACCGAAAGTCACGTAGCAGACAGAAAGGTGAGCTGGGAGTCAAAGGGCCTGGGTTCTACTCCCAGCTCCTCCACTTACCTGTTTTGTGACCTTGGGCAAGTCACTCCACTTCTCCATGCCTCAGTTCCCTCATCTGCAAAATGGGGATTCAATAGCAGTTCTCTCGCCTATTAGACTGTGAGCCCCATGGGAGACCTGCTGATCTTGTGTCTACCCCAACGCTCCTGTGCCCGTGGGCAGCAGTGGCACGGGAGAGAGTCGAGAGTGGAGACTCAAGTTGACTAAGCCAAAGAAGGCAATGGTCAACCACCTCCAGATTTTTACCAAGAAAACCCTATGGATCTGATCAATCAATCGTATTTATTGAGCGCTTACTGTGTGCAGAACACTGTACTAAGCACTTGGGAAGTACAAGTTGGCAACATAGAGACAGTCCCTACCCAACAGTGGGCTCACAGTCTAGAAGGGGGAAGACAGAGAATGAAACCAAACATATTAACAAAATAAAACAAATAGAATAGATATGCACAAGTAAAATAAATAAATACATTTATTTATAAATGGATTATTATTTATTTATAAATCCATATTTATTTATGGATTTATAAATAAATCCACTAACAGAACGATTGCAGGCGGAGAGTAGGGCATCCTGGGAGAGATGTGTCCATGGAGTTGCTATGGGTCAGGGATGACTCGACAGCATAAGACAAGAGCCCAGTGCATAGTTCAGTGCTTGGCACATAATAAGCACTTATTATTATTATTATTACTAGGCCCTTTAACTCCAAAACCCACACTCTTTCCTCTAGACCAGGCTCCTTCTCCAGATATCCCCAAGAGGCACATGGGTTTGAACCTGGCCACCCAAATCCCAGCCTTGGTTCAGAAGAAGCCCCTGGTCCAAAATGGTACCCCTCTACCACATCCTCTCCATCACCTCACCCCCTCCTACCTCCCCTCCCTTCTCTCCTTCTCCAGCCCAGCCCGCACCCTCCGCTCCTCTGCCACTAATCTCCTCACCGGGCCTCGTTCTCGCCTGTCCCGCCGTCGACCCCCGGCTCACGTCATCCCCCGGGCCTGGAATGCCCTCCCTCTGCCCATCTGCCAAACTAGCTCTCTTCCTCCCTTCAAAGCCCTACTGAGAGCTCACCTCCTCCAGGAGGCCTTCCCACACTGAGCCCCCTCCTTCCTCTTCCCCTCCTCATCCCCCCATCTTACCTCCTTCCCCTCCCCACAGCACCTGTATATATGTTTGTATGTATGTATTTATTTATTTATTTTATTTGTACATATTTATTCTATTTATTTTACTTTGTAAATATGTTTTGTTTTGTTGTCTGTCTCCCCCTTCTAGACTGTGAGCCCGCTGTTGGGTAGGGACCGTCTCTATATGTTGCCAACTTGGACTTCCCAAGCACTTAGTACAGTGCTCTGCACACAGTAAGTGCTCAATAAATACAATTGAATGAATGAATGAATCCTGATTCCACTGAGGTTGTCCCAGACTTTGGAGGCTTTCCATTTCCCATTCTGGAGTCTTGGGGTATGTTTATGTCCTGAAAATCCTAACAGAATGGAAAGAAATAGTCAGCTGTGATGTCAGTGCCTCTCAGAGCCCGGGCTTGGGAGTCAGAAGGACCTGGGTTCTAATCCCGGCTCCTGCACTTGTTCACTGTGTGATCTTGGGCAAGTCACTTTACTTCTCCCCCTCTTGACTGCAAGCTTGTTGTGGGCAGGGAATGAGTCTGTTTTTTGTTGTATTGCACTCTCCCAAGCACTTAGTACAGCACTTTGCACACAGAAAGCGCTCGATAAATAGGATTGATCAATTAACTTCTCTGGGCCTCAGTTCCATCATCTGCCAAACAAAGATTAAGACTGTGAACCCCATGTGGAACAGGGACTGTGTCCTACCGGATTGACTTGTATCTACCCCAGCGCTTAGAACAGTGCCTGGCACATAGTAAGCACTTAAAAAATGCCATAAATGAAACAAACAAACCCATGTCCTTCCCCTGTGCAGGGGATCATGGTCCCAGGTGACCCCTGGAGTCCTCAATTCATGGGGTGGTAGGACCCCTGAAGGAGCAAAGTGACTGCCCAAGTCTCACTTGTTTATCCGAGGCTATTAATAATAATAATAATGGTGGTATTTATTAAGCGCTTACTACGTACGAAGCACTGTTCTAAGCGCTGGCTATTACTGCCAGTGCTTATACAGTGCATAGGACACTGTACTGAGCACTTGGGAGAGTTGGTTGACATGTTCCCTGCCCACAACGAGCTTACAGTCTAGAGGGGGAGATAGATGCTAAGATCAATAAATGACAGGTACAGACATAAGTGCTGTGGGGCTGGGAGAGGGGATGAATAAAGAGAGCAAATCCAAGTGTGAGGATGATGCAGAAAGAAGTGGGAGAAGAGAGGAGGGCTTAGTCAGGGAAGGCCTCTTGGAGGAGATGGGCCTTCAGTAAGGCTTTGAAGTGGGGGGAGAGTCATCGTCCGTCAGATATGAAGAGGGAGGGCATTCCAGGCCAGAGGCAGGACGTGGGCGAGAGGTTGGCGGCGATATACATAAGACCAAGGTACAGTGAGTAGATTGGAAATAGAGGAGTGAAGTGTAGTAAGAAAGTAGCGATGTGAGATAGGAGGGGGAAAAGGTGATTGAGTAATTTAAAGTTGCAGTGTCCAGAGCTTCAGGGCTGGCCCTCTCTGATCTGTGACTTCACCCAACAGAATCAATCAATCAATCAATCAATCTTATTTATTGAGCGCTTACTGTGTGCAGAGCACTGTACTAAGCGCTTGGGAAGTACAAGTTGGCAACATATAGAGACAGTCCCTACCCAACAGTGGGCTCACAGTCTTAAAGGGAGAGACAGAGAACAAAACCAAACATACTAACAAAATAAAATAAATAGAACAGAAGCAACAGATAAGACAATGGATGAGACCTGCTCTCACTTTCTTTTTGCCACTCTTCTCTTACCTTTTCCCTATTGGGTTTTTCTTTTCTCCTTCCTTCCTCACTATCCTCTTTGATCCCTTTCGGCCTGAAGAGATGGCCTTTCTGATGTGCTAATCCCAAAGCTGGGATGTGGGCTTCCCTCCTGCCTTGGCTGTGGTGGCTGGACAGGCTGTTGGTTCATTCATTCATTCATTCAATCGTATTTATTGAGCGCTTACTGCATGTAGAGCACTGGACTAAGCGCTTGGGGAGTACAAGTTGGCAACATATAGAGACGGTCCCTACCCAACAGTGGGCTCACAGTCTAGAAGGGGGAGACAGAGAACAAAACGTATTAACAAAATAAAATAAATAGAATATGTACAAGTAAAATAAATAAATAAATATAGATAGATAGATAGATAGATAGATAGATAAATAAATAAATAGAGTAATATTGTCCTGTCCTGGGCCGGGACTCTGCTGGGGTTCTGGAAGGCTACAGCCCTTAGGGGTGGATGCCCAACCAGGCTGCGTTCCTTCTCTTGGCCTAAATTCAGACCATTCATTCAGTCATTCATTCAATCGTATTTATTGAGCGCTTACTGTGTGCAGAGCACTGTACTAAGCACTTGGGAAGTACAAGTTGGTGACATATAGAGACAGTCCCTACTCAACAACGGGCTCACAATCTAGAAGGGGGAGACAGACAATAAAATAAAACATGTGGACAGGTGTCAAGTCATCAGAATAAATAGAATTAAAGCTAAATGCACATAATTAACAAAATAAATAGAATAGTAAATATACAAAAGTAAAATAAATGGAGTAATAAATCTGTACAAACATATATACAGGTGCTTTGGGGAGGGGAAGGAGGTAGGATGGGGGGAAGGGGAGGAGGAGAGGGGGCTCAGTCTGGGAAGCCCTCCTGGAGGAGGTGAGCTCTCAGTAGGGCTTTGAAGGGAGGAAGAGAGCTAGCTTGGCAGATGTTGGGAGGGAGGGCATTCCAGGCCAGGGGGAGGATGTGGGCCAGGGGTTGATGGCAGGACAGGCGAGAACGAGGTACAGTGAGGACCACTCATTCAGACCTTGCCTTTCTTCTCCACCCTCTCCAGGTTTCGACTGGACTCAGGTAAGGCCTAGTGCATGTGAGGGGCTCTCTCTGTGTGTCTCAAACTCTCCCCCTCTCCTCTCCCTCTTACCCCCTCCCTTTCACCCCCTCCTCTCTCCTTCACAACCCTCCTCTCTCATTCATTCAGTTGTATCCATATCCATCAGGAAGCAACTTCTCACCCTCGGCTAAAAGGCTGTCCATCCCCTTGCCCCCTCCTACCTCACCTCCCTTCTCTCCTTCTCTAGCCCAGCCCGCACCCTCCGCTCCTCTGCCGCTAATCTCCTCACCATGCCTCGTTCTCGCCTGTCCCGCCGTCGACCCCCGGACCACGTCCTCCCCCTGGCCCGGAATGCCCTCCCTCTGCCCATCCACCAAGCTAGCTCTCTTCTTCCCTTCCAGGCCCTACTGAGAACTCACCTCCTCCAGGAGGCCTTCCCACACTGAGCCCCCTCCTTCCTCTTCCCTTCCTCCCCTTCTCCATCCCCCGCCTTACCTCCTTCCATTCCCCACAGCACCTGTATATATGTATATATGTTTGTACGTATTTATTACTCTATTTATTTATTTTATTTGTACATATTTATTCTATTCATTTTATTTTGTTAATATGTTTTGTTCTCTGTCTCCCTCTTCTAGACTGTGAGCCCACTGTTGGGTAGGGACCGTCTCTATATGTTGCCAACTTGTATTTCCCAAGCGTTTAGTACAGTGCTCTGCATACGGTAAGCGCTCAATAAATATGATTGAATGAATGAATGAATTTACTGAGCACTTAGAGCACTGAATGAAGCACTTAGAATGTAAAATTCAGCTCTCCCTCCTTCACACCCCCATCTCCCTCTAACCTCTCCTCTCTTTCAGACACTGTCCTTATTCTTTCTCTCTCACCTCCTCCTCTTTCCCTCTTATTTCTCCCTCCCTACCTCTCCTCTTTTTCAGGGTCTGTCGGGCTTTTCTTTCTGTCTGTTCCCACCTCCCCCTTGGCCATTACCTATTGCCACCTGGAGAATTCTTTCAATCAATCAATCAATCGCATTTATTGAGCGCTTACTTTGTGCAGAGCACTGTACTAAGTGCTTGGGAAGTACAAGTTGGCAACGTATAGAGACAGTCCCTACCCAACAGTGGGCTCACAGTCTAAAAGGGGGAGACAGAGAACAAAACCAAACATACTAACAAAATGAAATAAATAGAATGGATATGTACAAGTAAAATAAATAAATAGGGTAATAAATATGTACAAACATATATACATATATACAGGTGCTGTGGGGAAGGGAAGGAGGTAAGATGGGGGGACGGAGAGGAGGACGAGGGGGAGAGGAAGGAAGGGGCTCAGTCTGGGAAGGCCTCCTGGAGGAGGTGAGCTCTCAGTAGGGCCTTGAAGGAAGGAAGAGAGCTAGCTTGGCAGATGGGCAGAGGGAGGGCATTCCAGGCCCGGGGGATGATGTGAGCTGGGGGTCGATGGTGGTACAGGTGAGAACGAGGTACGGTGAGGAGATTAGTGGCAGAGGAGCGGAGGGTTCAGGGTGGACTGTAGAAGGAGAGAAGGGAGGTGAGGTAGGAGGGGGCGAGGTGATGGAGAGACTTGAAGCCCAGGGTGAGGAGTTTCTGCCTGATGCGCAGATTGATTGGTAACCATCGGAGATTTTTGAGGAGGGGAGTAACATGCCCAGAGTGTTTCTGGACAAAGAATCTTGGCAGCAGCATGAAGTATGGGTTGAAGTGGGGAGAGACACGAGGATGGGAGATCAGAGAGAAGGCTGATGCAGTAGTCCAGACGGGATAGGATGAGAGCTTGAATGAGCAGGGTAGCAGTATGGATGGAGAGGAAAGGACGGATCTTGGCAATGTTGCGGAGCTGAGACCGGCAGGTTTTGGTGATGGCTTGGATTTGAGGGGTGAATGAGAGAGCCGAGTCCAGGATGACACCAACGTTGTGGGCTTGTGAGATGGGAAGGATGGTAGTGCCGTCAACAGAGATGGAAAAGTCAGGGAGAGGGCAGGGTTCGGGAGGGAAGACGAGGAGTTCAGTCTTGGACATGTTGAGTTTTAGGTGGCGGGCAGGCATCCAGATGGAGATTTCCTGAAGGCAGGAGGAGATGCGGGGCTGGAGAGAGGAGAGAGAGAGCAGGGGCAGAGATGGAGATCTGGGTGTCATCAGCATAGAGATGATAGTTGAAGCCGTGGGAGTGAATGAGGTCACCAAGGGAGTGCGTGTAGATCGAGAACAGAAGGGGACCAAGCACTGAACCTTGGGGAACCTCCACAGTAAGGGGATGAGAGGGGGAGGAGGAGCCTGCAAAATAGACTGAGAAAGAATGACCGGAGAGATAAGAGGAGAACCAGGAGAGGACAGAGTCTGTGAAGCCAAGGTCAGATAGTGTGTTGAGGAGGAAGGGGTGGTCCACAGTGTCAAAGGCAGCTTAGAGGTCGAGGAGGATTAGGATGGAGTATGAGCCGTTGGATTTGGCAAGCAGGAGGTCATTGGTGACCTTTGAGAGGGCAGTTTCCGTAGAATATAGGGGACAGAAGCCAGACTGGAGGGGGTCGAGGAGAGAGTTGGTGTTGAGGAATTCGAGGCAGCGCATGTAGACAACTCATTCAAGGAGTTTGGAAAGGAATGGTAGGAGGGATATGGGGTGATAACTAGAAGGTGAGGTGGGGTCAAGAGAGGGTTACTGTAGGATGGGAGAGACATGGGCAAGTTTGAAGGCAGAGGGAAAGGAACCAGTGGAGAGTGAGCGGTTGAAGATGGAAGTTAAGGAGGGGAGAAGGGATGGAGCGAGAGATTTCATGAGATGGGAGGGAATGGGGTCAGAAGCACAGGTGGCCGGAGTAGCACTTGAGAGGAGGGAAGAGAGCTCCTCTGAGGATACCGCTGGGAAGGATGGGAGAGTAGCAGAGAGTGTTGAGAGCCGGGGGGTTGGAGCAGGTGGGGAAGTGACTTTGGGGAGGTCGGACTTGATGGATTTAATTTTGTTAATGATGTAGGAGGCCAGATCGTTGGGGGTGAGGGAAGGAGGAGGGGGAGGAAGCGGGGGTCTGAGTAGGGAGTTGAGTGTACGGAAGAGCTGGCAGGGGTGATGGGCATGGGTGTCAATGAGGGAGGAGAAATAGTTTTGTCTGGCAGAGGAGAGGGCTGAGTTAAGGTAGGAAAGGATAAACTTGAAGTGAACGAAGTTGGCATGGTGTTTAGACTTTCGCCAGCAGCGTTCGGCAGCTTGAGCATAAGAGCGAAGGAGGTGGACAGTGGCAGTGATCCAGGGCTGTGGGTTAGTGGTACGAGAGCGGTGAAGGGAAAGGGGAGCTAGTGAGTCTAGCTGAGTAGAAAGGGTAGAGTTGAGAGCAGTAATCTGATCATCAAGACTGGGTAGAGAGCAGAGGGCAGCGAGGTGGGGTGTGAAACGCTCTGAAAGATGGGTGGGGTCCAGAGAGCAGAGATCTCTGTGAGGGAGTAATACAGATTTACAGGGGAAAGGAGTGTGAGTGAGGAGGCAGGTGAGAAGATTATGATCAGAGAGAGGGATTTCAGAGTTGGTGAGGGTGGACACAGTGCAGCGGTAGGAGATGATGAGGTCGAGGGTATGACCAAGTTGGTGAGTGGGTGAGGTGGGGTGGAGGAAGAGGTTGGCAGCGTCAAGGAGAGATGGAAGGCGGGCGGCAGAGGAGTCGTTAGGGATATCCATGTGGATATTGAAGTCTCCGAGGATCAGAGTGAGCATGGAGAAGGAGAGAAGGAAGGTGAGGAAGGGGTCAAAGTCGTTAAAGAAGTTGGAAGTAGGGCCGGGAGGGCGGTAGATGACCACTACAAGAATCTGGAGGGGGTGGGAGAGGCGAATAATGTGGGCTTCACAGGAAGGGAAGGAAAGGGAAGGGAAAGGAGGGATAGTGCGAAAGCGACATTGGAGGGTGAGAAGGAAACCGACACCTCTTCCTTTTCCGGTGAATCTGGGGGAGTGGGAGAAGAAGAGGCCTCCACTGGAGAGAGCAGCAGAAGAGACTGTGTCATCCGGAGACAGCCATGTTTCAGTTAGGGTGAGGAGGATTAGAGAGCTGGAAAGGAATAGGTCCAGGATGAAAGGGATCTTACTTAAAACGGAGCAGGGATTCCAGAGGCCACCTCCAGGAGAGTCAAGTATAAGGGAGGCACACTTGGGAGAAGAGTACGATGAGCTTGCACACTTTGCTCCTCTAATAATAATAATAATTATGGTATTTGTTAAGCACTTACTATGTGCCAGGCACTGTACTAAGTGCTGGGTTGGATACAAGCAAATTGGGTTAGACTTAGTCCCTGTCCCACATGGGGCTCACAGTCTCAATCACCATTTTACAGATGAGGGAACTGAGGAGGGAGAAGAGAAGTGATTTGCCTAAGATCACACAGCAGACAAGTGGCGGAGCGGGATTAGAACCCATGACCTTCTAACTCCCAGTCCCATGCTCTATCCACTACGTCATGCTGCTTCTCAACACCAATTTACTCAATGTAACTCGATTTCATCTATCTCTCCGCCAACCCCTGGCCCAAGTCCTGCAACTCTTTACACCTCTTCATATCAGCCTCCCAGCCGCAAAGCACTTATGTATAAATCTGTAATTTTATTCAATTGTATTGATGTCTGCTTGTATTGATGTCTCTCTCCCCCCCTCTAGACTGTGAGCTCCTTTTGGGCAGGGATTGTCACTCTTTATTTATTTGTTTTGTACTTTCCTAAGTGGTTGGTACAGTGCTTTCCACACAAACCGCTTAATAAGTACAATTGAATGAATGAATGACAGACCACCACTCTCCCTGCCTTCAAACCTTTATACCTTTATTAAAAGCACATCTTTCCCCCTTCTAGACTGTAAGCCCAGGCTGGGCAGGGATTGTCTCTCTTTATTGCTGAATTATATTTTCCAAGTGCTTAGTAGTGTTCTGCACACAGTAAGTGCTCAATAAATATGATTAAATGAATGAAGAGGACTTCCCTTATTTCCTCTTCATCATCATCATCAATCGTATTTATTGAGCGCTTACTATGTGCAGAGCACTGTACTAAGCGCTTGGGAAGTACAAATTGGCAACATATTGTTGCTCTTGCATTTACATCATTTATTCACTCCTCCCTCAGCCCCATAGGATTTATGTGCATATCCATATTTTTTGTGTTTGTAATAATGTCTGTCTCCACCCTCTAGACTGCAAGCTCTTTGTGGGCTGGGAATGTCTACCATCTGTCATACTGAGGTCTCCCAAGGGCTTAGTACAGCACACTGCACATAGTAAGCACTCAATAAATATGATTGATTAATTGAGCCCAAACCGGGGTGTCTCAGGAGAAGAAAGCAGAAAGCTGCTGAAGAATCTGGCAGCGATAACCAGACGTTTCCATCTTGTGCCAGGGCAAGAAGAAGTTATCATCATACCATCATCATATACTAATAATGATAGCATTTATTAAGCGCTTACTATGTGCAAAGCACTGTTCTAAGTGCTGGGGAGATTACAAGGTGATCAGGTTGTCACAGTCTTAATCCCCATTTTGCAGATAAGGTCACTGAGGCACAGAGAAGTGAAGTAATTTGCCCAAAGTCACACAGCTGGCAACTGGCAGAGCCGGGATTTGAACCCATGACCCATGACCTCTGACTCCAAAGCCTGTGCTCTTTCCATTGAGCCACACTGCTTCTCTAAGCATATCCACTGTCAACCATGGTGGGAAGTTTTCTCACCCTGGAGCTAAATGCTATGTCACACTCAAAATCCTCCCATCATGGGACAGAGAAGCAGCATGGCCTAGGGGAGAGAGCATGGGCCTCGGAGTCTGAAGGACCTGGGTTCTAGTCCCAGCCCCATCAATTGCTTGCTGTATGACCTTGGCCAAGTCACTTAACTTCACTATGCCTCACTTACCTTAACTGTAATCTGGAGATACCTGTTTATAATAATAACAGTAACTGTTTGGCACTGTTCTAAGTGCTGGGGGAGATACAAGATCTACAGATTTTTACAGATGAGGTAACTGAGGCCCAGAAGAGTTAAGTGATTTGCCCAAAGTCACACAGTTGACAAGTGGCGGAGCCAGGATTAGAACCCACGTCTTCTGACTCCCAAGCCCGGGCTCTTTCCACTAAACCAGGCTGCTTCTCATGTTCTTGTGTTCTGTTCATGCTGTTCTCCCTCCTTCTTAGACTGTGAGCTCCACAAGGGACAGGGATTGCTATGTGCCGGGTACTGTACTAAGTACTGGGGTAGATACCAGCTCATCAGGTTGGACACTGATCATTTAATTCTATTTGTTCTATGATGATTTTGACACCTGTCCACATGTTTTGTTGTCTGTCTCCCCCTTCTAGATTGTGAGCCCATTGTTGGACAGGGACTGTCTCTATATGTTGCCAACTTGTACTTCCCAAGCGCTTAGTACAATGCTCTGCACACAGTAAGCGCTCAATAAATACGATTGAATGAATAAATGAATGAACTTATACCTACCCCAGCGCTTCGAACAGCGCTTGACACATAGTAGGTGCTTTTAACAAATATCGTAAAAATTAAAGTGGATTTGATTTTTAAGAGTGGTTCAAATTTAGACTTTTAATTAACAAAGCGGGCACCCATGAGTCAGTCGGCTTTATGAGCTCCTGATGTGTTAGTTCTCACATAACTGAAGACGTACAAGAGCTCCTCCCAGAAACCAAGTCATAAAAAGGTTCATCAACGATTTTACGTTACGATGTGGAGGGGCAAGAGGCCGTGGCAAAGCCTCCAGGTTCTTAAGGAGATAAGGCTCAGTAAGCGCTTAGTGCTCTAAGTGCTTAGTATAGTGCTCTGCACACGGTAAGTGCTCAATAAATACGATTGAATGAATGAATGAATGAATAATTCAGCTAGAGGATACTAATCCAAGATCCAAAACACTTAGGTAGGGAAGCAGCATGGCATAGTGGATCAGATCACAGGCCTGGGACTCAGAAGGATGTGAATTCTGATCCCAGCTCCACCACTTATCTGCTGGGTGACCTTGGGTAAATCACTTCACTTCTCTGGACTTCAGTTACCTCATCTTTAAAATAGGGATGAAGACTGTGAGCCCTATGTGGGACAGGGACTGTCTCCAGCCTGATGATCTTGTATCTGCCCCAGTGCTTAAAATGTAGTAAGCACTTAAAAAGTATCTCCATTTTTTTGTGTACATATCCTTGGACTCTATTTCACTAGTCTGTAATTTATTTTAATGTCTCTAGACTGAGCTTGTTTGGGGCAGGGAACGTATCTACACCAACTCTCTCCTTGACCCCCTCCAGTCTGGCTTCCGTCCCCTACGTTCCATGAAAACTGCCCTCTCAAAGGTCACCAATGACCTCCCGCATGCCAAATCCAAAGGCTCATACTCTGTCCTAATCCTCCTCGACCTCTCAGCTGCCTTTGACACTGTGGACCACCCCCTTCTCCTCAACACGCTATCCGACCTTGGCTTCACTGACTCCATCCTCTCCTGGTT
This sequence comes from Tachyglossus aculeatus, assembly GCF_015852505.1. NCBI lineage: Eukaryota > Metazoa > Chordata > Mammalia > Monotremata > Tachyglossidae > Tachyglossus > Tachyglossus aculeatus. The sequence continues at coordinate 141,083,214 of NC_052067.1, read as the reverse complement.
CTTCTCTTATCTCTCCGGTCATTCATTCTCAGTCTCTTTTGCAGGCTCCTCCTCCCCCTCCCATCCCCTTACTGTGGGGGTTCCCCAAGGTTCAGTGCTTGGTCCCCTTCGGTTCTTGATCTACACTCACTCCCTTGGTGACCTCATTCGCTCCCACGGCTTCAACTATCATCTCTACACTGATGACACCCAAATCTACATCTCTACCCCTGCTCTCTCCCCCTCCCTCCAGGCTCGCATCCCCTCCTGCCTTCAGGACATCTCCATCTGGATGTCTGCCCGCCACCTAAAACTCAACATGTCCAAGACTGAACTCCTTGTCTTTCCTCCCAAACCCTGCCCTCTCCCTGAATTTTCCATCACTGTTGACGGCACTACCATCCTTCCCATCTCACAAGCCCGCAACCTTGGTGTCATCCTCAACTCCGCTCTCTCGTTCACCCCTCACATCCAAGCTGTCACCAAAACCTGCCGGTCTCAACTCCGCAACATTGCCAAGATCCACCCTTTCCTCTCCATCCAAATGGCTACCCTGCTCGTTCAAGCTCTCATCGTATCCCATCTGGACTACTGTATCAGCCTCCTCTCCGGTCTCCCACCCTCTTGTCTCTCCCCACTTCGATCCATACTTCACGCCGCTGCCCGGATTGTCTTTGTCCAGAAACGCTCTGGGCATGTTACTCCCCTCCTCAATAATCTCCAGTGGCTACCAATCAATCTGCGCATCAGGCAGAAACTCCTCACCCTTGGCTTCAAGGCTGTCCATCCCCTCACCCCCTCCTACCTCACCTCCCTTCTCTCCTTCTCCAGCCCAGCCCGCACCCTCTGCTCCTCTGCCATCACTCACCTCCTCACTGGGCCTCGTTCTCACCTGTCCTGTCGTCGACCCCCGGCCCATGTCATCCCCCTGGCCTGGAATGCCCTCCCTCCGCACAACCGCCAAGCTAGCTCCTTTCCTCCCCTCAAGGCCCTTCTGAGAGCTCACCTCCTCCAGGAGGCCTTCCCAGACTGAGCCCCCTCCTTCCTCTCCCCCTCCTCCCCCTCCGCCTTACCTCCTTCCCTTCCCCACAACACCTGTATGTGTATATATATATATATATATATTTGTTCATATTTATTACCTATTTATTAATTTATTCTACTTGTACATATCTATTCTATTTATTTTATTTTGTTAATATGTTTTGTTTTGTTCTCTGTCTCCCCCTTCTAGACTGTGGACTGTGAGCCCACTGTTGGGTAGGGACCGTCTCTATATGTTGCCAAGTTGTACTTCCCAAGTGCTTAGCACAGTGCTCTGCACACAGTAAGCACTCAATAAATATGACTGATTGACTGATTGATTGATCTATCAACTCTGTTGTAGCATACTCTCCCAAGCGCTTAGTATAGTGCTCTGCTCAGAGTAAGAGCTCAGGAAATTCCATTGTTTTAGCACTCTGCTCACTTTGCCCATTTCCCTATTTCATTTGCTGAAAGCAGATATGAAAAGCGGTTCAGACAGGTGAAATCGATAACCAGGGATCCCAATATTTACCTCCAGTTGGATGCTTTTCCCTCAAACGTTACAAGAAGTGAAACTTTGGAAGGGTGATTATCTTGGACATGGAAAATAAATGTTTCTAACATTTCTCTTTTCAGAACTTTCTTCCTAAGCTTCTTAACACAAATATAATAGATCTGAGAGGCCACATTTGACCCATAAACTGAAGACTGGGGCAAATTAAATGTATTTGCTTTGTTCTGCAGATGTTCAAAGCAATTCCTGCAAAATATGAAAGGTTGACTAATTCGGTCTTTGACAAATCTAATGAGCATCTGTTTTAATTTTTCCAACCATTGATCTGATTTTCTTTTAACTTGATACTCCTTTGGTTTACACAAGTGCATGTGATAGTTGTAAATAGCCAAAGGTGAAGGCAGCCCAGCCCCATCAAAGCACTTTTACAAAAGAGTCTTGAAGGAATGGTAAGAATCTGGTACATGGTTCAAAGCAGGCTATGCCCAAGTACATTTATTTACTTCCCAAAGCAGGGGTGTATATGTGTGTCCGTACACAAACCTATAGGAGAAAAATGAAGGTTTTTCATGTGTTTTTAAATCAATACACATAATCTTTTAAGGCACTACATGGTCCAGAGAAGCAGTGTACTCAGTGGGTTGAGCGCAAGCCTGAAAGTCAGAAGGACCTGCGTTCTAATCCCAGTTCCACCACTTGTCTGCTGTGTGACCTTAGGCAAGTCACTTCACTTCTCTGGGCCTAAATTCCCTCATCTGTAAAATGGGGATTAAGACAGTGAGCCCCATGTGGGACGTGGACTGCGCCCGATCTGATTAGCTTGTAACTTCCCCAGAACTTAGTACACTGTTTGGCACATTGCAAGCACTTAAATCCCACAATTATTTTTATTATTATACAAATGCATTCATTGATACTGATTAATAATAATGATGATAATCATGGTATTTGTGCATTCATTCTATCATATTTACTGAGTGCTTACTTGTGCAGAGCACTTTACTAAGCACTTAGTGCTTACTATGTGCCAGGCACTGTACTATGCACTGGGGTGGAGATGAGAAAATCGGGTTGGACACAGTTCCTGTCCCACAACCTTAGTCCCCATTTTACAGTTGAGGTAACTGAGGCACAGAGAAGTAAAGTGCAGCAAAGACTTTTTTATAAAACAGTATTCCTATGATTAAAAAAGCATCCTGTGCTCATCATCATCACCACCAACATTGGAGTTTATTGTTAACTTACATTTGAGGCCTACGATTAAAGCAGGAAGTATGATTCACCAATGCCCTGCTATGGGACAAGGAAGATTCAGATGCTGGTGGTATCAAATATTTCTTTCTGCATCAGATATTTAAGAGACATCTATAAGACTGTGTTGAAAATAAAACTGAGACTTTTTCCTCTTGGCTGGGTCTTCACAACACTATGTTAGGAAATGTTTGGACAGTGTTAACAGCCATTGGAAAACGTTTAGTACATATTTACTATTCTTTTTATTTTGCTAATGATGTGCATCTAGCTTTAATTCTGTTTGTTCTGGCGATTTTGACACCTGTCTACATGCTTTGTTTTGTTGTCTGTCTCCCCTTCTAGACTGTGAGCCCGTTGTTGGGTAGGAACCGTCTCTATATGTTGCCGACTTGTACTTCCCAAGCGCTTAGCACAGTGCTCTGCACACAGTAAGCGCTCAATAAATATGATTGAATGAATGAATGAATGATTCCTGTCCTTGTAGGTCTTAAAATCAAATTGGGGAGATTGTTAGACATACAATGGGAATGATAATGAGAACAGGAATACATGTAATAATGGTATTCGTTAAGTGCTTACTATAAGCCAAGTACTGTACCAAGCGCTGGGGTACAACTAGCAAAGGCCTCAGAGTCAGAGGACCTGGGTTCCAATTCCAGTACTGCCACTTGTCTGTCATGTGACCTTGGGAAAGTCACTGCACTTCTGTGGGCCTCAGTTACCTCATCTTTACAATGGGGATTAAGACTGGGAACTCTGAGACAGGGACTGTGTCCAAATTATATTCTACCTATCTCAATGCTTAGTACGGTGCACATAGTAAGCACTTAAATGCCATTAAAAATAAACAAAAAATGAGGGAAAGCTAAGTGGAATAAATAAATCGATAGTCACTCAAGGGTCAAGGACTAAAACTCTAAGAGAAAAACCACCAATAGGTAGAAAATAGGTAGAAAAATGTAAACTCTGAAGAACTGCTATTTTACTGGTAGTAATAGTAATAATGATAGCATTTATTAAGCACTTGCTATGTGCAAAGCACTGTTCTAAGTGCTGGGGAGGTTACAAGGTGATCAGGTTGTCCCATGGGGGGCTCACAGTCTTAATCTCCATTTTTACAGATGAGGTAACTGAAGCCCAGAGAAGTTAAGTGACTTGCCCAAAGTCACACAGCTAACAGTTGGCGGAGCCGGGATTTGAACCTTCTGACTCCAAAGCTCGTGCTCTTTCCACTGAGCCACGCTGCTTCTCTAGTAGTAATAATAATAATAATAATGATAGTAGTAATAATAATATATTTGTTATAATATAGCCCTTACTGTGTGCCAAGCCCTGAACTAAGTGCTGGTATAGATAAAAGATAATTAGGTCCCACATGGGTTCCACAATCTAAGTAGAAGGGAGAACAAGGTTTGAATGCCAGTTTTTCAGGTGAGGAGGAACTGAGGCACAGAGAAGTGAAGTGACTTTCCCAAGGTCACACAGCAGATAAGTGGAGGAGTGAGATTAGAACTCAGGTCCTCTGACTCCTAGGCCTGCGCTCTTTCCACTAGGCCATGTAGCTTCTCACAAGGGTAAGTGAATAAGAGCAGGGCAGATCAAAAGTATTTAATGAGCACTTACTGTATGCAGAGCACTCTATTAAGTGCCTGGAGAAGCAGCGTGGCTCAGTGGAAAGAGCCCGGGCTTTGGAGTCAGAGGTCACGGGTTCAAGTCCCGGCTCTGCCATGTGTCAGCCGTGTGACTTTGGGCAAGTCACTTCACTTCTCTGGGCCTCAGTTGCCTCATCTGGAAAATGGGGATTAAAACTGTGAGCCCCTTGTGGGACAACCTGATCACCTTATAACCTCCCCAGCGCTTAGAACAGGGCTTTACTATTCTATTTATTTTGTTAATATGTTTTGTTTTGTTGTCTGTCTCCCCCTTCTAGACTGTGAGCCCGCTGTTGGGTAGGCACCGTCTCCAGATGTTGCCAACTTGTACTTCCCAAGCGCTTAGTACAGTGTTCTGCACACAGTAAGGGCTCAATAAATACGATTCAATGAATGAATGCTTTGCACTTAGTAAGCGCTTAACAAATACCATCATTATTATTATTATTATTATTATTGGAATTGGTAATCATCATCATCAATCATATTTATTGAGTGCTTACTGTGTGCAGAGCACTGTACTAAGCACTTGGGAAGTACAAATTGGCAACATATAGAGACAGTACCTACCCAACAGTGGCACGGCTCACAGTCTAAAAGGGGAAGACAAAACCAAACATACTAACAAAATAGAATAGATATGTACAAGTAAAATAAATAAATAAATAAATAGAGTAATAAATATGTACAAACATATATACATATATACAGGTGCTGTGGGGAAGGGAAGGAGGTAAGATGAGGGGGATGGAGAGGGGGCCACTTTCCTCAAGAAGCTTAAAATCTAGCAAAGGAGTCAGACACTAGAATGAATTGCAGGAAGGAAAGTGCAAGGGAATAGAGAATAAACTGCAAGGAAGCAATGTGGCTTAGCGGAAAGAATACGGGCCTTGAAATGACAAGACCTGAGTTCTAATCCCAGCTCCACCACATGTCTGCTGTAAAACCTTGGGCAAATCACTTCACTTCCCCGTCAGTTATCTCATCTGTGAAAGAGGGATTAAGACTGTGAACACTGTGTAGGACATGGACTGGGCCCAACGTGATTATCTTGTATCTACTTCAGGGCTTAGTACAATGTCTGGCGTAGAGGAAGCACTTAAATGCCATTTTTTTTTAAAAAAAAGAACCTTAGCTACAAAACCAAAGAAGGAAAGTTCTTGAAAGAGAGGTCCTGCCCAATTTTCTATTAAACCAAGGAAGTTATGATCATTATGTTATTTGTTAAGCGCATACTATCAGTCAACCACTGTTCTAAGCTCTAGGATAGATACAAATTAATCAGGATGGACACAGTCCATGTCCCACAAGGGGCTAACAGTCTAAGGATTAACGTAGTCTCCCCATTAAACTGAAGCTCATTACAGGCAGGGAACAGGGATGCTAATTCTGTTGTATTGTACTCACCTAAGCACTTAGAACATTGCTCTGCATGTAGTAAGCACTCAATAAATACCACTGACTCATTGATTGCTAGAGAAGGATCTTCAACTTTTGTTAAATATCTCTAGGATGCTCAGAAATATCTCAGCAGGCAGAGACAAGTGAGCATTCCTTGATGCTGTTTGTCAAAGGATCAAGATGCAACTTCTGTGAGCCGGAAAGAAGGTACAGTACTGTCTGATGCTATTTTCAAACAAATAAACTTAACTCTAATCATAGCCTGTTCAATGGAGTGAAAAAAAAGAATAATATCCCATATTGAGTGAGTCACAACATTATTACCTAGAATCTATATCCTTCCAGCACATGCAGTTTCAGCGCTGTTTGGTTGTTAGTGGGAGAAACCTTAACGCTGAAATTCACAGAACAATATCCTGCTTCGGTTAGGCACATTGGAATCGTTTTGCTGCCCCTTTTAATTGTGCTTCCTATCGTCTGGAGAGGAAACAATTTTATTCTTGCCTGTCAGCAAAAAGATAAAATGGATCCTATAATAATAACAACAATAATAATAATGGCATTTGTTAAGTGCTTACTATGTGCAAAACACTGTTCTAATCACCAGAGCTTGCTATTTTGCTGTATTTCTTAGCATGGTCAGTACTGGGGAGAGAGGTGAACCAGTGGACAGAATAGACTGGGACAACATATCTTTTATATATTATATATATAACTTTGCCAAGATGCACCCTTTCCTCTCCATCCAAACTACTACCTTGCTGGTTCAATCTCTCATCCTAACCCAACTGGATTACTGCATCAGCCTCTTCTCTGATCTCCCATCCTCCTGTCTCTCCCCACTTCAGTCTATACTTCACACTGCTGCCTGGATCATCTTTGTGAAGAAACGCTCTGGGCATATTACTCCCCTCCTCAAAAATCTCCAGTGGCTGCCAATCAACTTACGCATCAAGCAAGAACTCCTCACTCTCAGCTTCAAGGCTGTCCATCCCCTTGCCCCCTCCTACGTCACCTCCCTTCTCTCCTTCTCCAGCCCACACCCTCAGCTCCTCTGCCACTGCTAACCTCCTCACCGTTAGGCCTCGTTCTCGCCTGTCCCGCCGTCGACCCCCGGCCCACGTCCTTCCCCTGGCCTGGAATGCCCTCCCTCTGCACATCGGCCAAGCTAGCTCTCATCCTCTCTTCAAAGCCCTACTGAGAGCTCACCTCCTCCAGGAGGCCTTCCCACACAGAGCCCCCTTTTTCCTCTCCTCTTCCCCATCCCCCCCGCCCTACCTCCTTCCCCTCCCCACAGCACCTGTATATATGTTTGTACAGATTGATTACTCTATTTTACTTGTACATATTTACTATTCTATTTACTTTGTTAATGATGTGCATCTAGCTTTAATTCTATTTGTTCTGACGACTTGACACCTTTCCACATGTTTTGTTTTGTTGTCTGTCTCCCCCTTCTAGACTGTGAGCCCATTGTTGGGTAGGGACCGTCTCTAAATGTTGCCAACTTGTACTTCCCAAGCGCTTAGTCCAGTGCTCTGCACACAGTAAGTGCTCAATAAATACGATTGAAAGAATGAATATATATATATATATATTCATTATATAACATAACATTAATATATGGTACATATTATGTATTATAATATAATATTAATAATATATAATTATTTATATATTGTCCTCTCCCAAGCACATAGTACAGTACTAGCAGTGCAGCCCAGTGGATAGAGTACGGGCCTGGGAATCCGAAGGACCTAGGTTCTAATTCCGGTTCTGCTGCTTCTCTGCTGTGTGACTTGGGGCAAGTCATATCACTTTGCTGTGCCTCAGTTACCTCATCTGTAAAATGGAAATTGAGACCAGGAGCCCTTTGTGAGACAGGGGCCGTGTCCAATCTAATTATCTTCTACCCATGTTTACTCCATTAATTATCTTAATTATCTACCCCATGCTTAGTACAGTGCCTGGCACATAGTAAGCACTTAACAGATACCATTAAAGATAAAGTAAACAAAAGATGAGTGAAAGGTAAGTGAATAATAATAATAATGGTACTTGTTAAGCACTTACAATGGGCTTAAGGGCTGGGGGAGATAAAAGTTAGTCAGGTTGAACAGTCTCTGTTCCACATAGGGCTCACACTCTTAATCCCCATTTTACAGATGAAGTACCTGAGGCGCAGACAAGTGAACTGATTTGCCCAAAGTCACACAGCAGACAAGTGGTGGAACCGGGATTAGAACCCATGACCTTCTGACTCCCAAGCCTGTGCTCCATCCACTAAGCCACACTGCTTCTCTAAATAAATTAACAGTCACTCCAGGGCCAAGGGGGACTAATGGGACAACTTGATTGGGAAGACAGGAATGAGTTAGGGAAGTCTCTCAGAGGAGGAATTTTTAGTAGTGCCTTGAAGGAGAGGAGGGACATGGTTTTGTGGAATTGTCAGTCTTCCCCACTAAATAATAATAATAATAATAATAATAATAATAATAATAATGTCATTTGTTAAGTGCTTACTATGTGCAAAGCACTGTTCTAAGTGCTAGGGGGGATACAATGTGATCAAGTTGTCCCACGTGGGGCTCACAGTCTTAATCCCCATTTTTTACAGATGAGGGAACTGAGGCTCAGAGAAGTTAAGTGACTTGCCCAAGGTCACACAGCAGACTTGTGGTGGAGCCAGGATTCGAACCCATGATGTCTGACTCCAAAGCCAGGGCTCTTTCCACTGAGCCATGCTGCTTCTCTAAACTGTGAGTTCCTTGAAGGCAGAGATCAGGTCTACCAACTTTATTATTATTATTGTATTTACTAAGCACTTACTTCGTGTACTATACTGTTCTAAGACTGGGGTACAAGACAGATACAAGATAATGATGATGATGGCATTTGTTAAGCACTTACTATGTGCAAAGCACTGTTCTAAGCACTGGGGAGGTTACAAGGTGATCAGGTTGTCCCACATGGGGCTCACAGTCTTAATCCCCATTTTACAGATGAGGTAACTGAGGCATAGAGAAGTGAAGTGACTTGCCCAAAGTCACCCAGCTGACAATTGGTGGAGCCGGGATTTGAACCCCTGACCTCTGACTCCAAAGCCCATGCTCTTTCCACTGAGCCACTCTGCTTTTCAGTTTGGACAGAGTCCCTGTCCGAAGCAGTGTGGCTCAGTGGAAAGAGCCCGGGCCCGAGCCCGGACAACCCAATCACCTTGTAACCTCCCCAGCACTTAGAACAGTGCTTTGCACATAGTAAGCGCTTAATAAATGCCATCGTTATTACTATTATTATATGGGGCTCACAGTCCAAGTCAGATGGAGAACAAGTATTGAATCCCTATTTTACAAATGAGGGAGCGGAGACTCCTAGAAGTGAAGTGACTTGTCTATGGTTGCATAGCAGACAAGTGGCATATCTAGGATTAGAACAAACCCGGGTCTTCTGACACCCAGGCCCAAATTATTTCCACTAGGCCATGCTGCTCCTCTATTTCATCCCACTCTTCCAACCGCTTAATAAAGTGCTCTGCACACACTAAAACGCTCAATAAATACCACTGATTGGTTGATTTGAGGGTGAGGGTTATCTCCAAGTGGGGGTGGTGGGCATGTCCAATGGTTTGGACTCAGGATTGGAGACAGAAGTACACCTAGGAGGTTAATTTGAGAGGAGTGAAGAGTGCGAGCTGGGATCTAATGGGAGTGGAGAGTGGAAGGGTAAGAACTATCAAATGATAGGCAGCCTTACAGCCAATGATAATCAATGTTATTCTTTGAGCATTTACTCTGTGCACAGCATCATCATCATCAATCGTATTTATTGAGCGCTTACTATGTGCAGAGCACTGTACTAAGCACTTGGGAAGTACAAATTGGAAACATATAGAGACAGTCCCTACCCAACAGTGGGCTCACAGTCTAAAAGGGGGAGACAGAGAACAAAACCAAAGATACTAACACAATAAAATAAATAGAATAGATATGTACAGATAAAATAAATAAATAGAGTAATAAATCTGTACAAACATATATACATATATACAGGTGCTGTGAGGAAGGGAAGAAGGTAAGATGAGGGGGGATGGAGAGGGGGATGAGGGGGAGAGGAAGGAAGGGGCTGGAAGGACAGCACCATACTAAGTTCTTGGGAGAATGCCATACAGCAGAATTGGTAGACATATTCCCTGACCGTGACAAGCTCACATTCTAGAGGGAATTTCTAACTGATGTTGTGGGAAATAGGTGACAGTGGGAGTTTTCGCAGAACCCTGCAAATGGAATGACATTTTAGGAAGCTGATCTGGGCAGAAAAGTGGAGGCTAGCCTGAAGAGGGAAAAGAATGGAAATGGGGAGAATAGTAAAGGAGGTGATTTAGTGGTCCACCTGAGAGGGGATGAGAGCGTGGATCAGGATGGTGATTGAAGGGCAGAGGGGAAGGGGTAGATCCAGGAAATTTGTGAAGGATGATCTGTTGAGACAGGATCGATCAGTCAATCGATCAATCGTATTTATTGAGTGCTTACTGTGTACAGAGTACTGTATTAAGTCCTTGGGAGACTACAATATAACAGAGTTGGTAGACACATTCCCTGCCCACAACAAACAAGCAGCGTGGCTCAGTGGAAAGAGCCCGGGCTTTGGAGTCAGAGGTCATGGGTTCAAATCCCAGCTCTGCCAATTGTCAGCTGTGTGACTTGGGCAAGTCACTTCACTTCTCTGTGCCTCAGTTGCCTCATCTGTAAAATGGGGATTAAGACTGTGAGCCCCCTGTGGGACAACCTGATCACCTTGTAACTGCCTCCCAGCACTTAGAACAGTGCTTTGCACATAGTAAGTGCTTAATACATGCCATCATTAACAAACACAGTCTAGAGGGGAGACAGATATTAATAGAAATAATAATTTATGGCTGTGTATATAAGTGCTGCGGGGCTGAGGGAGGGGTGACTAAAGAGTGCAAATCCAAGTGCAATCAATTATATTTATTGAGCATTCACTATGTGCAAATCAATTCTTCCGTCGTTCCTATTGAGTCCTTTCTGTGTGCAGAGCACTGTACTAAGCACTTGGGCGAGTACAATATAGAGTTGGTAGATGCGTTCCCTGCCTACAATGAGCTTACAGTCTAGAGGGAGAGCTCAAATAACTCAGTACAGTGACCTGCACACAGGTAACTCAATAAATACCTCTGATTGGGAGAGGAATCAAAGATGACATCGAAGTTGCGAACCTCTGAAGCATGGAAGACGGAGGTGTTTTCTACTCAGATGTGACAGTAGGAGGAGAAATATGTTCAGGAGGAAGATGGGAAGTTTCATTTGGCATCGTAAGGTTTTGGGTTTGGCAGGCGGCAATTTGCCGAAGACCTGGAAGCTGGAGGATAAGTGATATTATGTGGCAGGTGAGAAGTCGGAGATGTAAGGTAGATTTGGGAAACATCTGCATAGAATTAATGACAATCGGGAAGGTGAAATCCCTAAAAGAGGAGAAGAAAGTGAGAAGAACAAAAGTCCCCGAAGGGAGTCCCATGGAAAACCCACTGTTTTCTTCTTCTTTTTAATGGTAAACGTTAAGCACTTTGTATCAGGCCCTGTCCTAATACAGGCTAATCAGGTTGGACACGGTCCCTGTCCCACATGGGGCTCACAGTCTTAATCCCCATTGTACAGATGAGGTAACTGAGGCCCAGAGAAATGAAGTGACACACAGCAGACACGTGGCAGGGCCGGGATGAGAACCTATGTACTTCCAACTCCCAGGTCCACGTTCTTTACACTAAGCCACACTCCTTCTCATCAGGAGATGCGTAATAATAATCTTAACTAGGGGACAAGAGGAGAAGGTTAAGGAAAAGAAGTGATTTTCCTCCCACTGACTCCAAGCGGCCTTCTGGCTTCAGTGAAGCGGTTCGTCGAACTTGAATCCCATCGCTCAAACAGGTAGCATGGGCCAAGAATAGAAGCAGCGTGTCCTAGTGGATAGAGCATGGGCTGGGGCATCAGAAGATCATGCATTCTAATTCCACCTCTGCCACTTGAGAAGCAGCGTGGCTCAGTGGAAAGAGCCCGGGCTTTGGAGTCAGAGGTCATGGGTTCAAATCCCGGCTCCGCCAATTGTCAGCTGTGTGACTTTGGGCAAGTCACTTCACTTCTCTGGGCCTCAGTTCCCTCATCTATAAAATGGGAATTAAGACTGTGAGCCCCACCTGGGACAACCTGATCACCTTGTATCCCCCCAGCGCTTAGAACAGTGCTTTGCACATAGTAAGCACTTAACAAATACCATCATTATTATTATTATATCTACCCCAGTGCTTAGCACATAGTAAGCACTTAATAAGTACGATAATTACTATGACTAAATCTGTAATTTATGTATTTATATTCATGTCTGTCTCCCCCTCTAGACTGTAAGCTTGTTGTGGGGCAGGGAACATATCTGTAATATCTGTCTCCCCCTTCTAGACTGTGAGCCCACTGTTGGGTAGGGATCGTCTCTATATGTTGCCAACTTGTACTTCCCAAGCACTTAGTACAGTGCTCTGCACACAGTAAGCACTCAATAAATATGATTGATTGATTGATAATATTGTACTCTCCCAAGTGCTTAGTACAGTGCTCTGCTAACGGTAAGCACTCAAAACGATTGCTTGATTGATTGACTGAAACCTTTTCTGAGTGGGTCCCCTCAATTTGACTCACCTGTTGGCCCACAAATCTCATTCCCCCTGGCAACACTTCACACACACACAACCACACACACACACACACACACACACACACACACACACACACACACACACACACACACACACACACACACACACACACACACACACACACACACACACACACCCCCATAATAGGCAAACCACATAATGAAGCAAGCAAACCAAACACTAATTCCATTATGGAGAAGAAAGCGAGCTTTTGTTCCTTGTGCAGATTTCCCATTTTGAAAAACGAGACAAATTATAGATGTTTTTACAATTACATAAGCATAAACTGTTTTTGTTTTTCCAAGCAGTATGCAGTAAACAAATCCCTTTCCAAAGGAGAGACTTACACTAGCCCAACCCTCTGTCGGTTTTTGACCATTCTGCAAGCACTGAAATCGATCCATCAGTGATATTTATTGAGCACTTACTGTGTGCAGGGCACTGTAATAAACACTTACATTCCTTGCCCTAAAGGAGTCTCAAGCTTTCCACTAGTTGATAAATAGAATAATAATGACTGCCCTACTGAGAGCTCACCTCCTCCAGGACGCCTTCCCAGACTGAGCCCCTTCCTTCCTCTCCCCCTCGTCCCCCCCCCTCCATCCCACCATCTTACCTCCTTCCCTTCCCCACAGCACCTGTATATATGTATATATGTTTGTACATATTTATTACTCTATTTATTTATTTATTTTACCTGTACATATCTATTCTATTTATTTTATTTTGTTAGTATGTTTGGTTTTGTTCTCTGTCTCCCCCTTTTAGACTGTGAGCCCACTGTTGGGTAGGGACTGTCTCTATATGTTGCCAACTTGTACTTCCCAAGCGCTTAGTACAGTGCTCTGCACACAGTAAGCGCTCAATAAATACGATTGATGATGATGATGATGATGGAGAGTTACAAGGTAATCAGGTTGTCCCACATGGGGCTCCAGTTTTAATCCCCATTTTACAGATGAGGTAACTGAGGCCCAGAGAAGTGAAGTGACTTGCCCAAAGTCACACAGCTGACAAGCGGCAGAGCCGGGATTAGAACCCATGACCTCTGACTCCCAAACCCAGGCTCTTTCCACTAAGCCACGCTGCTTCTCCATTGCCCAGAGGATAGAACATGGGTCTGAGAGTCCGAAGGACCTGGGTTCTAATCCCAGATCTGCCACTTGTTTGCTCTGTGACCTTGGGCAAGTCACTTCACTTCTCTGGGCCTCAGTTAATTCATCTACAAAATGGGGATTAAGATTGTGAGCCCCAGGTGGGACAGGGACTGTGTCCACCGTGATTACCTTGAACCTATTCCAGGGTTTAGTACAGCACCTGGCACATAGCAAGCATTCAACAAATGCCATAATTATTATTATTAGGTGAACAACACCAAGCATTGCCCACCTGTCATATTTTCTAAATGCTTTTTTTCTGGAATAACGCTCCTTCTTCCCAATCTGAGGGTGAGGGGCTAGGAGACACAGATTCCAGTGCACTTGGTGGTAATTCGCTGGGGGAAAGAAGCTACTGGGTTGCATAGAGAAACAACATGGCATAGTAGCTAAATAATAAATAATAATGATGGCATTTAAGCGCTTACTATGTGCAAAGCACTGTTCTAAGTGCTGGCGAAGTTACAAGCTGATCAGGTTGTCCCACGGGGGGCTCACAGTCTTCATCCCCATTTTACAGATGAGGAAACTGAGGCCCAGAGAAGTGAAGTGACTTGCCCAAAGTCACACAGCTAACCATTGGCAGAGTCGGATTTGAACCCATGACCTCTGACTCCAAAGCCCGGGCTCTTTCCACTGAGCCACGCAGCTAGAGCCTGGGCGTCGAAAGGTCATGGGTTCTAATCCCAGCTGTTCCACCTGTCTGCTGTGTGGCCTTGGGCAAGTCACTTCACTTCTCTGGGCCTCAGTTACCTCATCTGTAAAATGGGGATTGAGACTGTGAGCCCCATGGAGAAACAGCGTGGCTCCGCAGAAAGAGCCCGGGCTTTGGAGTCAGAGGTCATGGGTTCAAATCCCGGCTCCGCCAATTGTCAGCTGTGTGACTTTGGGCGAGTCACTTCACTTCTCTGGGCCTCAGTTACCTCATCTGGAAAATGGGGATGAAGACTGTGAGCCCCCCGTGGGACAGCCTGATCACCTTGTAACCTCCCAAGCGTTTAGAACAGTGCTTTGCACATAGTAAGCACTTAATAAATGCTATTATCATTATTATGTGGGACCAGGACTGTGTCCAACCTGATTTGCTGGTATCCACCCCAGCAGTGCCTGGCACACAATAAGCGCTTAACAAATAGCACAGTTATTATAGGAACTTACTGTGTGCAGAGCAACTGTACTCAACACTTGGGAGAGTACAATATAACAGAGTTGGTAGACACATTCCCTGCCCTCAAAGACCTTACTGTCTAGAGAAGATATTACTTTAAATTCAGCTAGAGAAAGGAATCCAGTCCCAGTTTTTTAAACACACATTCACACTTCGGTCATTCAGATTTGACCCATAAAGGAACATTGAAGGACAACTTGCCTTCAGCAAAAATCCAACCACACCAGAAATGAATAGACAGGTTGATTTCCCACCTACCGCTCTATTGCATCTTCCAAGTTTCCCCGCCACTCCAGAACCTCCAGTGGTTGCCCATCCACTTCCACACCAAACCGAAACTCCTCACCAAAGGCCAGGGAGAGGGCAAAATGGGGTCTTCACGGAGACATCTCCATGATGTTCGGAGGCATATATACCAGAATAGGAAATGCTAAGTGTTGGGAATAGAGGAAGTGGAGGGGTGGGCAGGAAATGGATAAGGCAGGGAGTGGGAAGATTGACAGGAAATGGAGGGGTAGGAAAGGAACAGATGGGGCAGGAAGTGAAGAAATAAGCAGGAAGTGGAGGGGTAATAATAATAATAATGATGATGGCATTTATTAAGTGCTTACTATGTGCAAAGCACCGTTCTAAGCGCTGGGGAGGTTACAAGGTGATCAGGTTGTCCCACAGGGGGCTCACAGTCTTAATCCCCATTTTACAGATGAGGTAACTGAGGCATAGAGAAGTAAAGTGACTTGCTCAAAGTCACACAGCTGGTAATTGGCAGAGCTGGGACTTGAACCCATGACCTCTAACTCCAAAGCCTGGGCTCTTTCCACTGGCCCATGCTGCTTCTCTGGGAAGGCACTAAGTGGATAATAATAATAATAATAATGATGATGATGGAATTTGTTAAGCGCTTACTATGTGCAAAGCACTGTTCTAAGCACTAGGGAAGATACAAGGTGATGAGGTTGTCCCACGTGGGGCTCGCAGTCTTAATCCCCATTTTACAGATGAGGAAACTGGGGCACAGAGAAGTTACTTGCCCAAAGTCACACAGCTGGTAATTGGCAGAGCCGGGACTTGAACCCATGACCTCTGACTCCAAAGCCCGGGCTCTTTCCACTGAGCCACGCTGCTTTCTGGGAAGGCACCAAGTGGATGTGTGCGTAGGAAATGGAATGGCAAGCAGGAAATGGATGGGTAGGCTGGAAGTGGAGAGATAGGCAGGAAGTGGGGAGATAATGAGGAAGGATGAGGGGGCGGAAAGTGGGGAGATAGGCAAGAAATGGGGGACTAGGCTGGAAGTGGAGAGATGGGCAGGAAATGGATGGGGAAGGGAGAGGGAAAATTGACAGGAAATGGAGGGGTAGGCAGGAAACAGATGGGGCAGGAAGTGAAGAGATGAGCAGGAAATGGAGGGGTAGGCACTAACTGGATATATGAGTAGGAAATAATAATAATAGCATTTATTAAGTGCTTACTATGAGCAAAGCACTGTTCTAAGTGCTGGGGAAGTTACAAGATGATGAGGTTGTCCCACAGGGGGCTCACAGTCTTAATCCCCATTTTACAGATGAGGCACAGAGAAGTGAAGTGACTTGCCCAAAGTCACACAGCTGGCAATTTGCAGAGCTGGGATTTGGACCTCTGACTCCAAAGCCCGGGCTCTTTCCACTGAGCCACGCTGCCGGGCTGGAAGTGGATGGGTGGGCTGGAAGTGGAGAGATGGCAGGAAGTGGATAAGGGGGCAGGAAGTGGGGAGATAGGCAAGAAATGGAGGGCTAGGCTGGAAGTGGATAGATAGGTAGGAAATGGATGGGGCAGAGAGTGGGATGACTGGCAGGAAATGGAGGGGTAGGCAGGAAACAAGTGGGGCAGGAAGTGAAGAGATGGGCAGGAAGTGGAGGAGTAGGTACTAAGTGGATGTGTGAGTTGGAAATGGAATGGTGGCTGGAAGTGGATGGGCTGGCTGGAAGTGGAGAGATAGGCAGGAAGCGGATGGGGGCAGGAAGTGGGGAGATAATGAGGGAGTGGATGAGGGGGCAGGAAATGGGGAGATAGGCAAGAAATGGAGTGGTAGGCTGGAAGTGGAGAGATAGGCAGGAAATGGAGGGCTAGGCTGGAAGTGGAGAGATAGGCAGGAAATGGAGGGGGCAGGGAGTGGGAAGATTTGCAGGAAATGGAGGGGTAGACAGGAAACAGGTGGGGCAGGAAGTGGAGAAGTAGGCACTAAGTGGATGTGTGAGTAGGAAATGGAATGGCAGGCTGGAAGTGGATGGGCAGGCTGGAAGTGGAGAGATAGGCAGGAAGTGGATGGGGGGCAGGAAGTGGGGTGATAGGCAAGAAATGGAGGGCTAGGCTGGAAGTGAAGAGATAGGCAGGAAATGGAGGGGGCAGGGAGTGGGAAGATTGGCAGGAAATGGAGGGGTAGGCAGGAAACAGGTGGGGCAGGAAGTGGAGGAGTAGGCACTAAGTGGATGTGTGAGCAGGAAATGGAATGGTGGGCAGGAAGTGGATGGGCAGGCTGGATATGGAGAGATAGGCAGGAAGTGGATGGGGGGCAGGAAGTGGGGTGATAGGCAAGAAATGGAGGGCTAGGCTGGAAGTGGAGAGATGTATGCAGGAAATGGAGGGGGCAGGGAGTGGGAAGATTGGCAGGAAATGGAGGGGTAGGCGCTAAGTGGATGTGTGAGTAGGAAAAGCAGCATGGCTCAGTGGAAAGAGCCAGGGCTTTGGAGTCAGAGGTCACGGGTTCAAATCCCCGCTCCGCCAATTGTCAGCTGTGTGACTTTGGGCAAGTCACTTCACTTCTCTGGGCCTCAGTTACCTCATCTGCCAAATGGGGATTAAGACTGTGAGCCCCACATGGGGCAACCTGATCACCTTGTATCCTCCCCAGCGCTTAGAACAGTGCTTTGCACATAGTAAGCACTTAATAAATGCCATTATCATTATTATTATTATTATTATTATTAGTAATGGCAGGCAGGAAGTGAATGGGCAGGCTGGAAGTGGAGAGATAGGCAGGAAGTGGATGAGGGGGCAGGAAGCAAGAAATGGAGGACTAGGCTGGAAGTGGATAGGGCAGGAATTGGGGTGATAGGCAGGAAATAGAAGGGTGGGCAGGCAGGGCCTTTAGCTGTTACAACCTCAACATTCCAGGGGAAAGGGGAATATTCCTCAATTATGAGAGACCCCCTTGCTGCTTCCTTGATGGCATCCCACTTGTTCCTTTCCCTCTCCCCAGGCTCTACCTTTTTTTATGGTATTTGTTAGCTCTTACTATGTGCCAAGCACTGTACTTGCTATGTAGAGAGAAGCAGCATAGCTCAGTGGAAAGAGTATGGGCTTGGAAGCCAGAGGTCATGGGTTCTAATCCCGGCTCCACCAATTGTCAGCTGTGTGATTTCGGGCAAGTCACTTCACTTCTCTGAGCCTCAGTTCCCTCATCTGTAATCCAGGCTCCACCAATTGTCAGCTGTGTGACTTTGGTCAAGTCATTCATTCATTCAATCGTATTTAGTGAGCGCTTACTGTGTGCAGAGCACTGGACTAAGCACTTGAGAAGTACAAGTTGGCAACATATAGAGACGGTCCCTAGCCAACAGCGGGCTCACAGTCTAGAAGGGGGAGAGAGATAACAAAACAAAACATATTAACAAAATCAATAGAATAAATATGTACAAATAGCGCTCAATAAATGCGATTGATGAAATAAAATAAATAAATAGAGTAATAAAGACAAGTGGCAGAGGTGGGATAGCTCTGCATACAGTAAGAACTCAATAAACATGACTGAAGAATGAATGATCCTAGGTCCTTCGTACCTCTAGATTGTAAACTCATTGTGAACAGGGAATGTGTCTGTTTATTGAGAAGCAGCGTGGCTCAGTGGAAAGAGCCCGGGCTTTGGAGTCAGAGGTCACGGGTTCAAATCCTGGCTCCGCCAACTGTCAGCTGTGTGACTTTGGGCAAGTCACTTCACTTCTCTGGGCCTCAGTTACCTCATCTGTAAAATGGGGATTTAAGATTGTGAGCCCCCTGTGGGACAACCTGATCACCTTATAACCTCCCCAGCGCTTAGAACAGTGCTTTGCACATAGTAAGCGCTTAATAAATGCCATAATTATTATTATTATTATTACTGTTATATTGTAATCTCCCAAGCATTTAGTACAGTGCTCTGCACACAGGAAGCGCTCAATAAATACGATCGAATGAACTACCAGGCCTCTGCTCTAGCCACTAGACTATGCTACGTCTGCCGCAAGTGCTCCCCCGGGCCTTTAACTAACCCCAACAATGCCAGAGATTGGAACAAGATGGAACTTGGACAGGATTCCCTACCTTCCGTTTCTATCAAACCCTAAACTTGTCCAGGGAGCAGATCAAGGGCTTGTTCGTTCAGTCATTCAGAAGGGTTTATTGGGTGCTTAATATGTGCAAAGCTCTACAATAAAAGCAAAATATATGCTGTCTGGGGGTGCACAATTCTCGATACAGGATTCCAATTTACAGGCCCAAAATTAAGTATGAAAATAGTTGGAGCAGGGGTAAGAAAGGTATTGCAGGCAGAGATGGGAAAGACAAATAATTCAATATAATTATTGAATATAATATATATGAATATATAAAGTAGGGTATGTCGATCGCTATTGCACATCAGGGCTAAAGATGGCAATGCAAAGGATTTTAAATGGCTTTGCTGGGAGAAGCAGCGTGTCTCAGTGGAAAGAGCACGGGCTTTGGAGTCAGAAGTCATGCGTTCAAATCCCTGCTCTGCCAATTGTCAGCTGTGTGACTTTGGGCAAATCACTTCACTTCTCTGGGCCTCAGTTACCTCATCTGTAAAATGGGGATTAAGACTGTGAGTCCCCTGTGGGACAGCCTGATCACCTTGTAACCTCCCCAGTGATTAGAACAGTGCTTTGCACATAGTAAGCGCTTAAGAAATGCCATCATTATTATCATTATTATTATCTTCTATGTGTTAGGGACTGAAAGTAAGATGAAAAAGAACCCCAAGGTGATATATTAGCCCACACACAAGTCTCAAAAAAACTATGTTGGAAACACAGATCTAAATGTTCTGAGAGGATTGTGAAATTATGGTGCTGTTGTTTCCCCCTTTGTGAAAAGGGAACAACAGCACCATAAACTGCAAACAGTAAACATGGCAACAGAAAACAGTCTTCATTTGAGCCCGAAGTAGCTGGATTGTGATCTTGCATTAATCTTTTCAGTCATACATGCACCCATGGCTGCCACTCACTATCAGTGGCATCCTTGACTACAAAGGACAATTTTATCTGAGGATGAGACAAGGAGAGGTAGATGACAGAGACAGATAGATAGATAGATAGATAGATAGATAGACCTTCCCAAACTGAGCCCCCACTTTCCTCTCCCCTTCCTCCCCCTCCCCCCCCCCCCGCCTGACCTCCTTCCCCTCCCACAGCACCTGTATATATGGATATATCTTTGTACATATTTATTCCTCTATTTATTTATTTATTTTATTTGTACGTATTTATTCTATCTATGATATTTTGTTAATATGTTTTGTTTTGTTCTCTGTCTCCCCCTTCTAGACTGTGAGCCAGCTGTTGGGTTGGGACCATCTCTATATGTTGCCAACTTGTACTTCCCAAGTGCTTAGTCCAGTGCTCTGCACACAGTAAGCACTCAATAAATATGACTGAATGAATGAATGAATGGATAGATAGATAATAATAATGATGATGGCATTTATTAAGCGCTTACTACGTGGAAAGCATTGTTCTAAGCCCTGGGGAGTTTACAAGGTGATCAGGTTGTCCCACGGGGGGCTCACAGTCTTAATCCCCATTTTACAGATGAGGGAACTGAGGCCCAGAGAAGTGAAGTGACTTGCCCAAAGTCACACAGCTGACAAGTGGCGGAGCCGGGATTTGAACCGATTGACCTCTGACTCCAAAGCCTGGGCTCTTTCCACTGAGCCACGTAGATAGATAGATAGATAGATAGATAGATAGATAGATAGATAGATAGGTAGGTAGGTAGGTAGGTGGATGGTTGGATGATAGATGGATGATAAATAGATGATAGCTAGATAGATAGATAAATAGATTAGATGATAGATAGATAGATAGATGATAGATAGATAGAGATAGCTATTTGTTAAGTGCTTATTATGTGCCAGGCACTGTACAAAGCACTGGAATGGATACAGGCAAGTCAGGATGGGCAAGTCCCTGTCTCACATGGGGCTCACAGTCACAATCCCCATTTTACAGATAAGGTAACTGAGGCACAGGGAAGTGAAGTGACTTACCCATAGTCTCCCAGCAGACAAGTGGCACAGCAGTAACAGAACCCAGGTCCTTCCGACTCCCGGGCCCAAGCTTGATCCACTAGGCCTCCTGGGGGGACGTGACTTGGAAAGGAAGTAATTATAAGGATTTGCTTCCTGGAAAAGGTGAGATTCCAGGAGGGCTTTGAAGATTGGTAGAGCTGCGGTCGGGAAGTTGTTAATAATAATGATTGTGGCATTCGTTAAGTGCTTACTATGTATCAAGCACCGTACTGGGGTAGATACAAGATAATCAGGTCTCACAGCCTAAGCAGGAGTGAGAACAGGGCCTGAGTCCCCATTTTGAAGATGAGGGAATTGAGGCACAGAGAAGTTAAGTGATTTGCCCTAGGTCACACAGCTGCTTCCCCTACCACCACCATTCATTCATTTCATTCATTCATTCAATCATATTTATTGAGCGCTGTGTGCAGAGCACTGTACTAAGCACTTGGGAAATACAAGTTGGCAACATATAGAGACGGCCCCTACCCAACAGTGGGCTCACAGTCTAGAAGGGAGAGACAGAGAACAAAACATATTAACAAAATAAAATAATTAGAATAAATATAAAATAAATAAATAAATGAATAAATAAATAAATAGAGTAATAATAATGAAGCAGAGTGCACAGAGTTTCTGTGCATGATGTGTGTTCAGGAGTGTGGATTCCACCACTGACCTGCTCAGCCACACATGCACCCCCGGGGAATTTCACTTCAGTGAATCTCAAGTGAAATTTTCTTTGAATATAAAGGTTAACAAAGTGGCTTAGTGGAAAGAGCATGGGCTTGGGAATTAGAGGACAAGGGTTCTAATCCAGGCTCCGCCACTTATCTGCTGTGTGACCTTGGGCAAGCCGCTTCACTTCTCTGTGCTTCAGTTCCCTCATCTGTAAAATGGGGATTAAGACTGTGAGCCCCCCGTGGGACAACCTGATTATCTTGTAACTACCCCTGCCTACTTGTTTTGTTTTGTTGTCTGTCTCCCCCTTCTAGACTGTGAGCCCACTGTTGCGTAGGGACTGTCTCTAGATGTTGCCAACTTGGACTTCCCAAGCGCTTAGTACAGTGCTCTGCACACAGAAAGCGCTCAATAAATACGATTGCATGAATAAATGAATGAATGAACACCCCAGTGCTTAGAACAGTGCTTGGCACATAGTGAGTGCTTAAAAAATACCATAATTATTGTTATCATTAAAAACAGGGATTAAGATTGTGAGCCCCACGTGGGACAACCTCATCACCTTGTATCCCCCCAGCGCTTAGAACAGTGCTTTGCACATAGTAAGTGCTTAACAAATGCTATTATTATTATTATTATTGTTGTTGTTGTTTAAAAATGCCACAGTTGTTATTAGTGGCTACTATGGCAGTCTCTGATGCTGTTTCTGCTGTTGCCTGCTCACCTCATGATCCTTGAGGATCACGAAGCAGGATGGCTCAGTGGAAAGAGCCAGGGCTTTGGAGTCAGAGGTCATGGGTTCAAAGCCCGGCTTTGCCAATTGTGAGCTGTGTGACTTTGGGCAAGTCACTTAACTTCTCTGGGCCTCAGTTATCTCATCTGTAAAATGGGGATTAAGACTGTGAGCCCCCTGTGGGACAACCTGATCACTTTCTAACCTCCCCAGCGCTTAGAATAGTGCTTTGCACATAGTAAGTGCTTAATAAATGCCATTATTATTATTTAAAAATGCCACAGTTGTTATTAGTGGCTACTATGGCAGTCTCTGATGATGTTTCTGCTGTTCCCTACTCACCTCATGATCCTTGCATAGCACACAAACCTGAGAGTCAGAAGGTCATGGGTTCCAATCCCAGCTCTGCCACACATCTGCTGTGTGACCTTGGACAAGTCACTTCACTTCTCGGTGCCTCAGTTACCTCATCTGTAAAATGGGGATTAAAAGTGTGAGCCCCACATGGGAAAGGGACTGTGTCCAACCTGCCTATCTTGTAGCTACCCCAGTGCTTAGAACAGTGCTTGGCACATAGTAAGCACTTAACAAGTACCATAACAATAATGATTATTATTATTAGTAGTAAACCATTATTCCTTTCTTGATTTCAGTAGACCGCACTGCTCTGCATGCTGCAGTCATCTCCTGATTTTCAGCTGCAAGGTAGCTTTGTCTGAGGTGTTGTTTTACTGCATCAATCAATCAATCAATCATATTTATTGAGCGCTTACTGTGTGCAGAGCACTGTACTAAGCGCTTGGGAAGTACAAGTTGGCAACATATAGAGACAGTCCCTACCCAACAGTGGGCTCACAGTCTAAAAGGGGGAGACAAAGAACAAAACCAAACGTACTAACAAAATAAAATAAATAGAATAGATATGTACAGGTAAAATAAATAAATAGAGTAATAAATATGTACAAACATATATACATATATACAGGTGCTGTGGGGAAGGGAAGGAGGTAAGATGGGGGGATGGAGAGGGGGACGAGGGGGAGAGGAAGGAAGGGGCTCAGTCTGGGAAGGCCTCCTGGAGGAGGTGAGCTCTCAGTAGGGCCTTGAAGGGAGGAAGAGAGCTAGCTTGGCGGATGGGCAGAGGGAGGGCATTCCAGGCCCGGGGAGGACATGGGCCGGGGGTCGACGGCGGGACAGGAGAGGATGAGGTTCGGTGAGGAGATTAGCGGCAGAGGAGCGGAGGGTGCGGGCTGGGCTGTAGAAGGAGAGAAGGGAGGTGAGGTAGGAGGGGGCGAGGGGATGGACAGCCTTGAAGCCCAGGGTGAGGAATCTCTGCCTGATGCGCAGATTTATTGGTAGCCACCGGAGATTTTTGAGGAGGGGAGTAACATGCCCAGAGCATTTCTGGACAAAGATAATCTGGGCAGCAGCATGAAGTATGGATTGAAGTGGGGAGAGACACGAGGATGGGAGATCAGAGAGAAGGCTGATGCAGTAGTCCAGACGGGATAGGATGAGAGCCTGAACAAGCAGGGTAGTGTTTGGATGGAGAGGAAAGGGCGGATCTTGGCAATGTTGCGGAGCTGAGACCGGCAGGTTTTGGTGACGGCTTGGATGTGAGGGGTGAATGAGAGAGCCGAGTCGAGGATGACACCAAGGTTGCGGGCTTGTGAGACGGGAAGGATGGTAGTGCCGTCAACAGAGATGGGAAAGTCAGGGAGAGGGCAGGGTTTGGGAGGGAAGACAAGGAGTTCAGTCTTGGACATGTTGAGCTTTAGGTGGAGGGCAGACATCCAGATGGAGATGTCCTGAAGACAGGAGGAGATGCGAGCCTGGAGGGAGGGGGAGAGAGCAGGGGCAGAGATGGAGATCTGGGTGTCATCAGTGTAGAGGTGATAGTTGAAGCCGTGGGAGCGAATGAGGTCACCAACGGAGTGCGTGCAGATCGAGAACAGAAGGGGACCAAGCACTGAACCTTGGGGAACCCCCACAGTAAGGGGATGGGAGGGGGAGGGGGAGCCTGCAAAAGAGACTGAGAATGAACGACCAGAGAGATAAGAGGAGAACCAGGAGAGGACGGAGTCTGTGAAGCCAAGGTCAGATAGCGTGTTGAGGAGAAGGGGGTGGCCCGCAGTGTTGAAGGCAGCTGAGAGGTCGAGGAGGATTAGGATGGTGTATGAGCCGTTGGATTTGGCAAGCAGGAGGTCATTGGTGACCTTTGAGAGGGCAGTTTCCATGGAATGTAGGGGACGGAAGCCAGACAGGAGGGGGTCAAGGAGAGAGTTGGTGTTGAGGAATTAGAGGCAGCGCGTGTAGACAACTCATTCAAGGAGTTTGGAAAGGAATGGTAGGAGGGATATGGGGTGATAACTAGAAGGTGAGGTGGGGTCAAGAGAGGGTTTTTTTAGGATGGGAGAGACATGGGCATGTTTGAAGGCAGAGGGGAAGGAACCAGTGGAGAGTGAGCAGTTGAAAATGGAAGTTAAGGAGGGGAGAAGGGATGGAGCGAGAGATTTCATGAGATGAGAGTGAATGGGGTCTGAAGCACAGGTGGCCGGAGTAGCACTTGAGAGGAGGGAGGAGAGCTCCTCTGAGGATACTGCTGGGAAGGATGCGAGAGTAGCAGAGAGTGTTGAGAGCCGGGAGGTTGGAGAAAGGGGGGAAGTGACATTGGGGAGATCGGACCTGATGGATTTAATTTTGTTAATGAAGTAGGAGGCCAGATCGTTGGGGGTGAGGGAAGGAGGAGGGGGAGGAACCAGGGGCCTGAGAAGGGAGTTGAATGTACGGAAGAGCTGGCGGGGGTGATGGGCATGGGTGTCAATGAGGGAAGAGAAATAGTTTTGTCTGGCAGAGGAGAGTGCTGAGTTAAGGCAGGAAAGGATGAACTTGCAGTGAACGAGGTTGGCATGATGTTTAGATTTTCGCCAGCAGCGTTCAGCAGCTCGAGCATAAGAGCGAAGGAGAAGGAGGCGGACAGTGGCAAGGATCCAGGGCTGTGGGTTAGTGGCATTTCCTCTGCCCCACCATGCTTTATACTTGTCCACATTTAGCTCCTGTTAATCAGCTGTCTGGGTACCCTAACTGTGTGCCAGGTACTGCACTAAACGCTGGGGTAGATAAGCTACTTAGGTTGGACAAAGTGCAGGTCCCACACTGGGCTCCCAGTCTTAATCCCCATTTTACAGATGAGGTCACTGAGGCCCAGAAGAAGTGAAATGACTTGACCAAGGTCCCACAGCAGACCAGCGGTAGAGCCGGGATTAGAACCCAGGTCCTTCTCACTCCCAGGCCCGTGTTCGATCCACGAGGCTGCACTACTTCTAAGAATTTGTCATTTGTGATCCTGTTTCAGCAGGGGTATTGAGAATGGGCTGGAGGTAAAGGACGATGGTAGTGCTCAAGGTGTTGGCTTTAACATTCATTCAATCATATTTATTGAGCGCTTACTGTGTGCAGAGCACTGTACTAAGCACTTGGGAAGTACAAGCTGGCAACATATAGAGACGCTCCCTATCCAACAGTGGGCTTACAGTCTAGAAGTGATCAATCGATCAATGGTATTTATTGAGCACTTACTATGTGCAAAGCACTGTACTAAGCACTCGGGAGAGTATAATATAACCGAATTAGCAGATCCGTTCCCTGCCCATAACAGGTTTACAGTTTAAGGGGGGAGACAGACAACATAGAAGAAGAGCACTTGACAAATATCACAAGTATTAGGGAGCCAGTCCATATATTTTGGGGGGTGGGATTTATGCAGCCTAAAATATCCAAGATTTGATTATCACCGTTGGAAGGGAAAGGAATGAAGATAGCTCCAGATAATAATAATAATAGTATTTGTTCAGAGCTTTCTATACGCCAAGAGCCGTACTGGCCCAGAGAAGTGAAGAGAGTTGTCCAAGGGCACACGGCAGAGCCAGGATTAGAACCCAGGTCCTTCTGACTCCAAGATCTATGCTCAGTCCACTAAGCCATGCTCCTGCCCCTATCTGATCGGTTCCAGAATCTCCTGAACCAACCAGACCCTCCTTGCTTGAACTAAAATCATATGAATAATAATAATATTGCTGGTTCAATCTCTCATCCGATCGCGACTGGATTACTGCATCAGCCTCCTCTCTGATCTCCCATCCTCCTGTCTCTCCCCACTTCAATCTATACTTCATGCTGCTGCCTGTAACTTGTACTTCGCAAGCGCTTAGTACAGTGTTCTGCACAAAGTAAGCGCTCAATAAATACGATTGAATGAATGAATAATGGTATCTGTTAAGCACTTACTATGTGTCAAGTACCGTTTCTAAGCGCTGGGGTAGATACAAGCTAATGAGATTGGACACAGTCCTTATCCCACATCATCATCAATCGTATTTATTGAGTGCTTACTGTGTGCAGAGCACTGTACTAAGCACTTGGGAAGTACAAGTTGGCAACATATAGAGACAGTCCCTACCCAACAGTGGGCTCACAGTCTAGAAGGGGGAGACAGAGAACAAAACCAAACATATTAACAAAATAAAATAAATAGAATAGATATGTACAAGTAAAATAAATAAATAGAGTAATAAATATGTACAAACATGTATACATATATACAGGTGCTGTGGGGGAAGGAAGGAGGTAAGATGTGGGGGATGGAGAGGGGGACGAGGGGGAGAGGAAGGAAGGGGCTCAGTCTGGGAAGGCCTCCTGGAGGAGGTGAGCTCTCAGTAGGGCCTTGAAGGGAGGAAGAGAGCTAGCTTGGCGGATGGGCAGAGGGAGGGCATTCCAGGCAAGAACGAGGTACGGTGAGGAGATTAGCAGCAGAGGAGCGGAGGGTGCGGGGTGGGCTGGAGAAGGAGAGAAGGGAGGGGAGGTAGGAGGGGGCGAGGGGATGGACAGCCTTGAAGCCCAGGGTGAGGAGTTTCTGCCTGATGCGCAGATTGATTGGTAGCCACTGGAGATTTTTGAGGAGGGGAGTAACACGCCCCGAGCATTTCTGGACAAAGACAATCCAGGCAGCAGCGTGAAGTATGGATTGAAGTGGGGAGAGACACGAGGATGGGAGATCAGAGAGAAGGCTGATGCAGTAGTCCAGACGGGATAGGATGAGAGCTTGAATGAGCAGGGTAGCGGTTGGGATGGAGAGGAAAGGGCGGATCTTGGCAATGTTGCGGAGCTGAGACCGGCAGGTTTTGGTGACGGCTTGGATGTGAGGGGTGAATGAGAGAGCGGAGTCGAGAATGACACCAAGGTTGCGGGCTTGTGAGACGGGAAGGATGGTAGTGCCGTCAACAGAGATGGGAAAGTCAGGGAGAGGACAAGGTTTGGGAGGGAAGACAAGGAGCTCAGTCTTGGACATGTTGAGCTTTAGGTGGCGGGCGGACATCCAGATGGAGGTGTCCTGAAGGCAGGAGGAGATGCGAGCCTGGAGGGAGGGGGAGAGAGCAGGGGCAGAGACGTAGATCTGGGTGTCATCAGCGTAGAGGTGATAGTTGAAGCCGTGGGAGCGAATGAGGTCACCAAGTGAGTGCTTGTAGATCGAGAACAGAAGGGGACCAAGCACTGAACCTTGGGGAACCCCCACAGTAAGGGGATGGGAGGGGTAGGAGGAGCCTACAAAAGAGACTGAGAATGAACATGGGGCTCACACTCTTAATCTCCATTCCCCGTTTTAAAGATGAGGCAACTGAGGCACACAGAAATCAAGTGACTTGTCCAAGGTCACACATCAGACAAACGACAGAGCTGGGATTAGAACTGTGACTCACAGGGCTGTGCTCTATCCACTAGGCCATGCTGAATGAATGACAGACTTCCCTAAACGAATTCCTCCCTCTGGATCTTAGATCCAGGACATTATTCTCCCACTCTCCAAGAGACCCCCCACAATCAGTGTACCCCTGAAAGAGAGGGCACACACCACACACCTTCCCTCCCATGCGAGAGTCTTCTAAGAAAGCCGCCTCCAGGAAGACAAATTCCTTAGTGTAGATTTCATCACTCTCCAAATCAAAGAGGCCATTTTTCTTCCCCCTTCACCTCTACTCAGCTGGTTCTGGGCAGGCAAATACTATTTTTAAAGCTAAAATAGCCAAACTCAGCTTTCTTCAGTCTCCCTCTGCCAGGCTCTGAATGCTGAGATAACATTTCCTAATCACATCAGAAACAGATTGGAATGGTTTGACTGCTCTTGCCTTGGGCCTTAAAGCAAGCAGCTGTGGGCAGGAGATTTATTTTCTCCCATTTCAGGTCCCCCCTCTCTGGGAAGGAGAATCGATGGGATTTATCAAGGAAACAATTTCGCTCCAAGAAGGTTTTTCCAAATTAGTTGGTAGCATTCGGGGACAAAGCAAAGTCAACAACAAAAAAAACCCAAAACAAAACACAGTTCCGTCAATATTATGTCAGCTTCTTGTGATCCTAGATCATGGTGATGAAGTTTCATCTGAAAAATCGATCACAACATAAACTTCAAGGACCGATTCTCTACTGGGATAATCTGTTGCTTTAGGTGGGAAAATAATCCGTTAAAAACCTGGACTCAACAGTCTTCTGGGAATAGTTATCATCAGCAAAAGTCAAATTTCAAAGTAGCTCCAACTGCTTTGTTTCCAAGAACACGTTTCAACACCCCACTTAACTCGGTTCCCAAGTGACCTGTTATTCAGCCCCTGATAGCATATCTGGAAGTCACTAAAAACTTTTTTTAATTATAAATAATCAAATAAACCTTGCAAAACGTGGGCAACTGGTTCAAGGAACCCGGGTGAAGCTCAAAACTAGAAATGGATTGCTCCCTCCAAAAGGACCCCATTGACTCAGGTGAACTATTGAGTAGTTACTGTGCACAGAACACTGTACTAAACGTTAGAGAGAGTTCAGTGCAACAGAGTTGGTAGACACACATCCGGCCCACAAGAAGCTTGCAGCCTAGAGGAGGAGCTTACAGTTTAGAGGACCATGTTTGGTTGGCATTTTCCATTTCCAATAACAATAGCCACCCACTTCACTTCTTTGTACCTTAGTTACCTCATCTATAAAATGGGGATTGAGACTGTGAGCCCCACGTGGGACTGGGACTGTGTCCAACCCGATTTGCTTGCATCCACCCCAGCGCTTAGTACAGTGCCTGGCACATAGCAAGTGCTTAACGAACACCACAATTATTATTATCATCAAACTGGGACAGCACCTAATTTCCATTTCCAACCACGCCAGGACAGGATCCAGCGTGGCCTAGTGAGCCACATGAGAAGCAGTGTGGTCTAGTGGATAGAGCATGGGCCTGGGTTCTAATCCTGGCTCCGCCACGTGACTGCTATGTGACCTTGGGCAACTCATTTCACTTCTTTTTGGCCCAGTTACCTCATCTGCAAAATGGGGATTGAGACTGTGAGCCCCATGTAGACAGGGACTTTTTCCAACCCGATCAGCGTGTATCTACCCCAGCCCTTAGAACAATGCTTGACACATAGCAAGCTCTTAACAGATACCACCATTATTATCATTATTAGTATTTTTATCATTAGTATCCATCCTGAGGATTAATGACCAGCTGGGCCGCAGGCCCTGAATTCCTCCGTGAACTCTCCCAGGAAATGCCTTGGACCCTCTGAGCCCCATTGCTTAATTACAACATCTCCTGTTTTCGGTAGCTTTGTCAGTCTCCATGACAGCAAGGCCTAAAGCTTTCGGCCGCTCATTTCGTCACAACTCTTGGATTTAGCCAAGACAGCCCAGGCTTAAGTGACTTATGTCTGATTTCAAGAATTTCAGTAAGGATCCTTTCCATCTCGTTGCCATAGCAAGCACTTAACAAATACCACTAAGTGCCGAGCACCATCTTGCCTTATGCTTGGAAGTCATCTCCGACCCATAGCGACGCCATGGAAGCATCTCTCCCAAAATGTCTCGCTTCCATCTGCCATCGTGCTGGTTGTGGATCCGTAGATTTTTCTTGGTGGAAATCTGGAAGTGGTTGACCATTGCCTTTTTCCGCATGGTCAACTTGAGTCTCCGCCCTCGACTCTCTCCAGTGCTGCTGCTGCCCAGCACGGGGAATTTTTGATTTGTAGCAGATTGCCTGCCACTGGCTAGCCACTGGCCAAGCTAGGAATGGAATGGGTAGACCTCTGCTTGACTCTCTCTCCCGTAGCCAAGGCTGGGAGAATACTGGAAACTCTACAGGTGCCATCCTGAGAGGGATGTCAAACTACCAGTGCGCTAGATAGAGTATAAGGAGCTCAGAATCAGTCCCTGTTCCACAAGGGGCTAAGTCTGAGGGATTGAAATTAACGCAGAACAAGGCAAAGCAGAGAGGGCAACATAGAGGAAGAGCACTTGACAAATATCACAATTATTAGGGAGCCCGTCTATATATATTTGGGGTGTGGGATTTATGTAGCCTAAAATATCCAAGACTTGATTATCACCGTTGGAAAGGAAAGGAATGAAGATAGCTCCAGATAATCATAATAATAATAGTATTTGTTCAGAGCTTTCTATACGCCAAGCGCCGTACTTACCGATGGGGTAGATACGAGATAATCAGGTTCCGCATGGGGCTCAGAGTCTAAGTAGTAAGGAGAACAGGGATTGAATCCCCATTGTGTGTGTGAGGGTACTAAAGAACAGACAAGTTAAGTGAGTTGCCCAAGGTCACACAGCAATAAGTGGTGGAGCTGGGATTAGAACCCAGGGCCTTTGACTCCCAAATCCTTGCTCTTTCCAATAGGCCACAGTGCTTACAGATTCATTTATTCAATCATATTTATTGAGCGCTTACTCTGAGCAGAGCACTGTACTAAACGCTTGGGAAGTACAAGTCGACAACATATAGAGACGGTCCCTACCCAATAACGGGCTCACGGTCTAGAAGGGGGAGACAGACAACAGAACAAAACAAGTGGACAGGTGTCTAAATCATCAGAATAAATAGAATTATAGCTAGAGCTCACCTCCTCCAGGAGGCCTTCCCAGATGGAGCCCCCTCCCCATCCCCCCCCGCCTTACCTCCTTCCCCTCCCCATAGCCCCTGTATATTTGTATATATGTTTGCATGTATTTATTACTCTAATTTGTACATGTTTATTCTATTTATTTTATTTTGTTAATATGTTTTGTTTTGTTCTCTGTCTCCCCCTTCTAGACAGTGAGCCCACTGTTGGGTAGGGACCGTCTCTATATGTTGCCACCGTGTACTTCCCAAGTGCTTAGTACAGTGCTCTGCACACAGTAAGCACTCAATAAATACGATTGAATATATGTTTGTACATATTTATTACTCTATTTTACTTGTACATATTTATTCTATTTATGTTATCTTGTTAATATGTTTTGTTTTGTTGTCTGTCTCCCCCCTCTAGACTGTGAACCTGCTGTTGGGTAGGGACCATCTCTATATGTTGCCAACTTGTACTTCCCAAGCACTTAGGACAGTGCTCTGCACACAGTAAGCACTCAATAAATATGATTGAATGAATGAATTAATAAAATAAATAGAGTAGTGAATATGTACAAGCAAAATAAAGTAGTAAATGTGTACAAACATATACGAGCGCTGTGGGGAGGAGAAGGGGGTAGGGCAGAATGGGGGGCAATGGGGAGGAGGAGAGGGAAAAAGGGGACTCAGTCTGGGAAGGCCTCCTGGAGGAGATGAGCTCTCAATAAGGCTTTGAACGGAGGAAGAGAGCTAGTTTGGCGGACCTCATCTGTAAAATGGGGATTAAGACTGTGAACCCAACATGGGACAACCTGATTACCTTGTTTCTCCCCCAGCACTTAGAACAGTGCTTAGCACATAATAAGCGCTTAACAAATACCATCATTATTATCACACTACAACAAAATTAATTTCTCTTTACCTCAGATTCCTCAACTGTAAAATGGGTATCTAGTACTTGTTCTCTCTCCCCCTTAGACTGTGAGCATCCTGTGGGACAGGGGCAGTGTTCGATCTGCTTGTATTGTATCTACAACCTGATCACCTTGTAACCTTTCCAGCGCTTAGAACAGTGCGTGGCACATAGCAACTGCTTAATAAATGCCATTATCATTATTATTATTATTATTCCAGACCAGGGGAAGGACATGGGCCGGGGGTTGATGGCGGGACAGATGAGAATGAGGCCCAGTGAGGAGGTTAGCAGCAGCAGAGGAACAGAGGGTGCGGGCTGGGCTGGAGAAGGAGAGAAGGGAGGTGAGGTAGAGCGGGGGCAAGGTGATGGACAGCCTTGAAGCCGAGAATGAGGAATTTTTGTTTGATTCGTAGGTTGATGCAAAATATCCCTCCATCGCTTTTCCTCCCTCCCACCAACTTCAGCTTTATTAAGCAGACCAGATCCAACTGAAAATGAAACCATCATTTTTTCAGCTATTTCATATTAAGAACTTGGGGTGGAGGGATTGGAGAGATACCAAATAACCAAACAATATTTATACAGTTCAACTTCATCACGCTGTGCAATTTGCAGATATTTTGTATTTTAAGGGCTTGTAAGATTAAATATCATTTTCACTTTGCAAAGGAAATAACTCACTGGATGGAACTACCTGGAAACGTGATAGCTGGCGATTAAGCCCTTGCCAATGTTCCGATGGCGTGTTTTAGTCCGTTTATTCCAAAGTCAAAGTTGAAAAGAGCTGAAAAAATACATTTTGCTCACTAAACAAAATCCCACATCAGCCAAATCTTTTGTAAAAACCTGACAATCACACCTGCCCCATCTCCATGAAAACAGAGAACAAAGAGTCCATCGTGTATTGCGTTTCAGAAGAGGGATTAAACTTTTAATACTGTTAAAAAGCAAGTCTCTTCAAAGCAACCACAAACATAAACAAAAAGTAATAGCTGAAAAAAAAGAAAAAAAAACGACCTATTGCTGGCATATTCTCACTTTCAGCTGGGTAAACACCAAAAGGAGCAGAATATTGGGGGTTTTCTCAAGGAATCCACGCCATCCCCATTCATCCTCTGCCTCAGGAGGGGAAATTCAATCAATCAATCATTCAATCCATCGTATTTATTGAGTGCTCACTGCATTCAGAGCAATCAGTTAATCAGTGGTATTTACTAAGTGCAGAGCACAGTACTAAGCACTTGGGAGAGTGTAATACAGCAAAATTAGCAGTCGTTCCCTGCCCACAGCAAGCTTACAGTCTAGAGAGACTGTACTAAGGGCTTGGGAGAGTACAACATGAGGGAGTGAACAGATTAGTTCCTAGCCCATAATGTGTTCAGAGTCTAGATCAAACATTTCCACTCAGCTGGCCCACTGTTGGGTAGGGACTGTCTCTATATGTTGTCAACTTGTACTTCCCAAGCGCTTAGTACAGTGCTCTGCACACAGTAAGCGCTCAATAAATATGATTGATGATGACGATGAGCTGGCGGTCCACATTGGATCTGATCTGGAAACCCCTGAGAACAATGAGATGAATTTCCCCTGAGTTCACCTAAACACCAAGGCTATCGTGGGAGCATTTATTCCAATATTAATAAAAATTGCGTTATTTTTTAAACACTTATTATGTGCCAGAGACTGTACTAAGCACTGGGGTAGATACAAGCAAAGCGGGTTGTGTCCCACGTGGGGCTCACAATCTCAATCTTCATTTTATAGGTGAGGTAACTGAGGCACAGGGAATAATAATAATAATGATGATGGCATTTATTAAGCGCTTACTATGTGCAAAGCACTGTTCTAAGCGCTGGGGAGGTTACAAGGTGATCAGGTTGTCCCACAGGGGGGCTCACAGTCTTAATCCCCATTTTACAGAGGAGGTAACTGAGGCCCGGAGAAGTGAAGTGACTTTCCCAAAGTCACACAGCTGACATGTTGCCAACTTGTACTTCCCAAGCGCTTAGTACAGTGCTCTGCACACAGTAAGCGCTCAATAAATACGATTGATTGACAATTGGTGGAGCCAGGATTTGATCCCATGACCTCTGACTCCAAAGCCTGTGTGCTCTTTCCACTGAGCCACGCTGCTTCTCTAAGGGAAGTGAAGTGACTTGCCCAAGGTCACACAGAAAAATGGTGGATCCAGGATTAGAACCCAGGTCTTTCTCCAAAGTCCATGCTCTATCCACTATGCTATGCTGTTAAGTAACAAGGTAAGCAAGCACCACTATGTATTCCCCAATAACCACCTCAGGTCTGCTCTTTAGACTGAAATCCTCCATGCTTTAGCTCCAAGAGGAACTGCAAACACCAAATGAGGAAGAACAAAACCACCCCAGGCATCTTGAAATTTAACCAAAATATCTCCAATGACACCTGACTGTGAAACTCTCCAACATGTTTCTTTGTTTTGCCAGGTATTTTTTAAGCATTTGCTATATAACAGGCACTGTTCTCAGTGCTGGGGTAGCTACAACTCATTCATTCATTCATTCAATCATATTTATTGAGCGCTTACTGTGTGCAGAGCACTGTACTAAGCGCTTGGGAAGTACAAGTTGGCAACATATAGAGACGGTCCCTACCCAACAGTGGGAGTCAAGTTGGATACAGTCCATGTCCCACATGGTGTTCACCAGCTTAATCCCCTTTTTATGGAGGAGGGAACTGAGGCACAGAGAAGGCAATTGACTTGCCCAAGGTCACACAGCAGACGAGTGGCAGAGCTGGGATTAGAACTCAGGTCCTCTGACTTCCCTTCCCCACTGCACCGGTATATATGTATAAATGTTTGTACATATTTGTTACTCTATTTATTTATTTTACTTGTACATATCTATTCTATTTATTTTATTTTGTTAGTATGTTTCGTTTTGTCCTCTGTCTCCCCCTTTTAGACTGTGAGCCCACTGTTGGGTAGGGACTGTCTCTATGTATTGCCAACTTGTACTTCCCAAGTGCTTAGTACAGTGCTCTGCACACAGTAAACGCTCAATAAATACGATTGATGATGATGGCTTTCAGGTCCGGTCTCCATTCATTCAATCATATTTATTGAGCGCTTACTGTGTGCAGAGCACTGTACTAAGCGCTTGGGAAGTACAAGTTGGCAACATGTAGGATGGTCCCTCCCCAACAACGGGCTCACAGTCTAGAAGGGGGAGACAAACAACAAAAACAAAACAAGTAGGCCACACTGCTTCTTCTTCCACTTGGCCAGCAAGAAGATGGTCTATTCCTCTTTTATCACCGTTTTTTTTTTATTCTTATTCCTTCCCCTACCTAGATGAAGGAGCTAGCCAACTAGCTCAAGGACATTCAGATCCACAGTGCCGAGTCTGGACAAGAATCGGACTATGTATTGGCCCTCAGTCCTGAGACTGGCCAAGAACTGGACTATGTATCAGCCCAAAGTCCCGAGCCTGGACAAAAACTGGGCCATGTATTCAGGTGCAAGGCTGCAAAGGATTTAACTAGCACCCCCTCCCCAACCCCCCCCGCCTTACCTCCTTCCCCTCCCCACAGCACCTGTATATATGTATATATGTTAGTACATATTTATTACTCTATTTTATTTGTACATATTTATTCTATTTATTTTATTTTGTTAATATGTTCTGTTTTGTTGTCTGTCTCCCCCTTCTAGACTGTGAGCCCACTGTTGGGTAGGGACCGTCTCTATATGTTGCCAACTTGTACTTTCCAAACACTTAGTACAGTGCTTTGCACACAGTAAGCGCTCAATAAATACAATTGAATGAATGAATGAATGAATGAACTAACTGTTGGGGAAACAACTATCATCTAGGCTTGTAAATTGCTTCACAGTGCAGCCAACTCTATTACATTGCACTCTCCCAAAAGCTTAGATCAGTGCTATGTGTACCATAGGTGTTCAATAAATACCAGTGACTGAGCACCTAACTGAACTCCCATTGCTCAAAGCTGCTTTTTGTTAGAAAGGGACAGTCACAAGTGAGAAGGTAATTATCCCCAACCCAAGGATTATACGTACTGTCCTGAAATGGACAACTTCAATCAGCCAACCAATCAATGGTATTTATTGAGTGCTTTCTGGATGCAGAGCACTGAACTAAGCACTTGGGAGAGTACAATGCAACAGAGCTGGGAGACACGTTCCCTGCTTTCAGAGAGCTTACAGCCTAGAAGAGGAGGCAGGTGTTTACAATAAGTGATTTATAATATATAATTTAAAGATAAGTATATTTTTCTTTGGCCTCAGAGATATTCAAAGAACTCCAAAGTGTGTCCAAAGCATCGAAAGGCGAAGTAGGTGAAACGTCTTCCATTTTAATCATTTCAAAACCTCGTGAGCCAGAGGTAAAGAAAAGCCATCCCTGGCACCCAGTCAATCGTTTTAACAATGGAAAAATGTTCCAGGAACGGCTAATGACGATGAACAATGAGAAACACTGAAATTTCTAAGAAATATTCCTAGCTTAGATGACAACCAGATATCAAGGCTCCTCAGATCTTTTCCAGGAACATTTAATCAATGCTCTACAAATCTGGATGCCCTGGGTTCCCAAGATGGACTGCACTTGGTTCAGGGGTTGGGCTGCAGGTGGGAAAAGTGAACTCTCCCCGTTAGCTTTGTGTCCAGCCCAGGAGCACTTTAGCACAGCACAGTAGAGCACATAATGGGGGCACTGATTGACTGTGCCACCAGCCATGGGAGTCACGGACCGGACTATGTATTGGCCCTCAATCCTGAGGCTGGCCAAAAACTGGACTCTGTATCGGCCCAAAGTCCCGAGCCTGGACAAAAACTGGACCATGTATTCACGTGCAAGGCTGCAAAGGATTTAACCTGGCCCATTCACCTTCCATAACAATTTATTGAGCACTTACCGTGGGCAGAGCACTGTACTAAGCGCTTGGGAGAGTACAATACGACAACATAAAAGATACATTCCCTGCCCACAACGAGCTTACAGTCTAGAGCGGGAATCGGTTTTTAGTAGCCTGCTTAGTATCCTTCCCACCACGCAGGCCTGGGGAAAAGAGAGTCATCATCATCAATCGTATTTATTGAGCGCTTACTGTGTGCAGAGCACTGTACTAAGCGCTTGGGAAGTACAAGTTGTTAGTTGGGAAAGTGGTAACTGAGCCCACAAATACAGTATTTTTTCATTGAAATACAAGAACTACTTGAGTCAGTTCTTGGACAGAGACTGTTCAGTGAAATTAAAATATAATCAATGTTTGGTGACTAAGGCTCAATTCTAAGCTCCTAATCTACTGACTGTAAGAAAGAGAAAGCACACCTCCATCTCCAGAGATTTAGTCATGTGTTATATTTAAAGGGAGTATTAAAATACAAACAGTTCTTATTTGGGGCTTTCCCCTCTTTTTTAATGGTGTTTTAAAACCTATATGGATAAAAACAGGCTAGAGTTTAGTGGTGAAATATGGAACGAGGAGCAAAAAGCCTGTGAATAAGTTGAAAAATGTGTTTCTTCACAGGTTTGTGGTTTATATTGCTGAAACTGCACCAACCGATCTACAGATCCACTTTGATTCCAGCATCAGAGCTTGGCTTTCGGAGCCTTCCAAAGCAGGTGGTCATACAAAGGGAGGGA
Source organism: Tachyglossus aculeatus (assembly GCF_015852505.1). Taxonomy (NCBI): domain Eukaryota; kingdom Metazoa; phylum Chordata; class Mammalia; order Monotremata; family Tachyglossidae; genus Tachyglossus; species Tachyglossus aculeatus. The sequence continues at coordinate 141,045,107 of NC_052067.1, read as the reverse complement.
AGAGGAGAAAAGAATAAAACCCTTCAATCGGGAGTGAGAGAGCCAGCAGGCTCAGAATGAAGAGCTGGGCCGGAGCCCAAGGTTTTGATGCCTTCCAGTGTAGCGGAAAGAGCACAGGCCTGGGAATCAGAAGTCATGGGTTCTAATCCCATCTCCGCCACAATCAATCAATCAATCATATTTATTGAGCGCTTACTGTGTGCAGAGCATTGTACTAAGCGCTTGGGAAGTACAAGTTGACAACATATAGACAGATCACAATGCTCATTTGCCAGGCAAACCAAAGCCACATTTGGTTTCTTAATTTACATGCGGCTATGTGCCAGTATTGTAGAACCCTGTCACTGCCCATATTAACTATCTCATCCTATCCCATCTGGACTACTGCACCAGCCTTCTCTCTGATCTCCCATCCTCGTGTCTCTCTCCACTTCAATCCATACTTCATGCTGCTGCCCGGATTATCTTTGTCCAGAAACGCTCTGGGCATATTACTCCCCTCCTCAAAAATCTCCAGTGGCTACCAATCAATCTGCGCATCAGGCAGAAACTCCTCACCCTGGGCTTCAAGGCTGTCCATCCCCTCGCCCCCTCCTACCTCACCTCCCTTCTCTCCTTCTCCAGCCCAGCCCGCACCCTCCGCTCCTCCACCGCTAATCTCCTCACTGTACCTCGTTCTCGCCTGTCCCGCCATCGACCCCCAGCCCACATCATCCCCCGGGCCTGGAATGCCCTCCCTCTGCCCCTCCGCCAAGCTAGCTCTCTTCCTCCCTTCAAGGCCCTGCTGAGAGCTCACCTCCTCCAGGAGGCCTTCCCAGACTGAGCCCTTTCCTTCCTCTCCCCCTCATCCCCCTCTCCACCCCCCCATCTTACCTCCTTCCCTTCCCCACAGCACCTGTATATATGTATATATGGTTGTACATATTTATTACTCTATTTATTTATTTATTTATTTATTTCACTTGTACATTTCTATCCTATTTATTTTATTTTGTTGGTATGTTTGGTTCTGTTCTCTGTCTCCCCCTTTTAGACTGTGAGCCCACTGTTGGGTAGGGCCTGTCTCTATGTGTTGCCAATTTGTACTTCCCAAGCGCTTAGTTCAGTGCTCTGCACATAGTAAGCGCTCAATAAATACGATTGATTGATTGATTGATATAGACAGATCACAATGCTTATTTGCCAGGCAAACCAAAGCCACATTTGGTTTCTTAATTTACATGCGGCTATGTGCCAGTATTGTAGAACCCTGTCACTGCCCATATTAACTATTATTTTTGGTGGCAGAAGAAAATAACATGATTAGAATAACTGCACTGCTAGAAAGAAACCTACAGTCACTATTTTAGAACACCTCTTCCTGGCCTTTGGCTGATATTTATTTCACTTCACTATCTGTAAGAAGACTGAGGTATTCTTTGAGACTAATGAAGTGAACCTTGAATGAATTCTAATTGTTACTGTGAAATGTAGCTAAAGACATCAATCGCATTTCATCATCATCAATCGTATTTATTGAGCGCTTACTGTGTGCAGAGCACTGTACTAAGCACTTGGGAAGTACAAGTTGGCAACATATAGAGACAGTCACTACCCAACAGTGGGCTCACAGTCTAAAAGGGAGAGACAGAGAACAAAACCAAACATAGTCTACTCTGTGACCTTGGGCAGGTCTCTTTACCTCTCTGTGCCTCAGCTACCTCATCTGTAAAATGGGAATTAAGACTGTGAGCCCCACGTGAGACATGGACCATGTCCACTCTGATTTGCTTGTATCCACCTCGGTGCTTAGTACAGTGCCTGCACATAGAAAGCACGTAACAAATATCACAGTTCTTCATATTATTATTAGTATTGTTAAACTAGCTCCCAATTACTCTCTAGGGCCCCTCTAGACTGTAAGCTCATTTTTGTTTTTATTTTTCATGATATTTGTTAAGGCCTTATGTAATAATAATAATAATGTTGGTATTTGTTAAGTGCTTACTATGTGCCATTTTTGTTTTTTATTTTTCATGATATTTGTTAATAATAATAATAATAATGGCATTTGTTAAGCACTTACTATGTGCAAAGCACTGTTCTAAGCGCTGGGGGGGGGGGGGATACAATGTGATCAAGTTGTCCCACGTGGGGCTCACAGTCTTAATCCCCATTTTTACAGATGAGGTAACTGAGGCTCAGAGAAGTTAAGTGACTTGCCCAAGGTCACACAGCAGACTTGTGGTGGAGCCGGGATTCGAACCCATGACCTCTGACTCCAAAGCCCGTGCTCTTTCCACTGAGCCACGGGGCTTTATGTAATAATAATAATAATAATAATAATAATAATAATAATGTTGGTATTTGTTAAGCACTTACTATGTGCCAAGTACTGTTTTAAGCGCTGGGGTAGATTCAAGGTAATCAGATCATCCCACGCGGGGCTCACAGTCTTCATCCACATTTTACAGAAGAGATAACTGAGGCACAGAGAAGTAACTTGCCCCAGGTCACACAGCTGACAAGTGGCCGAGCCAGGATTAGAACCCATGACCTCTGACTCCCAAGCCCGGGCTCTTTCCACTAAGCCAAGCTGCTTCTCATATGTGCCAGACACTGTTCTAAGCACTGGGGTAGGTACAAGTGAATAAGGCTGGACACAGTCCCCGTCCCACAAGGGGCACACAGTCTCGATCCCCTTTTTCCAGATGAGGTACCTGAGGCACAGAGAAGTGAAGCAACTTGCCCAAGGTCACACAGCAGACAAATGGCAGAGCCAGGATTAGAACCCAGGGCCTTCTTACTCCCAGGCCTATACTCTATCCACTAGGCCACACTGCTTCTTGCTGTGGACATGGAACATATCTACCAACTCTGTTGCATGGTATTCTCCCAAGAGCAAATGCTCTGCACACAGTAAACGCTCAATAAATACCCATTAATTAATCAACGATGGTACTTGGTAAGTGCTTGCTATGTGCCAAGCACTGTTCTAAATGCTCTGGTAGATACAAATTCATCAGGTTGGACAGAGTCCCTATCCCACATGGGGCTTACACAAATGTAGCTCCCTTCAAGGCCCTACTGAGAGCTCACCTCCTCCAGGAGGCCTTCCCAGACTGAGCCCCTTCCTTCCTCTCCCCCTCGTCCCCCTTTCCATCCCCCCATCTTACCTCCTTCCCCTCCCCACAGCACCTGTATATATGTATGTTTGTACATATTTATTACTCTATTTATTTATTTATTTTACTTGTACATATCTATTCTATATATTTTATTTTGTTAGTATGTTTGGTTTTGTTCTCTGTCTCTCCCTTTTAGACTGTGAGCCCACTGCTGGGTAGGGACTGTCTCTATATGTTGCCAACTTGTACTTCCCAAGCGCTTAGTCCAGTGCTCTGCACACAGTAAGTGCTCAATAAATACGTTTGATTGATTGAGTCAGAGGTCATGGGTTCTAATCCTGGCTCTGCCACTTGTCTGCTGTGTGACTTTGGGCAAGTCCCTTAACTTCCCTGTGCCTCAGTTACCTCATTTATAAAATGGGGATTAAGACCTTAGCCCCATGTGGGTCAACTTGATTACCTTGTATCCTCCCTAGCGCTTAGACAGTGCTTGGCTCATAGTAAGCGCTTAACAAATGCCACCATTATTATCCTCATTTTACAGATGAGGCGACTGAGGCACAGAGAAGTTAAGCAACTTGCCCAAGGTCACACAGCAGACGAGTGGTGGGGCTGGGATTAGAACCCATGACCTTCTGACTCCCAGGACTGTGCTCTATCCACTAAATCCTGCTCTTTCTCAATCCACTAATGGATTAAATGTGATGGTGGAATCCTCCCTTGGTGATGGACACACCTCAGTTGGGCCATGTTGATTTTTGCATCCAGAAGCACGGCAAAGACATTGATCCTAGATTAAATTAGATCAGGCATAAACCCTGCCCCAAAAACTGGATTTAGAGTCTCTGCCAAGTGGAAAGACACAGGAAAAGATAACAGTGAATTGCAAACAACAATAGGTAGCACAATAGACAAGCCAAGATAATGTCAAGATAAGTAAATAAACAGTTCCTGGAAGAAGTCCTCAAACACTCCAGGTGAATAGTCTTGAGTTACAAACTTGGGTAGTTTCCCCAGCATTGTCCATGTTTTAAAGGTGCACAGGGTTTTGGGTACCGGGGCAGAGCCGAACAACTGGGCATTTAAAGCCCCAGAGCTTCTGATCTAAAAGGAACTTTCCGCTGTGCAAATGTCAGTCTCCAACCATCCCAACCATGCCTCAGCTGCCTCTTCTTTCATTCTTTCCTTCAATCGTAGTAAGCGCTCAATAAATACGATTGAATGAATGAATGCAGAAATGCTCTGGGCATGTTACTCCCCTCCTCAAAAATCTCCAGTGGCTGCCTGTCAACCTATGCATCAAGCAAAAAACCCTCACTCTCAGCTTCCAGGCTGTCCATCCCCTCGCCCCCTCCTCCCTCACCTCCCTTTTCTCCTTCTCCAGCCCAGCCCGCACCCTCCGCTCCTCTGCCGCTGCTAACCTCCTCACCGGGCCTCGTTCTCGCCACCGTCGACCTCCGACCCAAGTTATTCCCCTGGCCTGGAATTCCCTCCCTCCTCACATCCACCAAGCTAACTCTCTTCCTCCCTTCAAAGCCCTACTGAGAACTCACCTCCTCCAGGAGGCCTTCCCAGACTGAGCCCCCTTTTTCCTCCCCTCCTCCCCATCCCCTCCACCTCCTTCCCCTCCACATAGCACCCGTATATATATATATTTGTACAGATTTATTACTCTATTTATTTTACTTGTACATATTTCCTATTCTATTTTGTTAATAATGTGCATATAGCTAGAATTCTATTTATTCTGACATTTTGACCCCTGTCTACATGTTTTGTTTTCTCCCTCCCCCTTCTAGACTGTCAGCCCGTTGTTAGGTAGGGACCGTCTCTATATGTTGCCAACTTGTACTTCCCAAGCTCTTGGTACAGTGCTCTGCACACAGTAAGCGCTCAATAAATACAATTGAATGAATTTATTGAGTGCTTACCATGTGCAAAGCACTGTACTAAGCCCTTGCAAAAGCACAAAAAGAGACGTCTGCCGGGTCTGTTGTGCTCTCCTTATCTTGTCTTATGTCGTCAAGTCATTTCCAACCCACAGCGACACGGCGCCTTGTCTCTCTCAGAACGCCCCGCTCTCCATCCGCAATCATTCTGGTAGTGGATCCACAGAGTTTCCTTGGTTAAAATACAGAAGTGCTTGACCACTGCCTCCTTCTGCGCAGTAAACTCGGGTCACCGCCCTCGACTCTGGGCATTCAATCATTCAATCGTATTTATTGAGCACTTACTGTGTGCAGAGCACTGTACTAAGCACTTGGGAAGTACAAATTGGCAGCAGCAGCATGGGAGAGTTTTGACTCATAGCAGATTGCCTTCCACTGGCCAAGCTAGGATGGAATGGATAGGCCTCTGCTTGACTCTCCCTCCTGTAGCCAAGACTGGTAGAGAACTGGAAACTCTCCAGGTGTGACCCTGAGAGGAGGTGTGCTCTCCTAGCACTCATAAAATACCACAAATTTGCTGGGATCCACCCCAGCGCGTAGTACAGTGTCTGGAACATAGTAAGCACTTAACAAATACCATAATTATTATTATTATTATTCTAAGAGCAACATATCTCAGCAGTGCTTGGGCAGAGAAGCCCAGCTATACAACTGCCCACACCCTACCTTCCTCTATCATAGTCCTGACCATCACCCAGGATAGATTAATAGCGTGGCTCACTGTAAAGAGCACTGGCTTGGGAGTCAGAGGTCATGGGTTCGAATCCCAGCTCCACCACTTGTCAGCTGTGTGACCTTGGGCAAGCCACTTTTCATTCATTCATTCTTTCATTCAATTGCATTTATTGAGCGCTTACTGTGTGCAGAGCACTGGACTAAGCGCTTGGGAAGTACAAGTTGGCAACATATAGAGATGGTCCCTACCCAACAGTGGGCTCACAGTCTAGAAGGGGGAGACAGAGAACAAAACAAAACATATTAACAAAATAAAATAAATAGAATAAATTTGTACAAATAAAATAAATAGAGTAATAAATACATACAAACATATATACATATATACAGGTGCTGTGGGGAGTGGAAGGAGGTAAGGCGGGGGGGGATGGGGCTCTCTGGGCCTCAGTTCCCTCATCTGTAAAATGGGGATTAAGACTGTGAGCCCCACATGGGACAACCTGATTACCTTGTATCCCCCAAGTGCTTAGAACAGTGCTTTGCACATAGTAAGTGCTTAACAAATACTATTATTATTATTATTACTCCTCCCTCTAGACTATGAGATCCTCCCTCGACAACATAAGTGCCTTTTTTTAATGGTATTTGTTAAGCTCTTACTATGTGCCAAGGCACTGTATATCCCTGTGGTAGATACAAGGTTGGACACAGTCCACATCCCACATGGGACTCACAATCCATTCATTCAACTGTATTTATTGAGTGCTCACTGTGTGCAGAGCACTGTACTAAGTGCTTGGGAAGTACAAGTCGGCAACATATAGAGACGGTCCCAACCCAACAACGGGCTCACAGTCTTAACTTCCATTTTACAGATGAAGTAACCGAGGCCCAGAGCAGCAAAATGACTTACCCAAGGTCACTCAGTAGACATGTGAAGGAGCTCCAGGTCCTCCTGACTCTCAGGCCCGGGCTCTATCCACCAGGCCATGCTGCTTCTCCTTGTTGGCAGGAAGTATATCTACCAACTCTGCTATATTGTACTTCCCCAAGCACTTAGTACCATGCTCTGCACGCAGTAAGTGCTCAGTAATAATAATAATGGCATTTATTAAGTGCTTACTATGTGCAAAGCCCTGTTCTAAGCGCTGGGGAGGTTACAAGGTGATCAGGTTGTCCCACGGGGGGCTCACAGTCTTCATCCCCATTTTACAGATGAGGGAACTGAGGCCCAGAGAAGTGAAGTGACTTGTCCAGTCACACAGCTCACAGTTGGCAGAGCCGGAATTTGAACCCGTAACCTCTGACTCCAAAACCCGGGCTCTTTCCACTGAGCCATGCTGCTTCTCTATAAATGTGATTCTCTATAATCATTCTCAATAAATGATTGATTGTCTCAATAAATGATTGACTGACTGATTGACAGCAGAGTTGACAAGTACCTTTTTTCTTCTCCCAGATCAGCTAGATCACTTTACCAACCCACCTGGCTTGCTCACTGTCAAGCCTAAATTTTTCATTCTTCCCTCTCCAGATCCTTCTTCTTTTATGTCTCTCCTACACTGTTCCTTTTCTCCCTCCTCTCCCTTTTATCTTCCCTCCTCCTCCTCTGCTTTCCCTTTCTTCTTCCTGTTTGACTGTCCACACATCCCCCAGTTGGCTATCATTCTCCAGTTGATTGTCATCACCTTCATTAGCCAACCTAATTGCTTAATAACCTTGAGGTGACACCAGTTCTTTTCAGCTGGCCGGGCTACATGCTTCAACCTGGCTCCCTTCTTAGCTTCCTGTCACGATTTCCATGACTCCGGTGGCCTTCCTGGCAGCCCAAACTTCCTCGAAAAACAAGCTCTTCAAACACGGGTTCCTTTACTCCTTGTTTTAACCATTTCTATATATTCATCTTATAATTATGGTATTCATTAAGCACTTACTTTGTGCCAGGCACCGTATTACGTGCTGGGGGGGAATACGAGCAAATTCGGTTGGACACAGTCCCTGTCCCACATGGGGTTCACACACGTAATCCTCATTTTACAGATGAGGGAAGTGAGGACCAGAGAAGTGAAGTGACTTACCCGATGTCATACAGCAGACAAATGGCAGAGGCGAGATTAGAACCCAGGTCCTTGTGGCTCCCAGGGCACTGCTCTATCCACTGGATGACACTGTTTTAAGGGAGAAGGGAATGGGGAGAGAGAAGGAGTGAGAGAGAGAGGGAGGAAAAGAAGGAAGAAAACAGAAACAGACAGAGAGAATGATAATAGCGACATATCCAGATTATCGATGACAGGCGATGTTTCTGATTTGGTCGAGGAGAAACATTGTTGCCTAGTGGATAGAGCATGGGCTTGGGAGAAAGACCTGGGTTCTAATCCTGATCCACCACTTTGCTGTATGACCTTGGGAAATCACTTCACTTCTCTGTGCCTCAGTTACCTCATCGGTAAAATGGGGATTTAAGACTGTGAGCCCCAATGAGGAACATGGACTGTGTCCATCCTGAATGCCTTGTATCTATCCCAGTGCTTAGTACAGTGCCTGGTACATAGTGACCGCTTGATAAATACCATTTGCTTAGAAAAAGCAATGCTGTTGATTGGGTCTAGGAGAGATGGTGAAATTTGAGCAATTCTGTGAGACTGGAAATTCCATAACCTGTGGAAGGAGGCCGGGACTGTGTTGATTTCACATAATTATCCTGCGGGATCCCAGAAAAGCCTTTTGGATGGGTGGGAGGGATAAGAAACACAGCCCCACCACCGGTTGATCAATTCCTCAGTCTTTTCTGAGCCCTACTAAAAGCCCCCAGGTAAATGTATAAAGCCGTCTAAAATCCCCAGGGAATATAAAGCTGTACTTCTTCTTTGAAGATGATTCACACTTTAGCCATTACGCGTGTTTTCTCTGCTTTCTTTTAGCTACAACGTTGTTAGGGAATTAGGGAACCTAGATCCAACAATGTGAGTTTGACTATGATGTCCTGCCTTATTGAAAGCAACGGCCTGGGTACCAGGAGAAGAGGGAGTTCGATAGCGCTAGTTTTCAGTTTTCTGTCACATGAGGTTGGCTTCACCCCCCGATGAGCCTGTCCAAGGAACATCCAACTACAGGGAAAAGTCTTAAGAGGCCGGAGAAACTCTAGAGAAACAGCACGGCCTAGTGGATCTAGCACGGGCCCGGGAGCCAGAAGGACTTGGGTTCTGTTCCCGGCTCCACCGCTGGTCTGCTGTGTGACCTTGGGCTTCTCTTCTCTGTTCCTCAGTTTCCTCATCTGCTGAATGGGGATTCCGTATACTTGTTCCCCCTCCTCCTTCGGCCGTGAGCCCCATGTGGGACCTGATGATTTTGTAACCACCCCAGCACTTGATACAGTGCTCGGCACATAGTAAGTGCTTAACCAAGACCATTATTACTATTAGTATTGCAATTATTTATTATCATCAGTTAAGACCCTTAAACAGTGGGGCACGGAGTAACAGGTCATTTGTCAATCAATGGTATTTATTGAGTGCTTACCCTGTGCAGAGCACTGTACTCAATTCTGGGGAGTTGCTAGACACATTCCACGCCCACGACAATCAGGGCAATCCAGTTTTTACTTCCACGAAATCGTTACACATATTCCCTGCAGAGGCAAGCTGCCCTCTTAGACTCTAAAAGTCTCACTTCCCCAAGGACTAGTTTCTCAGCAAGTGAAACAGTACATTCTGTAAAGTTTTCTGTTTTATGCCGTCGAATCGTGCCCGACCCATAGCGACGCCATGGACGCATCTCTCCCAGAACACCCCACCTCCATCTGTCATCGTTCTGGTGAGGTATCCACAGAGTTTTCTTGGCAAAAATATGGAAGTGGTGTATCACTGCCTTCTTCTGTGCAGTAAACTTTGCTCTCCACCCTCGGCTCTCTCCCACGCCGCTGCTGCCCAGCAGTTAATCCATGAATAAAATGTGGAATTTGATTTTAGAATAATAACTGAGATATTACTTACTATGTGCCAGGCACTGTACTAAACACCGGGGGAGATCCAAGAAAATCAGTCTAAGTAGGAGAGAGAACAGGAATCGAATCCTCAATTTGAAAGTGAGAGGCAGCATGACCTAGTGGATATATATGTACATATGGTTGTACGTATTTATTACTCTATTTATTTATTTGTACATATTTATTCTATTTATTTTATTTTGTTAATATGTTTTGTTTTGTTGTCTGTCTCCCCCTTCTAGACTGTGAGCCCGCTGTTGGGTAGGGACCGTCTCTATATGTTGCCAACTTGTACTTCCCAAGCGCTAAGTACAGTGCTCTGCACACAGCAAGCGCTCAATAAATACGATTGAATGAATGAATGAATGAATAGGAGATAGATCATGGGCCTGAGAGCCAGAAGGACCAGAGTTCCAGTCCTTGCTCTGACACTTGTCTGCTGAGTGAACTTGGACAAGTCACTTCACTTCTTTGTGCCTCAGTTCCCCCTCTGTAAATTGGGGATTAAGACTGTGAGCCCTATGTGGGACAGGAATTGTGTCCAACCTATCTTGTACCTACCCCAGTACTAAGAACAGTGCCTGACAAATAGTAAGCCCTTAATACCACAGTTATTATTATTATTGAATTATTAGATGAGAGACCTGAGGCCCAGTGTCCTCAGCATCTTTCTAATAATAATAACACTAGTTGTACTTGTTAAACACTTGTTATGTGCCAAGCACTGTAGTAAGCATTGGGATTAATCAGGTTAGACACAATCCCTGTCCCACACCTGGCTCACACTCTTATCTTCAGAGCAGCAGTGTGGCTCAGTGGAAAGAGCCCGGGCTTTGGAGTCAGAGGTCATGGGTTCAAATCCTGTGTGTGAATTTGGGCAAGTCACTTCACTTCTCTGTGCCTCAGTTACCTCACCTGTAAAATGGGGATTAAGACTGTGAGCCCCCCGTGGTACAACCTGTTCACCTTGTAACCTCCCCAGTGCTTAGTACAGTGCTTTGCACATAGTAAGTGCTCAATAAATGCCATTATTATTATTATTATTATTATTATCCTCATTTTACATATGAGGTAACTGAGACCCAAAGAAGTGAAGTGACTTGCCCAAGGTCACCCAGCAGAGTTGTGGGGGAGCCGGGATTAGAACCTACATCCCTACAGAAGGATTTCTGGCTCCCAGGACCATGCTCTGTCCAGTAGGCTTCACTGCTTCTGTTCTTCTTCTCCTGGACTGCCACCCTGCCTCAGAGGGATCCTGTTTCAGAATTCCTCTACCTCCCCAAGAATTCCACCTCCCAACCCGCCTTCCACCTCCCCTGCTGAACAAAGAAAAGCAGCTTCAACCTGGTGACACACCCCACGACCTTGGAGGAAATGGGCGGCTACTGTGGGACAGGTCGCTGTGGCCACCTTTGTGACTGTGGACTCTAAACCACTAGAAACCTGAAATTCTGCCCCTGCTGCCACAGTATTCATTCATTCAATTCTATTTATTGAGTGCTTCCTGTGTGCAGAGCACTGTACTAACCACTTGAGAGTGTACAACAGTAACAGCCACAGTCCCTTCAAATACCATTATTATTATTACATAATAAGTGCTTAACAAATGCCATCATCATTATTATCATTATTAGAGGCCCAATTTGAAGGCAACAGTTAAAGGCTTTTGATTTTGTGCAACAGATTTGGGATAATAATAATAATGATGATGGCATTTATTAAGCGCTTACTATGTGCAAAGCACTGTTCTAAGCGCTGGGGAGGTTACAGGGTGATCAGGTTGTCCCATGGGGGGTTCACAGTCTTAATCCCCCATTTAGCAGATGAGGTAACTGAGGCACAGAGAAGTGAAGTGACTTGCCCAAAGTCACACAGCTGCTAATTGGCAGGGCTGGGATTTGAACCCATGACCTCTGACTCCAAAACCCGGGCTCTTTCCACTGAGCCATGCTGCTACAGCCTGAGGGGACCTTACTGATCTTTGTTTTTGTCTCTGTGTTTCCTTGCTGTTTCTGTTTCCCCTGCCTATATGTCTGTTGCCTATCCCCATTCCCTCTACGTGTTATTACTCATTCACTCATTCATTCATTCAATCTTATTTATTGAGCACTTACTGGGCACAAAGCACTGGACTAAGTGTTTGGGAGAGTATGATATAGTAATAATAATAATAATTATGGTATTTGTTAAGTGCTTACTATGTGGCAGAGACTGTACTAAGTGCTGGGATGGATACAAGCAAATCAGGTTGGACACAGTCCCTGTCCCACATGGGGCTCACACAGTAAGCACTAAATAAATAAATAAATGAATAATAATAATAATAATAATAATCATTCATTCATTCACTCAATCATATTCATTGAGCGCTTACTGTGTGCAGAGCACTGTACTAAGCGCTTGGGAAGTACACGTTGGCAACATATAGGGATGCTCCCTACCCAACAGTGGGCTCACAGTCTAGAAATAAAAATAATAATGGCGCTTATTAAGTGCTTACTATGTGCAAAGCACTGTTCTAAGTGCTGGGGAGGATACAAGGTGATCAGGTTGTCCCATGTGGGGCTCACAGTCTCAATCCCCATTTTACAGATGAGGGAACTGAGGCCCAGAGAAGTGAAGTGACTTGCCCAAAGTCACACAGCAGACAAGTGGCAGAGCGGGGATTAGAACCCATGACCATCTGACTCCCAGGGTCGGGCTCTATCCACTACGCCATTCTACTTCTCTACTTCTATATTAGATGGTGACCCCACAAGAGACAGGGAAAGTGTGTCTAATTCCCACCTGTATAATCTTTCCCAGGTCTTAGGTGCAGTCCTCTGTGTGCAGTAAGTGCTTAATATTCATTCATCATCATCATCATCATCATCAATCGTATTTATTGAGCGCTTACTGTGTGCAGAGCACTGTACTAAGTGCTTGGGAAGTACAAGTTGGCAACATATAGAGACAGTCCCTACCCAACAGTGGGCTCCCAGTCTAAAAGGGGGAGACAGAGAACAGAACCAAACATACTAACAAAATAAAATCATCATCATCATCATCAATCGTATTTATTGAGCACTTACTGTGTGCAGAGCACTGTACTAAGCGCTTGGGAAGTACAAGTTGGCAACACATAGAGACAGTTCCTACCTAACAGTGGGCTCCCAGTCTAAAAGGGGGAGATAGAGAACAGAACCAAACATACTAACAAAATAAAATAAATAGAATAGATATGTACAAGTAAAATAAATAAATAGAGTAATAAATATGTACAAACATATATACATAGATACAGGTGCTGTGGGGAAGGGAAGGAGGTAAGTTGGGGGGGAATGGAGAGGGGGACGAGGGGGAGAGGAAGGAAGGGGCTCAGTCTGGGTGGGCCTCCTGGAGGAGGTGAGCTCTCAGTAGGGCCTTGAAGGGAGGAAGAGAGCTAGCTTGGCGGATGGGCAGAGGGAGGGCATTCCAGGCCCGGGGGATGACGTGGGCCGGGGGTCGATGGTGGGACAGGCGAGAATGAGGTACGGTGAGGAGATTAGCAGTGGCAGAGGAGCGGAGGGTGTGGGCTGGGCTGGAGAAGGACAGAAGGGAGGGGAGGTAGGAGGGGGCGAGGGGATGGATGGACAGCCTTGAAGCCCAGGGTGAGGAGTTTCTGCCTGATGCGCAGATTGATTGGTAGCCATTGGAGATTTTTGAGGAGAGGAGTAACATGCCCAGAGCATTTCTGGACAAAGACAATCCGGGCAGCAGCATGAAGTATGGATTGAAGTGGGGAGAGACACGAGGATGGGAGATCAGAGAGAAGGCTGATACAGTAGTCCAGACGGGATAGGATGAGATCAATCACATTTATTGAGTGCTTACTGTGTGCAGAGCACTGTACTAAGCGCTTGGGAAGTACAAGTTGGCAACATATAGAGACGGTCCCTACCCAACAGTGGGTTCACAGTCTAGCTACCATTCCTATGGCTGGTTTGCTAGCAAACTCAAATCCTGCTCCGTCTCTCCACCGCCCCCAGCTCTACACTAACTCCACTGGCTCACAGCGATTAAGAAATAAATGTCTGAAAATAATGCTAACTGAGAAATAGTCCCATCACTAATTAAGACAAATGACATCATGAGATTATCTCCAAATGATGATGATGATGATGATGATGATGGCATTTATTAAGCACTTACTACGTGCAAAGCACTGTTCTAAGTGCTGGGGAGGTTGCAGAGTGATCCGGTTGTCCCATAGGGAGCTCACATTCTTAATACCCAATTTACAGATGAGGTAACTGAGGCACAGAGAAGTTAAATGACTTTCAAAGTCACGCAACTGACAATTGGCAGAGCTGGGATTTGAACTCATGACCTCTGACCCCAAAGCCCGCACTCTTTCCACTGAGCCATGCTCCTTCAAATGCTGCTCCAAATAATACGGCAATTTAAGAGATTTGGCAGGCACAGCGAAGTTATTCTTCCTCAAATGTAACCAAGGGATTTATTGAGTGTCTATTTATTGAGGACTTTCCTGAGTGATTAAGATATCGCAGAAACACAAGATGCATACTAACAGGAGTATTTCCCTTTTCCACCTCCCTCTCCTTCTTTAGCAGGTTGATCTTTTCCATTAAACCGCTGACTAAATACTGTAAACTCATTGTGGGCAGGGAACGTGTGTGCCAACTCTGTTATATTGTCCTCTCACACAGTAAGCAACCTATAAATACCATGGATTGAATGATTGATGGATTAAAGGATCCCCCTTCCCTCATCCCCATCCACCCCTGCCTAGCATGATCAAGGTTTGGCTGAACTTCTGTATTTGGTTTTCATTCTCCCACACCCATTTCTCAGTTTTTACCCCTAGCTCCACCCATTATTCTCATCCCAAATCGGTTGCACAAAATCAAAAGGCTTTAACTGTTGCCTTCAAATTGGGCCTCTAATAATGATAATAATAATGATGGTATTTGTTAAGCGCTCACTATGTAATAATAATAATGGTGTTTGTTAAGCATTCACTATGTAATAATAATAATGGCATTTCTTAAGCACTTACTATGTGCTGGATACTGTACGTAGCATTGAGGTGGATACAAGCAAATTGGGTGGGACACAGTGCCCATGTCACAAGGAGCGCACACTCTCAATCTCAATTTCAGAGATGAAGGAACTGAAGCACAGAGGAAGTGAAGTGAAATAATGGTATTTGTTAAGCATTCACCATGTAATAATAATAATGGTATTTCTTAAGCACTTACTATGTGCCGGATACTGTACATAGCATTGAGGTGGATAATAATAATAATAATAATGTTGGTATTTGTTAAGCACTGTTCTAAGCACTGGGGTAGATACAAGGTGATCATGTTGTCCCACGTGGGGCTCACAGCCTTCATCCCCGTTTTACAGATGAGGGAACTGAGGCCCAGAGAAGTTAAGTGACTCACCCAAAGTCACACAGCTGACAAGCGGCGGAGCTGGGATTTGAACCCATGACCTCTGACGCCAAAGCCCAGGCTCTTTCCACTGAGCCACGCTGCTTCTCTAAAATTTTATCTCAGTACTCCTAGGTGATTTATTTTAAACCTGCCACTGTATTTTCAATTTTTTTTTTAATTCTCGAAGCAGAGAGGGGATTAGAACCCAGGCCTCCAGCCTTCCAAGGCTGTTACCTTTACCTCTAGACCACCGCTGGCCTCAGCAAATTGGGTTGGACACAGTCCCCATCCCACAAGGAGCGCGCACTCTCAATCCCAATTTCAGAGATGAGGGAACTGAAGCACAGAGGAAGTGAAGTGACTTGTCCCACGTCCCACAGCAGACAAGTGGCGGAGCCGGTTTTGAAACCCGTGACCTTCTGAATCCCGGGCCCGTGTTTTATCCGCTACACGATGCTGCTTGCTAAATGTGTCAAGAACTGTTCTAAGCACTAGGGTAGATACTACATAATAATGATGGTATTTGTTAAGCGCTCACTATGTGACAAACACTATTCTAAGCGCTGGGGGGGATACAAGGTCATCGGGTTGGCCCACGTGGGGCTCACAGTCTTAATCCCCATTTTAATAATAATAATCATCATCATCAATCGTATTTATTGAGCGCTTACTATGTGCAGAGCACTGTACTAAGCACTTGGGAAGTACAGATTGGGAACATATAGAGGCAGTCCCTACCCAACAGTGGGCTCACAGTCTAAAAGTAATTATCTATTATTATCTAATAATAATAATGTTGGTATTTGTTAAGTGCTTACTATGTGCCAAGCACTGTTCTAAGTGCTGGGGTAGATACCAGTTAAACAGGTTGTCCCACGTGGGGCTCACAATCTTCATCCCCATTTGATAGATGAGGTCACTGATGCACAGACAAATTAAGCCCAAGATCACACAGCAGACAAGTGGCAGAGCCAGGATTAGAACCCATGACCTCTGACTCCCAAGCGACTGCTCTTTCCACTGAGCCACGCCAGGTCAGATCCAGTCCCTGTCCTAGATGGGGTTCACAGTCTAAGTAGGAGCTAGAAGGACTGAATCCCCATTTTACAGATGGGAAAACTGAATCACAGAGAAATTAATCAGCAGATCATATTTACTGAGCCCTTACTGTACTAAGCATTTGGGAGAGTACAATATAACAGTATAACAGCATTGGTAGATACCTTCCCTGCCCACAATGACCATACATTTATGCTTATGAAAAGCAGCGTGGCTCAGTGGAAAGAGCCTGGGCTTTGGAGTCAGAGGTCATGGGTTCAAATTCCGGCTCTGCCAACTGTCAGCTATGTGACTTTGGGCAAGTCACTTCGCTTCTCTGGGCCTCAGTGACCTCATCTGTAAAATGGGGATGAAGACTGTGAGCCCCCCGTGGGACAACCTGATCACCTTGTAACCTCCCCAGCACTTAGAACAGTGCTTTGCACACAGTAGATGCTTAATAAATGCCATTATCATCATCATCATCGCACAGCAAAAAAGTGGTGGGGGCAGGATTAGAATCCAGGTCCCCTGACACCTAGGCCCATGCTCTTTCCACTAGGCCTTGCTGCTTTTTTGACCACTCTTCAGAGAGAAGAGTGCGGTAAACTGGGGAAGGCCAGTTGGCGATGAAGCAAACTGCTGATCTGCGAAGCACTAAATAATCAATCGATCAATTATATTTATTGAGCCTTTTTTTTAATGACATTTATTAAGCGCTTACTATGTGCAAAGAACTGCTCTAAGCACTGGGGAGGTTACAAGGTGATCAGGTTGTCCCACGTGGGGCTCACAGTCTTCATCCCCATTTTACAGATGAGGTAAATGAGGCACAGAGAAGTTGAGTGACTTGCCCAAAGTCAAACAGCTGATAAATGGCGGAGCCGGGATTTGAACCCATGACCTCTGACTCCAAAGCCCGGGCTCTTTCCACTGAGCCATGCTGCTTCTCTATTCTCCTTCTGTTTGCAGGGCATTGTACTAAGCATTTGAGAAAGTAGGATATAAGAGGATTTAGTTGCTAATCTATAGATTTTGGAAAGCTGCAAACTTGGGGGAGAAGCTAGGGACAGAAAAGATTTCCTCATAAGAGCATAATTTGCATCATCTATTTATGTACCGCTCTCAAATAACCCAATCACTCACCAGCTTTTACTGGGAGTCTACTGTGTGCGCAACACAGTACTGGAGGCCTATTGTGTCCAGAGAACTGTACTGAACACCTAATGGGTGCAGAATTCTGTACGGGATGCCCATTGAGTGTGGTGTTGTACTGAACACCTATTTTGTGCAGAGTTCCGTACTACGTACTTGGAAGTGAGTAACAAGAATAACTCCTCCGTAGGGGGCCTCTCACCCCACTAGCCATCACCAACCAATTCACTGCATTTTCTAAGAATAATAATAAGCGTGGTATTTGTTAAGCATTACTATGAGGCTGAGCACTGTAATTCATTCATTCAATCGTATTTATTGAGTGCTTACTGTGTACAGAGCACTGTACTAAGCACTTGGGAAATACAAGTAGGCAACATGTAGAGACAGTCCCTGGAGTAGATTCAAGTAATCAGGTCAAACACAATCCTTTTCTCACATGGGACTCACAGTCTAAGTGAGAAGTGATTCATTCAATCGTATTTATTGAGCACTTACTGTGTACAGAGCACTGTACTAAGCACTTGAGAAATACGTGAGAAACATGTAGAGACAGCCCCTGGAGTAGATTCAAGTAATCAGGTCAAACACAAACCCTTTCTCACATGGGACTCAGAGTCTAAGTGACACACTAATCTGCTGTGTGACCTTGGGCAAGACACTTCACTTCTCTGTGCCTCAGTTACCTCATCTGTAAAATGGGGGATAAGACTTACTAGATTGTATCTACCCGCAGTGCTTTGGCCTGACACATTCCAAGCACTTAACAAATACCATAATAAAAAAAATAGGAGGGAGAACAGGTGACTAAACTGAGGCACAGAGAAGTGAAGTGACTTGCCCAAGGGCACACATCAGGCAAGTGGCAGGTTCTGGATTTGAACCCAGATCCTCTGATTCCTGGCCTGTGCTCTTTCCACCAGGCCCTGCTGCTGGAAGTCCAAACCCAACCAGGAACCATTGACTGTGTCTGTTTATTGTTATATTGTACGCTCCCAATAATAATAACAATTCTGGTATTTATTAAGCACTTACTATGTGCAGAGCACTGTTCTAAGTGCTGGGGAGGTTACAAGGTGATCAGGTTGTCCCATGGGGGGCTCACAGTCTAAATCCCCATTTTACAGATGAGGTAACTGAGGCCCAGAGAAGTGAAGTGACTTGCCCAAAGTCACACAGCTGACAGTTGGCGGAGGTAGGATTTGAACCCATGACCTCTGACTCCAAAGCCAGTGCTCTTTAGTACAGTGCTTTGCGCACACTAAGTGCTCAATAAGTATGATTGAATGAATGAATGACTTGAGGAAGAGGTTCATTCATTCGATTGTTTTCCTCAATCGCTTACTGTGTGCTCAATAAATATGATTGAATGAATAAGAGGAGAACCAGGAGAGGACAGAGTCTGTGAAGTCAAGGTCGGGTAGCGTATTGAGGAGAAGGGGGTAGTCCACAGTGTCAAAGGCAGCTGAGAGGTCGAGGAGGATTAGGATAGAGTAGGAGCCGTTGGATTTGGCAAGAAAGAGGTCACTGGTGACCTTTGAGAGGGCAGTTTCCGTGGAGTGGAGAGGACGGAAGCCAGATTGGAGAGGATCAAAGACAGAGTTGGATTAATGAGGTAGCAGTTTGGATGGAGTGGAAACAATGGGTTTTAGCGATGTGATGGACAAAATAGGTGGGTTGAATGAGAGAGAGGAGTCAAGGCTAACACAAGGTTATGGGTTTGCGAGACAGGAAGGATGGTGGTATTGTCTACAGTGACAGGAAAGTCATGGGAAGGACAGAGTTTGGGTGGGAAAGTTAAGGAGTTTAGTTTTGGACAAGTTAAATTTGAGGTGATGGGTGGGCATCCATGTAGAGGTGTCTTGAAGGCAGGAGGAAATGCAAGACTGCAGAGAGGGAGAGAGATCAGGGCTGGGGAAATAGTTTTGAGAATCATCCACATGGTAGTTGAAGCCATGGGAGTGAATGAGTTCTCCAAGGGAGTGGGTGTAGATGGAGAATTGAAGGGACCCAGAACTGAACCTTGAGGACCCCCACAGTCAGGGGGTGGGAGGCAGAGAAGGAGCCTGCGAAAGGGACTGAGAATCAGCGGCCAGAGAGATAGGAGGAGAACCAGGAAGGGACAGTGTCAGTGAAACTGAGGTTGGATAATGTTTCCAGGAGAAGGGGATGATCCACAGTGTCAGAGATCGAGGAGGATAAGGATGGAGTAGAGTCTGTTGGATTTGGCAAAAAGGAGATCATTGGTGACCTTTGAGAAGGTGGTTTCTATGGAGCAAAGGGGACAGAAGCCAGATTAGAGAGGCTCAAGAAGAGAACTGGAAGGGAGGAATTTGAGACAGTGGGTGTAGAAAACTCAATCAAGGAGTGTGGTGAGGAACGGTAGGAGGGAGATGTGGCGATAACAGGTAGGAGCTGTGGCTGTGGGGTCAATGTAGGTTTTTTTAGGATAGAGGACACATGGGCACGTTTGAAAGCAGTGGGGAAGAAGCCATTGAATAGTAAACATTTGAAGTTGGCCGTTAGGGAGGGAAGAAAGGAAGGGCAAATGTTTTAATAAGGTGCAAATGAATGGGGTCCGAAGCACAGTTGGAGGGGTTGGATGTTGAGAAAAGGCAGGAGATCTCCTCTAGAGATACACTGCTGGGAGAGTTGAAGAAGGAAATGGGGGGGCAGGGGAGCTGGAGAGGGGCAGGGGAGATTTTAGGGAGCTCCTGACTGATAGTGTCAATTTTCTTAATGAAGTAGGCGGCCAGGCCACTAGAGGCAAGGGATGAGGGAAGCAGGAGGACAGGGGATTTGAGGAGGGAGTTAAATGTCTGGGACAACTGACAAGAGCGATGAACACGGGTGTGAATAACGGTGGAGAAATAATTTTGCTGGGCAGAGAAGAGGGCAGAGTAAGAGCATGCAAGGATAAACTCGAAGTGGACAAAGTGGACCTGATATCTAGATTTCCGCCAGCAGCTCATTGACAGAAGTGAAGAAGGCAGACTATGCAGGTGATCCAGGGCTGTGGGACAGTGGTGCGAGATCAACAAAGGGATAGGGGAGTGAGAGAGTTGAGTTCAGTAGAGAGAATAGCGTTGAGAGCATCAATCTGGTCATCTAAGGAAGGTAGTTGGGCTAGAGAGGCTAAGTGGAGGATGATGAGTTGAGAAAACTGGGTCGTGTCAAAAAACTGGAGGTCTCTAGGGGAACAGTACAGATTTACAGGGAGGAAGAGAAGCAGCGTGGCTCAGTGGAAAGAGCACGGGCTTTGGAGTCAGAGGTCGTGGGTTCAAATCCCGGCTCCTCCACTTGTCAGCTGTGTGACTTTGGGCAAGTCACTTCACTTCTCTGGGCCTCAGTTCCCTCATCTGTAAAATGGGGATGAAGACTGTGAGCCCCTCGTGGGACAACCTGATTGCCTTGTATCTACCCCAGCACTTAGAACAGTGCTTTGCACATAGTAAGCGCTTAACAAATACCAACATTATTATTAAGAGAGAGAAAGAGAGAAGAGAGAAGGCAAGTGAGGAGACTAGGGGGAGATAGAGGGATTTCAGAGTTGGTGAGGGTAGAGATTGTGGGAGTAGCTAGAGATGATGAGATCGAGTGTGCGTCCAAGTTGCTGAGTGGTTGAGGTGGGGTGGAGCAGGAGGTCAGTGGAGTTGAGGAGTGTTAGAAAGTGGGAAGCAGAAGGGTCATCAGGAACATCTATATGGATATAGAAGTTCCCAAGGATCAATGTAAAGTGGGGATTAAGAGTGTGAGCCCCA
Organism: Tachyglossus aculeatus; assembly: GCF_015852505.1. Taxonomy (NCBI): domain Eukaryota; kingdom Metazoa; phylum Chordata; class Mammalia; order Monotremata; family Tachyglossidae; genus Tachyglossus; species Tachyglossus aculeatus. The sequence goes on along the minus strand of NC_052067.1, from coordinate 141,024,017 downwards.
TGTGGGACATGGGCTGTGTCCAACCTGACTAGCTTGTATCTACCCCAGTGCTTAGTGCAGTTCCTGGCACAAAGTAAGTGATTAATAAATATCATTTAAAAAATCAATCCATCCATCAGTGGTATTTATTGAGTACATACTGTGTGCAGAGCAGTTGTGTTAATTGAAACAGGGCATTCCTGTAGCATTATCGTCAAATCCCAAAGGATAGCTTAATGAAAGTAAACTCAGTAAACTCAAACACTTCAGTACTGCCTACTCCAAAGTGCCAGCTTTACTCTATCAATCAGTCTTACTTAATGAGCACTTATTGTACTAAGTACTTGGGAGAGTACCATATAACAGAGTTGGTTACACACATTCCCTACCCCGACAAGCTTATTCGATCTCATGATGAGACTCTGCAAACTTTTCACATTTCTGCCCCACCTGCTAGATATTAACCATCCCTTGTTCATTTGAGGTTATTTGATATTAACCTTATACATCCAGAACAAGTTATATTTCTAAATTTGGGTTTCTAGATAGCCCATGTAAGAGAAGTTCAGTTGAAAGCCTTCTTGTTATTTGAGGTTATTTGATATTAACCTTATACGTCCAGAACAAGTTATACTTTTAAATTTGGGTTTCTAGATAGCCCATGTAAGAGAAGTTCAGTTGAAAGCCTTCTTGCCAGAAGAAACCAATTTTAAGTGGGTTACCTGGAATAAGTGTGTAGGAATATCCCGATAGAAAGGATTTCCAACATCTGTAAATAAAGAAGAAGATCATTTTCCCCCTAAGGTCTTTCAATTTTATATCGGTGACAAGAAGTTCAAAAGAAGCAACAATGGGTAGTTATGAATGGTGTCTGGTGCCTTGGTTGAATTATGCCTCGGTTAATTGTGTTCTGCTTGCTGAAACCTGAAAACTCAAAATCATAAGCGTCATTGTTCATCCGAGTTCAGCGGCCAGTTGAGGGGTGGGGGACTGACTCAGATGTCATGTGACTCTGCCCAGCTCATCGTTCTTTACAATGAAATATTTTCACATTTTTTAATTTTATAGAAGAAAGGACATGTTCGACAATGCAAAATGCTTTGGATGATTAATGAATCAGCTATGATTTTATCATCGGAAGGAAGACGGGTAAAATTCCCCATTAAATATTAAGACTTACCTGGGTGTGGTGAAATAAAATTTTCTCCTTTGACTGCTTCACTTGAAAATCAAGCCAAATCTAATTGTAGTGCAATTTTGAAGGTAAAATGGGGTTGAAGGTAGGACTTGACTCTGATGGTAAAAATTATGTATCTCTGAATAATTCTACCAGCTATTATGTGGGACTTTTTAAAAAGATCTCATTGTTTGAACATAGATTTTAGTCATCCCTCACTTGTTGATGCAAGACAGTGATCGGTGTATGGTAAGTATGGAAGAATCTGCAGAAGCGCTTGGATCTGGTCACCTTTGGGAATTTAATATCCACCCCACCCTCAGCCCCACAGCACTTGTGTCCGTATCAATTAATTATTATAAACTATTTATTTATATTAATGTCTCCGCCCCCACCCCACCCCCGGACTGTAAACTCATTGTAGATGGGAAATGTGTTTACCAACTCTGTTCTATTTTACTCTAAGCATTCAGTACAGTTCTCTGCACACAGTATGTGCTCCATAAATACCACTGTTGATTATTATGATGATGAAGAAGAAGAAGGATGGAAACGTGATATTTAGCTTAGAAATGAAGCATACAGAGATATACACATCATCCTTCACTTTCATTGTTGTTGTCTTACGCTGTCGAGTCGTGTCCAACCCATAGCGACTCCATGGACACTTCTCTCCCAGAACGCCCCACCTCCATCTGCAATCCTTCTGGTAGTGGATCCAGAGAGTTTTCTTGGCATAAATACAGAAGCGGTTGACCATTGCCTCCTTCCGCGCGGTAACCTTGAGTTTCCACTCTCGACTCCCTCCCGCACCACTGTTGCCCAGCACAGGGGAGTTTTGCCTTGTAACAGATTGCCTGCCACTCACCAGCCACTGGCCAAGCTAGGAATGGAATGGGTAGACCTCTGCCTGACTCTCCCTCCTGTAGACGAGACTGGTAGAGGACTGGAAACTCTCCACTTGCGACCCTGAGAGTTATCCACATTCATAGGAAACCCAAAGACGAATAGTGCTCACACATCAGAAATTAATAGCATTGTATATCAATTGACACCTCCCTTCTCTCCTTCTCCAGCCCAGCCTGCACCCTCCACTCCTCTGCCGCCGCTAACCTCCTCACCGGGCCTCGTTCTCGCCTGTCCCACCGTCGACCCCCAGCCCACGTCCTTCCCCTGGCCTGGAATTCCCTCCCTCCGTACATCGGCCAAACTAGCTCTCTTCCTCCCGTCAAAGCCCTCCTGAGAGCTCACCTCCTCCAGGAGGCCTTCATAGACTGAGCCCCCTTTTTCCTCTCCTCCTCCCCATCCCCCCTGCTTTATCTCCTTCCCCTCCCCTCAGTACCTGTATATATATTTATATATAAATAAGTAAGCGCTCAGTAAATACGATTGAATGAATGAATGAATATATTTGTACAGATTTATTACTCTACTTTACTTGTACATATTTACTACTTATTTTGTTAATGATGTGCATATGGCTTTAAATCTATTTGTTCTGATGACTTGACACCTGTCTACATGTTTTGTTTTGCTGTCTGCCTCCCCCTTCTAGACTGTGAGCCCATTGTTGGGTAGGGACCATCTCTATATGTTGCCGACTTGTACTTCCCAAGTGCATAGTACAGTGCTCTACACACAATAAGCGCTCAACAAATACGATTGAATGAATGAATGAATGAATCCAGCACTTAGAACAGAGCTTTGTACATAGTAAGTGCTTAATAAATGCCATCAATATTTCTGAGCACTTACTATGTGGAGGGCGTTGGGCTAAGTATCTGTGAGGATACAAAAATGTAGAGTTGGTAGACGTGAACCCACCCCTCAGGCAGCTTACAATCTAGTGGGGAATTTAGTTGGACAAAATCAGATACCGTTCAACCATGTCTCACAATCATCATCATCATCATCAGTCGTATCTATTGAGCGCTTACTATGTGCAGAGCACTGTACTCACAATCCTAATCCTGTTCAATCATTCAGTTGCATTTATCGAGTGCTTACTGTGTGCAGAGCACTGTACTATGCACTTGGGAGAGTACAATGCAACAATAACCTGCCCACAAGAAGTTACAGTCCAGTGGGGGAGACAGAAATTAATAGATATCAATCCATAAATCGCAGATATTCATTCATTCAATCATATTCATAGAGCATTAACAATGTGCAGAGCACTGCACTAAGCACTTGAGAGAGTACAATATAACAATAAACAGACATATTTCCTTACCACAGTGCACTTTTGGTTCAGAGGAATAATTGTGGTATTTGCTAATAATGATTGTGGTAGTTGTTAAGCACTTACTATTTTCCGGGTACTGTACTAATCACTGGGGTAATTACAAAGAAATCGGGTTGGACACAGTCCCTGTCCCACGTGGGGCTTGCAGTCCAATCCCCATTTTACAGATGAGGGAACCGAGGCCCAGAGAAGTGAAGTGACTTGCTCAAAGTCACACAGCAAACTTGTGGCAGAGTCAGGATTAGAACCCATGACCTTCTGACTCCCAGCCCCATGCTCTATCCCGTAGGCCATGTGTGACAGTCTTGGGGCTTCTTAAATAACATCACCCCCACAACAAGAGAAGCAGTGTGGCTAAGTGGAAAGAGCATGGGCTTTGGAGTCAGAGGACCTGGGTTCAAATTCCCACTCCGCCAATTGTCAGCTGTATGACTCTGGGCAAGTCACTTAACTTCTCTGTTCCTCAGTTACCTCATCTGTAAAATGGGGATTAAAACTGTGAGCCCCCCATGGGACAACCTGATCACCTTGTAACCTCATCAGCGCTTAGAACAGTGCTTTGCACATAGTAAGCTCTTAATAAATGCCATCATCATTATTTCCAACTTCATTTTCTAGTGAAATGTTCCATTTGGGCTATAATTCTTTTCCAGCCATCCTAGCTGTGGTCATCACAGGGCTGTGAAGTTGCAATTCTCCACCAGAAAAGCACACACCAGGAAGTATCGAGCCTCCTGATAATTATGAAAATTCTGGTATTTATTAAGTGCTTACTAGGTGACAAGCACTGTACTAAGCACTCAGGAAGGTAAACAGTCAACAGATCAGACATTGTCCCTGTCCTACATAATAAAAAGAAGAATGATGGTATTTGTTAAGCTCTTACTATGTGCCAAGCACTGTTCTAAGTGCGGGGGTAGAGGAAAGGTTATCAGGTTGTCCCACGTGGGGCTCACAGTCAGTCCCCATTTTACAGATGAGGTAACTGAGGTCCAGAGAATTGAAGTGACTTGCCCAAAGTCACACAGCTGACAAGTGGTAGAGCCAGGATTCGAACCCACGACTTCTGACTCCCAATCCGTGCCCTTTCCGCTAAGCCATGAGGCTCACGGTCTAAGTAGGAGTCAGTCAGCCAATCATATTTATTGAATAATTACTGTGTGCAGAGCACTGTACTAAGCACTTGGAAGAGAACACTATAACAATATAACAGACATATTCCCTGACCACAGTGAGCTTACAGTCTAGAGGGGAAGGGAGAAATGGTATTGAATCCCTGTTTTAAAGACCTCTAGAATAAGCTTGTGTCTAGACTGTAAGCTCATTGTGGGCAGGAAATGTGTCTGTTTACTCTTATATTGCGACTATCCCAAGTGCTTAGTGCAGTGGTCTGCAAAAAGTAAGCGCTCAGTGAATACGATTGAATAAATGAGGAACTGAGGCCCAGAGAAGTGACATAACTTGCCAAAGATCGCACAGCAAGCAGGATTAGAACCCAGATCCTCTGATTCCCAGGCCCAAACTCTTTCCACTAGGCCATTTTGCTTCTTCTTACTTCCTAGTAGTCTTTCCTAGGCCCCCTGCCATTGTTTCATCACTGAGATTGATAGAAAAGAGTTCCAATATTTCTATTCAGGTTTCCATGACCCTCACTCCCATGCCATCTTGTTCCCACCTCAAAGCCCTAAATGGTAGGAAACAGTGGTAGAGGCGGGAGGGCTGATCAATGGGCAATCAAGTAGGCTACCAGTGGGCACCTAGAAGGAAGTACATTCCAGGGATTTGCTGATTTATCCCCATGAGTCCGGCCTGGTATGTCTCCACGAGCCTGTGACACCTAAACTTACCAGATCCCAAGACTCCTATTGTTAGGATGAAAGGGAGATTGAAACTCCAGGGATTACTAGATGGCAGACTCTGATTATTTCCAATTTTCCAAAGTGCTGTGCTATCTGCATGTAATAATGTCTTGCACAGCATACAACACTGAAACATATTGCAAATAGAGATAATGAGCAGAACGTTGGGGTTTTTTTTCTCTAGAAAAAGAATAGCTTAATATGGCTTTTTTCCACATACTTCCAAGCCTGAGAGAACCCCAGCCCCACCTGCCACGTGTTTCCAGAGTGCTGGAGTTGTCCTAAAGAGGGTGTGGAGGGAATATAAGGGAAGAGGTCCATCTTGGGGTAAATAGTCCTTACCACTTCTGTGTTTTTTCCTGAATGTCATCATGGCATTACTCCACTATTTCTACTCTATCATTGCCCCTCTCCCTAATCTACTTTAATGTCTCTCTCCCACACAGACTGTAAACTCGTTGTGGGCAGGGAATGTGTCTGTTTAGCGTTATATTGCACTCTGCCAAGCGCTTAATACTGGGCACACAGTAAGCACTTAATCAATACCATCGACCGTAAGCTCCTTGTGGGCAGGGATCACGTCTACCAACTCTGTTGCATTGCACTTTTCCAAGCAGTTAGTACAGTGTCTGTGCATGGTAAGCGCTCAATAAATACCACTGATTGATTGATTGATTGATGTCAGTACCTACATTCTGTGAGCATTTTTCACAGAGAACGTGCTGAATTTCAGACAGTGTCCAGACACACACACACACACAGAAACCACACGCCCCTTAAATAGGTACTGGTAGTGGTGTAGCCTGTCTTCTGGGGCTAAGTAGTTGATCAAGACATGCGTGATTAATCCTGTTTTAACCCAGCCCCAAACTCCAGGGTTTTGGCACATTTAAGAGGCCGAAATCAAAGCTCTTGGGAGAATCTTCAGTGAGCATAGAGGAGCTAAGTGGATTGCCTCGGCGCCCACTGTGGAAATTCTTGCCCAAAAATATGTGCGAAAGATATCGACTCCATCTGAGGGGTTTTCCTTCGAGTTTCAGAACAATATTCTCTTGCGTTTATATTTTCCCCATTTGCAATGTCGTTCGGAAAGGTCTGGGGAGAAGGAAGTCTTCAGATTCATCCTGACACAGTGGCATTTGAGAAGCAGTTATGGCCTAGTGGATCGAGAACAGGCCTGGGATAGTCAGAAGGACCCGTGTTCTAATCTCAGTTCTGCCATTTGTCTGCTGTGTGAACTTGGGCAAGTCACTTCACTTTTCTGAGCCTCAGTTCCCTCATCTGTAAAATGGGGATGAAGACTGTGAGCCCTATGTGGGACAGGGACCGTGTACCTTGTATCTACCTCGGAGTCAGAGGTCGTGGGTTCTCAACTCAGGTCTGCCACTTGTCAGCTGTGTGACTTTGGGCAAGTCACTTAGCTTCTCTGTGCCTCAGCTACCTCATCTGTAAAATGGGGATGAAGACTGTGAGCCCCAAGTGGGACAGCCTGATTACCTTGTATCTACCCCAGAGCTTAGAACAGCGGTTGGCACATAGTAAGAACTTAACAAATACCATTATTATTATTATTACCCCAGTATCTGGCAAATAGTAAGCGCTTAACAAAGACTACAATTATTCTTATTATCATACATTTAGCACGTGTCAGCCTAGTCAAGCAGTTGGGGGAAGCATCATAGCCTAATATAACATTTGGCTTCCTAGTTTGGGGTTTGCAACAAGGGAATCAGAGGTCTGACTTGTCAAAGGCAAGCTTAGGCATTGGAGTTCAGACATGAACAGAGCCTCGTCATGCCAGAAGGAATACAAGTGCCTCCTTTCAGGTTCTGAAGAAAATCATTAATTATGTCAGCAACTCCTGCAATAGATCTGTGGACACTTTGCACTACTTAGAAAATGAGCAGACCTTCCCGACTGCTTGCAAGTCTTGGGAGGGTCTTGGGAGTCTGAATTTACCCTACTTACATGACTATTTCCTCTTAAATCCCCAAACTCTCCTCTGCACCTGTGACCCTTTCATCTTCCACATTGAGTTAGTGTGCTGGAGTCTGAGAAGGATGAGTGAGATGAATGCAGTCGAAATGCCCAGTTCGCCAGGCTTTTCGGGGCCAAAAAACATTCCCCGGTTCCACTTGACAATGAAACTCTTTCTAAAGCCCAGTTTTTGGAAATGGATCAACCACAAGAGCCCTTGCTCCGTTGCAGGCTATGATTGGCCCGTTTTAATAGCAATTTCACTGCTGTGGTGTGTACATGTTGCCCTTTAAGAACAATTTTGTAAATAATATGACCTGTATTTATAGGACGGGGCATGAAAATGTAAAATAAATAAAAGCCTCGGTGAAAGGTGGTTTTAACTTTTAATTATAACTTAAAATTTGCCAAGGTGCACTTAACATCTTAGGGGGAAGAAAAAGAAAAAATGGTAAAAGTTCACTACAATTCTGTTCTGGGTAAGTTTTAATTTTCTTTGTTCAGAAACCCACTTATTAATCAATTGAATTTTGTTGAGCGCTTATCGTGTGCAAAGCAATGTTCTAAGCCCTTGGGGGAGTACAATATGATAGAGTGTGTAGACATGACCCCTGCCCAGAAGGACCTTAAACTCTAGAAGGGGAGACAGACCAAACAATAAAGTACAGCCCGGGAAAGGGCAGAGCATATGGATACGTTCATAACTGCTGAAGGGCTTGGAGTGGAATGAATATCAAAGTGTTGAAGGAATGCACAGCCTTCTTCACAGATGACATAGAAGGAGGGTGAATAAGAGTGAGAAATGAGCACCTAATGATAATAATGGTATTTATTAAGCACTTACCATGTGCCGAGCATGGTACTAAACACTGGGGGAGATACAAGATAATGAAGTTGGGCACAGTCTCCGTCCCACATGGGGTTCACATTCAGAGTTGGAGGGAGAAACAGCTATCGAATCTTCATTTATGGACAAATAAACTGAGGCACAGAGAAGTGAAGTGACTTCCCCAAGATCACGGCAGGGCTGGAATTAGAACCCAGGTACTCTAACTCTCAGGCCCATGCTCTTTCCACTAGGCTTCCACTGCTTCTTTCCACCTCTAGCACTTTATATATTTATGCACTCTGCTCAACCCTTCTGCATAATCAATTGTGCCCCAAATTATTTATCCCAGCTACTCCATTTGTAAATATTTTATGCCCATCTCCCCCATTAGAATACAAGCTCATTGTGAGCAGGGAACTTGTCAAATGCTTCTGTTGTCCTTTGCCAAGCACTTAATAGAGTGTACTGCACCTAGACATGCTCAATAAAAACTACACTACTATCTAAACATGTGTCCTTATGATCATCATCATCGATGCTATTTATTGAGTGTTTACTGTATCTAGAGCACTGTACTAAGTACTTGGGAGAGTACAGTACCACATAGTTCGTAAATCTGTCATCATCATCATCATCAATCATAGTAATTGAGCGCTTACTATGTGCAGAGCACTGTACTAAGTGCTTGGGAAGTACAAATTGGCAACATATAGAGACAGTCCCTACCCAACAGTGGGCTCACAGTCTTAAAGGGGGAGACAGAGAACAAAACCAAACATACTAACAAAATAAAATAAATAGAATAGATATGTACAAGTAAAATAAATAAATAAATAAATAGAGTAATAAATATGTACAAACATATATACATATATACAGGTGCTGTGGGGAAGGGAAGGAGGTAAGATGGGGGGATGGAGAGGGGGACGAGGGGGAGAGAAAGGAAGGGGCTCAGTGTGGGAAGGCCTCCTGGAGGAGGTGAGCTCTCAGTAGGGCCTTGAAGGGAGGAAGAGAGCTAGCTTGGCGGATGGGCAGAGGGAGGGCATTCCATCCTCTTTTAGACTGTGAGCCCACTGTTGGGTAGGGACTGTCTCTATATGTTGCCAACTTGTACTTCCCAAGCGCTTAGTACAGTGCTCTGCACACAGTAAGTGCTTAATAAATACGATTGATTGTTTGATTGATTGCACACAATGAGCTTACAGTTTAGAGATGTTGTCAAAATACTGATGTTGACATATCAATTAAAAATTCATTTTGCGACTTTTACTTTCACATCAGTAGGAGATGGCGTTTCCCGAAACCATCCGCCCCAAGGAAATGTAGGACGTGGCCACGGAAAAATGGCATCAACCCCAGACATTAAGAGAATATGGGAAATGTTGAGAGCATTTCAATAAGGAGTCAGTTACTCTCTCCAGCCCCTCTCAAGGTCGCACCTGGAGAGTTTCCAGTCCACTACCAGTCTCGGCTACGGGAGGGAGAGTCAGGCAGAGGTCTACCCGTTCCAGTCCTAGCTTGGCCAGTGGCTAGCGAGTGGCAGGTAATCTGCTACAAGGCAAAGCTTCCCCGTGCTGGGCAGCTGTGGCACGGGAGAGAATCGAGGGTGAAGACTCAGGTTGACTGTGCGGAAGGAGGCAATGGTCAACCGCTTCTGGATTTTGACCAAGAAAACTCTCTGGATCCACTACCAGAACGATTGCAGATGGAGAGCGGGACGTTCTGGGAGAGATGCATCCGTGGTGCCGCTATGGGTCGGAAACTACTAGACAGAGTAAGACAAGACTCTCTCCACCTTCAAAGGCCTCCTCATTTCCTCATTTCCTTTTCTCCCACTCCCTTCTGAACAGCCCTGACTTGCTTGGGGCTTAGTGGAGAGAGCACAGGCCTGGGGAGCAGAAGGTTATGGGTTCTAATCCCAGTTCTGCCACATTCATTGATTCATTCAATCATATTTATTGAGCGCTTGCTGTGTGCAGAGCACTGTACTAAGCACTTGGGAAGTACAAGTTGGCAACATATAGAGATGGTCCCTACCCAACAGCGGGCTCACAGTCTAGACGGGGGAGACGGACAACAAAACAAAATGTATTAACAAAATAAAATAAATAGAATAGTAAATATGTGCAAGTAAAATAAATAGAGTAATAAATCTGTAAAACAGATATACAGATGCTGTGGGGAGGGGAAGGAGGTAGGGCAGGGGGGGATGGGGAGGGGGGGAGGAAAAAGGGGGCTCGGTCTGGGAAGGCCTCCTGGAGGAGATGAGCTCTCAGGAGGGCTTATGCCTGCTGCGTGATCTTGGGCAAGTCACTTCACTTCTCTGGGCCTCAGTTCCCTCATCTGTAAAATGGGTACTAAGAGTGTGAGCCCTATGAGGGACAGGGACTGTGTCCAACCTAACTTGTATCTGTATTTTGTATCTACTTGTAACTTGTGAGAAGCAGCGTGGCTTAGTGGAAACAGCACGAGCTTGGGAGTTAGAGGACATGGGTTCTAAATCCGGCTCCACCACTTGTCAGCTGTGTGACTTTGGGCAAATCAATTCACTTCTCTTTGCCCTCAGTCACCCCATCTGTAAAATGGGGATTAAGACTGTAAGCCCCACGTGGGACAACCTGATAACCTTGTATCTACCCCTGTGTTTAGAACATTGCTTGGCACATAGTAAGCTCTTAACAAATACCATAATTGTTATTATTATTATTACCACAGCACTTAGAACAGTGCTTGGCACATAGTAAGTGCTAAACAAGTACCATTATTATTATTATTCACTGGTCCCCCCTCCTGCCCCAAAGAACATATCCATAATTTATTTATTTATATTAATGTCTGTCTCCCTCTCTAGACTGTGAGCTGGCTGTAGTCAGAGAATGTGTCTATTATATTAATCAATCAATCGTATTTATTGAGCGCTTACTGTGTGCAAAGCACCGTACTAAGCGCTTGGGAAGTACAAGTTGGCAACATATAGAGACAGTCCCTGCCCAACAGTGGGCTCACAGTCTATCTCCCAAACCCTTAGTATAATGCTCTGCACATAGTAAGCACTCAGTAAATAAGATTGATTGATTGACTGAGAATTCTCCTGAGGTGGACTGAAGTTCCTGCTTGGCAAAAATGTACTGAAAAAGGGTTGAGAAGAACCACAGATTTAGAAACCAGAGTTAAAATATCTGAGGAAGATGCTTTCACAGGCAGCTTGGAGATCCCACCGGCTCTTTGAGTGTCAGGTTTGTGAAAACGAAGGAAACCAGGCCACTAGGTTAAATAGTGAAGGGAGAGGGAACTCTTCACAAGTGAAGTTTTAAAGGGAAAGAGGAGGCCCAAAAAAGGGATCTGAGGGATGGTAGCCAGGGGAGGAAGTCCCGCTCAGAGGAAAGTAAAGACGGAGGGAGCCGGGCTGAGATTGAAGAGGAGCGTTCTGGGGTGGGATTAGTGTGAAAGTGAGGATGACCCTTGAGGTACAAAGAGAGAAAAAAGATGAAAATCAAAGCAAAATCCAAATTCCATCAATGGAGGAGGGAGTGGGAGTAATAGATCAAATCTATTACCATAAAGTATTATAGCTTTCAGTTTAGAGTCAAAGGAGCAGCGTGGCTCAGTGGAAAGAGCCCGGGCCTGGAGTCAGAAGGACCTGGGTTCTAATTAAGGCTCCACCACTTGTCCGCTGTGTAACTTTAGGGAAGTCGCATCATTTCTCTGTGCCTCAGTTACCTCATCTGTACATTGCGAAATAAGACTGTGAGCCCCGTGTGGGACAGGGACTGTGTCCAACCCGAGTTGCTTGTATCTACCCCAGTGCTTGGCATGTATTAAGCACTTAACAAACACTACAGTTATTATTAATCCACCTCAAACTTTAGAGCAAAGAGAGAGGAAAGAGCTACTTTAGCGTGGCTTAGTGGAAAGAGAACAGGCTTGGGAGTAAGAGGACATGGGTTCTAATCCCAGCTCTGCCACTTGTCTGCTGTGTGACCTCGGGCAAGCCACTTAACTTCTCTGTGCCTCAGTTACTTCATCTGGAAAATGGGGTTGAAGACTGTGAGCCCCACGTGGGACACCCTGATTACCTCGTTACCTATCCCAGCACTTAGAACAGTGCTTGGCACCTAGTAAGTGCTTAACAAATACCACAGTTATTATTATTATTATTACTTAGCGTACACCTCAGGGAGAGATAATTGCCAAGGAACATTATAGACCACCATTTGGGTGCAGCAAAAAATGGTGGTGCTAATAGTTACTACATATGTCACACCTTCCTCATGGAGCCCTTGTGTATTCTGATCTAATTTTGCAGTAGCCTTAGAGCTAAATAAGTGACAAAGTATTCTCCTAGTTCAGAGCCTGGGAAATGATGCTTTCTTCAGCAATGCATAAATGCTTTCAACATCTTCAAAATGATGTTTTTCAATTATGAAGCCAAGAACCTTCACCAAGAATAAAGTATTTGGAAAGTTGACAGGGCTTGATCACATATTAAAAAATCAGGCAGCCTGGAATTTCAGGCAGGGGCCACTGTGACAAAATAGTAACATTGACAACTTACCTAAATCGATCCATCAATCAATCAGTGATATCTTTTGAGCGCTTGCTGTGTGCAGAGCAAAATAATTAAAACAGCACTAGGAACATGAGAATGTTTTACACTAAACAGAGAAGCAACATGGCTTAGTGGAAAGAGCACGGGCTTGGGAGTCTGAGATCATGGGTTCTAATCCCGGCTCCGCCACTTGTCTGCTGTGTGACCTTGGACAAGTCACTTAACTTCTCTGGGATTCAGTTACCTCATCTGTAAAATGGCAATTAAGACTGTGAGCCCCACACGGGACAACCTGATTACTTGTATCTACCCCACCGCTCAGGTGAAGGAAGTGAAGTGAAGGAAGGAAGGAAGTGAAGTGAAGGAAGAGGGAACTCCTCAGAAGTGAAGTTTTAAAGGTAAAGAGGAGGCCCAAAAAAGGGATTTAAGGGCTGGTAGCCAGGGGAGGAAGTCATGCCCAGAGGAAAGTAAAGACTGAGATTGAGATTCAGGTTGAGATTGAAGAGGAGCGTTCTGGGGTGAGATTAGTGTGAAGGTGAGGATGACCCCTGGGATACAAAGAGAGAAAAATGATGAAAATCAAAGCAAAATCCCAATTCTGTCAATGGAGGAGAGGTCGGGAATAATAGATCAAATCTATTAGAACAGAACAGTGCTTGGCGTATAGTAAGTGCTTAACAAATACCATAATTATTATTATTATTACTAAACACTGTTGAGGATGGTAAGAAAGAAAAATGCATAGCTAAGGCAGGAGAAGATTTAAAACTATGGTAAAGGTATTTCAGGGGAGAATTAAATAGGCAAATGCAAATTTACCAGGAACATGTCAAGGAATTCATATTAGCTTTGTAGCTTGTGTGCCATTGAGTGTAGTTAAAGAACAATGCAGCTCAAATATTTTACAGAAAGGCAAAGCCCAATCTATAGAGAAGGTTGTAACCCTGTCTCTAGATTATAATCTTGCTGTGGGCAGGGAACATATCTACCATCTTTACCATACTGTACTTATTGCTTAGTACAGTGCTCTGCTCACAGAAAATGCTCAATAAATACCAATGACGAAGGCTGGAATAACCAAAGGCTCCTGTTCTTCAGGATCTCCTTAGTCAATAAGAAGCAGTGTGACCTAGTGGAAAGAGCACAGGCTTAAGACTCAGAGGACCTGGGTTCTAATCCCAGCTCTGTTACTGGTCTGCTGTGTGACTTTGGAAAAGTCATTTCACTTCTCTGTGCCTCAGTTTCCTCATATGCAAATACTGCTCCTTCCTATGAGCCCCATGTGGGACAGGGACTGTGTCCAACCTGTATCTATCACAGCGCTTAGTACAGTGCATGGCACATAGTAAGGGCTTAGCAAGTACCCTAATAATTATTAAGGCCAGAACTACTAGTAACTTTTCCAGTTGACAATTGGGAAGACTAAGGGTTGGGAAAAAGTGTGAGTTCCAGATCTAACAGGACAATCTTTCTCTCTTTCTCTCTCTCTCTTTCTATCTATCTCTATCTGTCTTTCTCTCTCTTGCTCTCCCTCCCTCAGTTTCTTCACTACAACAGGAGTATAATAATGATTTCTCTTCATTCATTCATTCATTCAATCGCATTTATTGAGCGCTTACTGTGTGCAGAGCACTGTACTAAGGGCTTGGGAAGTCCAAGTTGGCAACATATAGAGAAGGTCCCTACCCAACAACGGGCTCACAGTCTAGAAGGGGGAGACAGACAATAAAACAAAACACGTGGACAGGTGTCAAGTCATCAGAATAAATAGAAGTAGAGCTAGATGCACATCATTAACATACTAAGTAGGATAATAAATATTTATGAGTAAAATAAATAGAGTAATAAATCTGTACAAACATATATACAGGTGCTGTGGGGAGGGGAAGGAGGTGGGGGGGGGGATGGGGAGGAGGAGAGGAAGGAGGGGGCTCAGTCTGTGAAAGCTTCCTGGAGGAGGTGAGCTCTCAGTAGGGCTTTGAAGGGAGGAAGAGAGCTAGCTTGGCGGATGTGTGGAGGGAGAGCATTCTGGGCCAGGGGGAGGACGTGGCAGCATGCCATAATGGATAAAGAGCACAGGCTTTGGAGTCAGAAAGTCATGGGTTCTAATCCCAGCTCCACCATTTGTCTGTTGTGTGACCTTGGGCAAGCCACTTCACTTCTCTGGGCCTCAGTTCCCTCATCTGTAAAATGGAGATTGAGACTGTGAGCTACATGTGGGGCAGGGACTGTGCCCAACCTGCTTTGCTTGTATCCACCGCAGTGCTTAGTACAGTTCCTGGCACATAGTAAGCGCTTAACAAGTGTCATCATTAGTATTATTAGTATTATTCAGTTCATGGGGAAATTCCCAGTACTACACACACAAAAAAACCCGAGAGATCCAGAGTACAGAAATAATAATAATAATGGTATTTGTTAAGTGCTTACTATGTGCCAGGCATTTACTACTACTACTAATAATGATGGTATTTGTTAAGCACTTACTATGTGCAAAGCACTGTTCTAAGTGCTAGGGCAATACAAGGTGATCAGGTTGTCCCATGTGGGGCTCACAGTCTTCATCCCCATTTTACAGATGAGGGAACTGAGGCCCCGAGAAGTGAAGTGACTTGCCCAAAGTCACACAGCTGACAAGTGGCAGAGGCGGGATTAGAGCCCATGACCTCTAACTCCCAAGTCCATGCTCTTTCCACTGAGCCACGCTGCTTCTCACGCTGCTATTACACACAAAAAACCCCAAGAGATCAAGAGTACAGAAATAATAATAATAATAATAATAATAATAATAATAATAATAATAATAACAATAATGGTATTTGTTAAGTGCTTACTATGTGCCAGGCATTGTACTAAGCATTGGATAAGCCAGTTACTGGGACACAGAGGTAGTAAGAAACAAGTTGCCCTCTCCAATAATAATAATAATAATAATGATGGCATTTGTTAAGTGCTTACTATGTGCAAAGCACTGTTCTAAGCTCTAGGGGGGATACAAGGTGATCAGGTTGTACCACGTGGGGCTCACAGTCTTAATCCTCATTTTACAGATGAGGTAGCTGAGGCTCAGAGAAGTTAAGTGACTTACCCAAGGTCACACAGCAGACATGTGGCAGATCTGGGATTCGAACCCATAACCTTTGACTCCAAAGCCCGTGCTCTTTCCACTGAGCCACACTGCTTCTCACGCTGCTATTACACACAAAAAAACCCCTGAGAGATCCAGAGTATAGAAATAATAATAATAGCAATAATGGTATTTGTTAAGTGCTTACTATGTGCCAGGCATTGTACTAATAATAATGGCATTTATTAATGCCATTAATACTAAGCATTAATACTAAGCATTGGATAAGCCAGGTAGTGGGACATAGAGGTAGTAAGAAACAAGTTGCCCTCTCTAATAATAATAATAATGATGATGGCATTTGTTAAGAGGTTACTATGTGCCAGGCATTGTACTACTACTAATAAGTTGGGTAGGGACTGTCTCTATATGTTGCCAACTTGTACTTCCCAAGCGCTTAGTATAGTGCTCTGCAAACAGTTAACGCTCAATAAATACTATTGATTGATTGATGGTATTTGTTAAGCACTTACTACGTGCAAAGCACTGTTCTAAGCGCTGGAGGGATACAAGGTGATCAGGTTATCCCACGTGGGGCTCACAGTCTTAATCCTCATTTTACAGATGAGGGAACTGAGGCTCAGAGAAGTTAAGTGACTTACCCCGGGTCACACAGCAGACATGTGGCAGACCTGGGATTCGAACCCATAACCTCTGACTCCAAAGCCTGGGCTCTTTCCACTGAGCCACGCTGCTTCTCTCTACTTCTGGCCGCTGGTCAGTGGGTCATTTGGAAGGCCAGAATTTGACCCTAGAGAGGAGGAAGGAAGCTTTCTGGCAAGAATGGTGAGAGGGTGGTGAGGGTGAGCAGGGGGGAAGGTATCAGGGCTGAATCTCTGTTCAGACCTCATTCTTGCTGTGCATGCGGGGGATTCTGGGGACCCTCCCTGATGTATATAACTGAAATTTATTTATTTGTATTGGTTTCTGTCTCCCCCTTCTAGACTGTGAGCCCACTGTTGGGTAGAGACTGACTCTATGTGTTGCCTACTTGTACTTCCCAAGTGCTTAGTACAGTGCTCTGCACACAGTAAGTGCTCAATAAATATGATTGATTTACCCCAGGCCACATAGTTGACGAGTGGTGGACCCGGGATTGGAACCCATGGCCTTCTGACTCCATCCTGCTTCCCACAGGGAGAGGCCAGGGAAGCCGGGAGGGTATAAGACCCCCTTCCCCTCCAGCAAAACACACTCTCTCTCCCAACATGGACAGTTCTTCCAGGTTCCTCCCCAGCCTCGACTCCTCCGGCCCCATCACAGGATTTGCACTGGGGGCACTGGCTGGCTGCCATATGAGAAGCAGCATGGCGTAGTGGATAAAACACAGACCAGAAGTCAGGAGGTCATGGGTTCTAATCCTGGCTCCGCCACTTGTCTGCAGTGTGATCTCGGGCAAGTCACTTCACTTCTCTGGGCCTCAGTGACCTCACCTGTAAAATGGGGATGGAGACTCTGAGCCCCATGTGGGACAGGGACTGTGTCCAACCCGATTTGCTTGTATCCACCCCAGCAACTAGCACAGTGTCTGGCACATAGTAAGCATTTAACAGGTACTATTATTATTCTGCATTTCTGCCCACTTTGAGCCTTGGGTGGAAGAGAGAGAAGGAGGGAGGAAAGGAAAGAGAGAGGAAGGGGGGGAGGGAAGGAAGGAGGAGAATGTGGGAAGAGGAAGGGAGGGAAAGGGTGGGGAAGAGAGGGAAGGAGGAGGGGAGAAGGTAGGAGAGGAAGGAGGATGGGAAAGAGAGAAAGAGAGAGGAAGGGAAGGGGAGGGAGAGAAGGGGGGACAGGGGAAGGAGGAAGAGAATGTGGGAAGATGGAGGGAGGGAGGGAAAAGATGGGGAAGAGAGGGGAGGAAGGAGGATGGAAGGGAGAGAGGAAAGGGAGGATGGGAAGGGAAGAAGGGAGGGATGGAGGGAGGACATCCACCAAGCTAGCTCTCTTCCTCCCTTCAAGGGCCTACTGAGAGCTCACCTCCTCCAGGAGGCCTTCCCACACTGAGCCCCCTCCTTTCTTTCCCCTTCCTCCCCCTCTCCATCCCCCCTGCCTTACCTCCTTCCCTTCCCCACAGCACCTGTATATATGTATATACGTTTGTATGTATTTATTACTCTATTTTATTTGTGCATATTTATTCTTTTTATTTTATTTTGTTAATATGTTTTGTTTTGTTCTCTGACTGCCCCTTCTAGACTGTGAGCCCACTGTTGGGTAGGGACCATCTCTATATGTTGCCAACTTGTACTTCCTAAGCGCTTAGTACAGTGCTCTGCACACAGTAAGCGCTCAATAAATATGATTGAATGAATGAATGAGGAGGCGGAGGATGTGGGAAGAGGGAGGGAAAGCATGGGGAAGAGAAGGACGGAGGGGAGAAGAATGGGAGGGAGGGGGAAGGGAAGGAGGGTGGGAAAGAGGAAGAGGGAAGAAGGCAAGGAGAGAGTGAGGGGGGAAGGAAGAAAGGATGGAGAGAGAGGAAAGGGAAGGATGGACGAAGGTAGCTAAAGAGGGATGGGGGAAGGAGGGATGGAAAAGGGGAAGGAGGAAGTCAAGAAGGGAGGGTGGAAGTCAAGGAGGGAGGGAGAGAGGGAAAGCAAGAGACAGAGAGATAGCCACAGTAACTCCAGCAAATCTTGGAAAAGAATCCAGCAGCCAGTCCGAGACTCAGAGGATTGAATTCACAAAGCAAACGATGCCACCACACCAATGAATGAACTTCAAATCCCGGGGAATTTCCATAAAGTGGAACAACCAACAGAGCCAGCCAACTCTCTCTCTTTCCTCTCTCTCTCAGCGGTTCAGTGAGGCTGGCTCCTTCTTCCCGGTCCCATGCGCCGGGAAAGAGTGCTTTGCTGAGGGTTTCGCACAGCAGCAGCAGCAGCAGCAGCAGGAGGAGGAAGAGGAAGAGGAAGGAAAGGAGGGGGAGGCTGCTGTCTTCCAGTCTGGATTCCCTGGTTCCCACCCACTTCCTAGGCCGCCTTTGCTTGGATGGCGAGCTTGGAGGACTGATTAGGGACGGGAGGGAAAAGTTGGGAGGGAGAAAAGGGAAAAGGGAAGCGGGGAGTTGGAGGGCCAGCTGAGAAGAGGACATTTGCTGCCCTCCAGGCTTGAATCCCTCTTTTTCTTTTCAAATCGGGAACTGGGAGGGAAGACTGAGGAAGGAGGCGAGGGCAGAGCATCCTTTGGCTGCAATCTGTGAATCTTATCATGGGAGAACGGGGATATGATACAGAAGGGAGGGGACAGAGACACAAACACACAGGCACAGAGAGAAAGAGGTCGAGGGAAAGGAAGACACAGAAAGGCAGGACAGAGAGAAAGAAAGACAGAGAGACACAAAGAGAGACAAATACGGAGAGAGTAAGAGACAAGGAAAGGGACAAATAAGGGCAAAGAGAGAGACACACAGAAAGAGACATGGAGATAGCGAGAAAGAGAGACACAGAGACAGTGAGAGAGAATGGCAGAGACACAGAGACATAGAGAAACAAAGAGAGACTCAGAGAGACAGAAATCCAGAGAGATGGAGAGAAAGATTGAGAGAGACAGAGAGACTCGGAGAGAGAGAGGGAGTGACACACAGAGAGAAAGAGACAAAGGGACAAAGAAAAAGAAAGAGACGGAGACAAAGAGATAGAGAGAGGCAGAGAGACACAGAGACACAAAGAGAGATCCCCAAGAGACAGAAAGCCAGAAAGATGGAGAGGAAAAGGGAAACAGAGAGATTGGGAGAGAGAGACAGGAAGAGAGACAGATGGAGACACAGAGACAGAAAGAGGCACACAGAAAGAGACAGAGGGACAAAGAGAGAGAAAGAGACAGAGAGAGAGACAGAAAGAGGCACACAGGGAGAAAGAGGAAGAGGGACAAGGAGAAGAGGGAGAAAGAGACAGGGAGAGAGACAGATAAAGACACACAGAGAGAAAGGAAGAGGGACAAAGAGAACAGAAAGAAAGAGACAGGGAGAGAGACAAAGACACAGAGACAGAAAGAGACACAGAGAGAGACAGAAGGTTAAAGAGAAAGAGACAGGAAGAGAAACAGAGACACAGAGAGAGAGAAAGAGACAGAGGGGCAAAGAAAGAGAGAGAAAGAGATAGGGAGAGAGAGAGAGAGAACAAGGCAGAGGGACAAAGAGAAAGAGAGAAAAAGACATGGAGAGAGACAGACACACACAGAGACAGAAAGAGACAAAGAGACAGAGGGACAAAGAAAGAAATGGAGAGTCAGATAGAGACACACAGAGAGAGAAAGAGACAGAGGGACAAAGAAAGAGAGAAAGAGACAGGGAGAGAGACAGAGAGACACAAAGAGACACAGAGAGAAAGAGGCAGAGGGACAAAGAGAAAGAGAGAAAGAGACAGGGAGAGAGATAGATGGACACCGAGAGAGAGACAGAAAGAGGCAAAGAGACAGGGACATAGAAAGAGAAAGAGATGGAGAGAGACAGGCACGCACACAGAGAGAAAGAGACAGAGGGACAAAGAAAGAGAGGAAGAGACAGGGAGGGAGACAGGTAGAGACACACACACAGAGAAAGAGACAAAGGGACAAAGAAAGAGAGAAAGAGACAGGGAGGGAGACAGGTAAAGACACACACACAGAGAAAGAGACAGAGGGACAAAGAGAAAGAGAGAAAGAGACAAGGAGAGAGACAGAGACACACACACAGAGAGAAAGAGACAGAGAGAGAAAGGCAGAAGGACAAAGAGAGAGAGAAAGAGACAGGGAGAGAGACAGAGACACAGAGAGAGAAAGAGACAGAGGGACAAAGAGAAAGACAGCGAGAGACACAGAGACACAGAGACAGAAAGAGACAAAGAGAGAGAAAGAGACAGAAGGACAAAGAGGGAGAGAGAGAAAGAGAAAGGCAGAGAGATACAGAGACCAAGAGAAACAAAGAGAGACCCGAACAGACAGAAAGCCAGAGAGATGGAGAAGAATCAATCAATCAATCAATCGTATTTATTGAGCACTTACTGTGTGCAGAGCACTGTACTAAACACTTGGGAAGTCCAAGTTGACAACATATAGAGACGGTCCCTACCCAACAGTGGGCTCACAGTCTAGAAGGGGGAGACAGAGAACAAAACCAAACATATTAACAAAATAAAATCAATAGAATAGATATGTACAAGTAAAATAAATAAATAAATAGAGTAATAAATATGTACAAACATAAATACATATATACAGGTGCTGTGGGAAAGGGAAGGAGGTAAGACGGGGGGATGGAGTGGGGGAGGAGGGGGCGAGGAAGGAGGGGGCTCAGTGTGGGAAGGCCTCCTGGAGGAGGTGAGCTCTCAGTAGGGCCTTGAAGGGAGGAAGAGAGCTAGCTTGGCGGATGGGCAGAGGGAGGGCATTCCAGGCCAGGGGGAGGACGTGGGCCGGGGGTCGACGGCGGGACAGGCGAGAACGAGGCCCGGTGAGGAGGTTAGCAGCAAGAGTGAGTGAGAGAGAGAGAGAGAGAGAGAGAGAGAGAGAGTTAGAGAGAGATAAAGAAAAAGAGAGAGAAAGACAGACAGACAGGCAGAGAGAGAGAGAGACAGAGAGCCAGAGACAGAGAGAGACAGAGGGAGGGAGAGCAGAGGCCTTTGGGAGTCCTGGGGCTTCAGCAGTTCCCCCAGCAGATTTCCTTAACGCGGTCCTGGCCTCACCTTGGCTTAGCGTTTATCGGAAAATTACCAGGTGAGCCGGCTCTCCCTGTGGCCTGGAAAAATCGGAATGGCTTTGGGAAAACACACACACAAACACACACGAACACACACTTGGACACGTGCGTGGGAGAACTAGCGTGACTCCATGGCAAGAGCCTGTCTGGAGAGTCACCAGGCATGGGTTCGAATACCGACTCCAGCCCTTGTCTGCCGGGTGACCTGGGGCAAGCCACTTCACTTCTCTGGGCCTCAGTACCCTCATTTGGAAAAGGTGGGTGAGGACTGGGAGCCCTGAGACCTTGTATTTACACGAGAAGCAGCGTGGCACAGTGGAAAGAGCCCGGGCTTGGGAGTCAGAGGTCATGGGTTCTAATCCCGGCTCCGCCACTTGTCAGCCATGTGACTTTGGGCAAGTCGCTTCACTTCTCAATGCCTCAGTTCCCTCATCTGTAAAATGGGGATGGGGACTGTGAGCCCCCTGTGGGACAACCGGATCACCTTGTAACCTCCACAGCGCTTAGAACAGTGCTTTGCACATAGTAAGCACTTAAATGCCATCATTATTATTAGTAGTAGTAGTAAGCGCTTAACAAATACTATTATTACTAGTAGTAGTATTATGATGCACGCACGTACACACACTTGCACACGCGGGTGCACACATGCTCACACTCCCACACTCGCGGGCATCCATGCGCACACACACTTGCACATACACCTGCGTACATGCACACATACACTTGCACACGTGGGTGCGTACATGTGAGTGCACACACACACACACTCACATGCATCCTTGCACACACACTCACACATACATGCATACATGCACACAAACACACTTGCACATGCAGTTGCATACATGTGGCACACACACACACACATACACACTCGCACTCTAACGGACATCCAGGCGCACACACATTCTCACACTCACATGCATAAATGCACACACGGTTACACACACGTGCATACATGCACACACACACACACACTCGCACTCATACGTGCATGCATGCACATATACACTCGTACATACACGTGCATGCATTCAATCGTATTTATAGAGTGCTTACTGTGTGCAGAGCACTGTACTAAGCGCTTATACGTGCAAGCGTGTGCATACACACACACACACACACACACACACACAACATGGATCACTCTATCCCCTTCCCTAGGATGCCCCTCTTTGACGCCCCCCAAGGTCTCCCAATCCCGACTGATCCAAGGAGTCCAGGCTTTGGAGTCAGAGGTTATGGGTTCGAGTCCCTGCTCTGCCAATTGTCATCTGTGTGACTTTGGGCAAGTCACTTCACTTCTCTGGGCCTCAGTTCCCTCATCTGGAAAATGGGGATTAAGACTGTGAGCCCCCTGTGGGACAACCTGATCACCTTGTAACCTCCCCAATGCTTAGAACAGTGCTTTGCACATAGTTAGTTCTTAATAAATGCCATTATTATTATTATTATTGTTATTATCCTTCTGCTCCTCACTCCCATGGAACCCAGCTCCCCCCCTTCTGCGGTCTCTCCAGAGTTTCTCTGACTTGTACTCTCCCAAGCGCTTAGTACAGTGCCCTGCACACAGTAAGCACTCAATAAATATGATTGAAGGAATGAATCCAGAGCCCAACCCCTTTTATTTCTTTATTTCTACTTATGCCAGTTAACGGGTATTGATATCTGTCTCCCCCCTCTAGACTGTAAGCCCGGTGTGGGCAGGGATTGCCTCTCTTTATTGCTGTCTTGTACATCCCAGGTGCTCAGTACAGTGCTCTGCACACAGTAAGCGCTCAATAAATATGATTGATTGGATGAATGAATGCTCTGACCTCGGACTTGTCAGCCCTGCTGTCCTCCCAGGACTCATTATTAATAATAGTAACAATAAGAGGAAGAAGAATAGTATTTGTTAAGCACGTACTAAGTGCCTAGCACTGTTCTAAGTGCTGGGGTAAATATAGAGAAGCAGCGTGGCTCAGTGGAAAGAGCACGGACTTTGAAGTCAGAGGTCATGGGTTCGAATCCCACTCCGCCACATGTCTGCTGTGTGACCTTGGGCAAGTCACTTAACTTCTCTGAGCCTCAGTTACCTCATCTGTAAAGTGGGAATTAAGACTGTGAGCCCCACGTTGGACAACTTGATCACCTTGTATCCCCCCAGCACTTAGAACAGTGCTTTGCACATAGTAAGTGCTTAACAAATGCCATCATTATTATTATTATAATGAAGTAATCACAATGTCCCACGTGGGGCTCACACCGGCTCCGCCACTGATCCGATGTGTGACTTTGGGTGAGTCACTTCACTTCTCTGTGTCTCAATTCCCTTATCTGTAAAATGGGGATGAAGACTGTGAGCCCCACGTGGGACAATCTGATTACCTTTATCCTCCTCAGCGCTTAGAACAAGGCTCGACACACAGTAAGCACTTAACAAATGCCATTAGTAGTAGTAGTAATCCCCTTTTTACGGATGAGGGAACTGAGGCCCAGAGAAGTTAAGTGACTTGCCCAAGGTCACATAGCAGACCAGGGGTGAAGCCGGGATTAGAACCCACATCCTATGACTCCCCAGCCCGAGTTTTTTCCACTAAGACACACCCACTCACCTGGGAATCAGCTACAAGGCCAAGGGGAAAAGAAGGAGAAAGGTCAATCCATGTGGGGATTCTTTTTGGGAATGGCAGGTCTGGGGAAGAAAGGTTGTGTGCTAAGCGTTGGCTAGGACCATGGGAATTTTCCCAACCCCTGAATTGGGGGGCAACAAGGATCGTAATGTTGAGGGATAATAATAATAATAATAATAATAATAATAATAATAATGATAATGGCATTTAGTAAGCGCTTACTATGTGCAAAGCACTGTTCTGAGCGCTGGGGAGGTTACAAGGTCATCAGGATGTCCCACGGGGGGCTCACAGTCTTAATCCTCATTTTACAGATGAGGCAACTGAGGCTCAGAGAAGCCAAGTGACCTGCCCAAAGTCACACAGCTGACAATTGGCAGAGCTGGGATTTGAACCCATGACCTCTGACTCCAAAGCCCGGGCTTTTTCTACTTAGCCAAGCTGCTTCTAACAGCAGCACAGCTGTAACAGATGGGACATGTGATGAAATGGAGGGGGGAGGGAGGAAAGGAGGCATCCACCAAATACTACTGGATTCCCTCTCAAAGTGGACATTCTCCCTACCCAAACTCGGTGTGGGGAGGGAACGTGTTACCAACTCTGTTATATTATACCCTCCCAAACTCTTAGTAATAACAATAATAATAATAATAATGGTATTTGTTAAGTGCTTACTATGTGCCAGGAGCTGTACTAAGCACTGGGGTAGATACAGTGTCATCAGGCTGTCCCACATGGGGCTCACAGTCTTCATCTCCATTTCACAGATGAGGGAACTGAGGCCCAGAGAAGTGAAGTGACTTGCCCAAAGTCACACAGCGGACAGGTGGCGGAGCCAGGATTAGAACCCATGACCTCTGACTCCCAAGCCTGGGCTCTTTCCACCAAGCCATGCTGCTTCTCTTAGTACAGTGCTCTAGCACCCAGTAAGTGCTCAATAAATATGACCGATTGATCGATACTCTCCCCAGTGCTAAGTACAGAGCTCTGCACCCAATAATCACTCAATAAATACAATCGATTGATCAATACTTTCCCCAGTGCTTAGTACATAGCTCTGCACCCAATAAGTGCTCAATAAATACAATCGATTGATCAATACTCTCCCCAGTGCTAAGTACAGAGCTCTGCACCCAGTAAACACTCAATAAATTCAATCGATTGAGCAATACTCTCCCCAGTGCTTAGTACAGAGCTCTTCACCCAGTATGTGCTCAATAAATACAATTGATTGATTAATATTTCCCCAGCGCTTAGTACAGTGCTCTAGCAACCAGTAAGTGCTCAATAAATACAATCGATTGGCCAATTGATACACTCTCCCAAGCGCTTAGTACAGTACTCTAGCACCAGTAAGTGCTCAGTAAATACAATTGATTGATCGATACTCTCCCAAGCACTTAGTACACAGCTCTGCATCTGCTAAGCACTCAATAAATACGATTGATTAGCCAATGGTACCCTCCCAAGTGCCAAGTAATAATAGCAATAATAATGTTGGTATCTGTTTAGCGCTTACTATGTGCCAAGCACTGTTCTAAGCACTGGGGTAGATACAAGGTAATCAGGTTGTCCCACGTGGGGCTCAGAGTCTTCATCCCCATTTTACAGATGAGGGAACTGAGGCCCAGGGAAGTTAAGTGACTTGCCCAAGGACACACAGCGGACAAGTGGCGGACTCTGGATTAGAACCCAGGACCTCTGACTCTCAAGCCCGGGTTCTTTCCACTGAGCCATGCTACAGCACACTGCGCCCAGTGAGAGCTCAAACAATATCCCTGATTGATTGTCTCCCCCTTCTAGACTGTGAGCCCGCTGTTGGGTAGGGGCTGTCTCTATATGTTGCCAACTTGTACTTCCCAAGCGCTTAGTACAGTGCTCTGCACACAGTAAGCGCTCAATAAATACGAATGAATGAATGAGATGGGCGAACCAGGTTAGGATGTGGGACAGGGACTGCGTCTGATCTGAGTGCATTGGATCTACCCCAGCGTTTAGCACAGCGCTTGGTGCAGCGCTAGAGAGAGATTACAATTAGTAATCTCTCTTTACAGAGAAGTAGCGTGGCTCAGTGGAAAGAGCCCGGGCTTTGGAGTCAGAGATCATGGCTTCAAATCCCGGCTCCGCCAATTGTCAGCTGTGTGACTTTGGGCAAGTCGCTTAGCTTCTCTGTGCCTCAGTTCCCTCATCTGTAAAATGGGGAATTAAGACTGTGATTGGCCGATTGACACACTGTCCCAAGCGCTTAGTACAGTACTTTAGCACCCAGTAAGTGCTCAATAAATACAATCGATTGATTGATACTCTCCCAAGCGCTTAGTACAGAGCTCTGCATCTGGGACAACTTGATCACCTTGTAACCTTCCCAGCGCTTAGAACAGTGCTTTGCACATAGTAAGTGCTTAATAAATGCCGTCGTTATTATTATTATTATTATTATTATTATTATTATTATTATTATTATTATTAATTAGTGGCATTAATAAGGATAGTGCAGGAGAAGGAATGGGAGGAGGGGAATGGGGAGAGAGGGGGTAAAATATGGTCCAAGAATTCTCACCCTAAAGTGATTCTGGGACCCTCAAGAGAAAGTTGCTCTTAGCTTGCTCAGCATCCTTGTAATGTTAATAATAATAATAATAACAGCATTTGTTAAGCATTTCCTACGTGCTAGGCACTGTAGTACGTGCCAGGGTGGATCCAATCACACGTATCCCGTCCCACATGGGGCTCACAGTCTCAACACCCATTTTCTAGATGAGGCCACTGAGGCACAGAGACTTCAAGTGACTTGCCCTGGGTCATTCATTCATTCAATTGTGTTTATTGAGCGCTTACTGCGTGGAGAGCACTGTAATAAGCGCTTGGGAAGTACAAATCGGCAACAGAGACGGTCCCTACCCAACAACGGGTTCACAGTCTAGAAGGGGGTGACGGACAGCAAAACAAGTAGACAGGTGTCAATCCCATCAGGATAAATAGAATTATAGCTGTAGACACATCATTAATTAATTAACCATTAATTATTTATTTTATTTTGTTAGTATGTTTGGCTTTGTTCTCTGTCTCCCCCTTTTAGACTGTGAGCCCACTGTTGGGTAGGGACTGTCTCTATATGTTACCAATTTGTACTTCCCAAGCGCTTAGTACAGTGCTCTGCACATAGTAAGCGCTCAATAAATACGATTGATGATGATGATGATGATGATTAATAAAATAAATATAGTAAATACGTACAAAGAAAATAGAGTAGTAAAAATGTAGAAATATATACAAGTGCTGTGGGGAGGGGACGGGATTAGGGCAGAGGGAGGGAGGGGGACGATGGGGAAGGGGGAAGGCAAAAAAAGGGGGGATCAGTCTGGGAAGGCCTCCTGGAGGAGGTGAGCTCTCAGGAGGGCTTTGAAGGTCACACAGCAGACAGGCGGAGGAGCTAGGATAGGGATAAATCCCGAGATGCCAAGCTGTCCAACTGTCTTCGGCCTGGAAATCTTTCAGATAAGGGGTGGTGCTAAAATCCCATTCGCCAATTTGTGTGTACAGGATAAAGCACAAATTCAGCTTTATTGGCACTTGCTGCTTTTCTAAGCCTCGACGGCCAAAAAAAAAAAACAAACCCAAAAAAAGCATACCTAATGTCTGTAGTTGGCATTCATGTATCTTTAGCATCACAGTTGGTTACTCAGTCAAATGGGAAGGTAGATTATGATGTCAGAAATATTCCTTTCATTCTCGACTATATATTAAGAGGGAAGCTTTCTATCCCAGGATAATACTACGAAGTAACTCGGAGAAGACACCTGCTCTCCAGAAAACTGCTTTAGGGAAAGGGAGAAAAAGTGTCTGCTTAGTGGGAAAGCCTACAGGGTTGGCTTATTCGAGCCTTGATTCACATTTCTAAAGTAGAGAAAAAACGATTTTGGAAGAGGCTGCTGAGAAGATCTCCCTCCTTTGGCCAGAAAGGCGGAGAAGACTTGTAAATCAAGGAAAAGGTGAAGTAATAAATTGTGAGGAAACTTCAGTTTTCCAAGTTTATAAAGACTATTTATTTTTCCTGAGTATTTTTTTCTCTTTTGGGGTGGGAGAGGAAATTCTGAAAATATATGATAGATGTTTTGCCATTAACATCAGTAAAGAGTGTATGAGTTTTAAAGGAGGGGCGGAGGGTGGGTCCGAGAACAGAGAGACTAGGGAGAAGGGGTTAAATATTTTGTTTTTTTAATTAGTCAGAAGGCCAAAAGATTTGACGGTACCTTTTAATGTGTAACAGCCACGTGTGTGTAATGAACTTCATAACATAGGGAGCACCAAGTGTATAGTAAACTTGAAATATATAGAGTGCCGAGTGTATAGTGACCTTGTTTACAGCCTAAGTGATTTAGTGTTTTAAATCTGTTTTCAATTTCAGCCTTTTTATTTTTGGTTTAATTCGCCTGTGTGGTATGAAATTTGGCTAAGAAGCCCCGGGTTTTTTTTTTGCGGGGGGATGGGGGGTTGTTTTTTAAGTGTGGAAGCAAATATTATCTTATTAATGTAAAACAACCTGCAGGTATACAAATGGTTTATTCGTCATTTGCTTTGTACAGTTTTTGTTTTCTAAAACCTAAAGATCACGTCCGGGCTCCTGCGCCTGTTGGAAGGAATTTACGATGCATCAAAAAGTGTCAGCGATGGAAAACAAATGACACTCCTGTGTAGCCCTAGTCCTGTCTCTCATACGGTGCCAAACAAACAGGTCTAACATTTAAAATTGCTAAACATTCCAGGAAAGTTGTGGAAATTCCCATGGGTGCTGATTTAATAAAAACGAGGCGGCAGGGATTTTTTTTTTTCCCCTTTTTGGAATGAGGAGTTTAAAGGGACAGAAATCGGAGAACCTGAGATGGGAATAGCTTCCACAAACCCGTAGACTTTGCAGAAGAAAAGTGATCCGGGTGGGCAAATGAGGTGTTAGCTCTGATTCTAAGCGCTTAGTACAGTGCTCTGTACACAGAAAGCGCTCAATAAATATGATTGAATGAATTGAATAAGGGCGAACCTCCGCAGGTAAGTAAGATGGTAAAATCAACTTGAGACAGCTTCAAACCTCAGCCCATTTTCATCAACCCTTTGCCTTCCGAGGGAATAATAAAACTTACCACCCCATCCGTTTGTCTTCTTTAAAAAGGAGGTTGAAAAGAGAAGCCAAGAAATGCAACTTCTCGCTGAAGAGTGGATGGACTCTGGCAGGAATTGAAAGTTGTTTTAATCACTGAAACCTCCAGAAATTAAGCTCATCTCCTTAGCTGTTAGCAACCATAGATAGATAGATAGAGAGATAGATAGATAGATAGATAGAGATAGATAGATAGATGATAGAGATAGATAGATAGATAGATAGATAGATAGATATAGATAGACTGATAAATCTCTCTACATATCTCTCTATGTAAAGATATAGAGATATATAATAAAGTATATATTAATATATAATATATAACATAATATATTTCATTAACATATAATATACTATAATATATGTTAATACATTTTATAATAATATAGAGAGAGATATCTCTACATAGAGATATGTAGACAGATATCTCTATAACTCTACATGTATATATGCATACATGTACATATAAAGATATCTCTATATCTCTGTATGTCATATATACATATGCACATATGTCATATGTACATCTGTATACATGTACATATAGAGATATCTATATATCTCTGTATATGTCATATATAAACACACATGTCATATGTACATATGTATACATGTACATATAGAGATATCTATATATCTCTGTATATGTCATGTGTAGATATGTACATATGTCATACGTATATATGTGTACATGTACATATAGAGCTATCTATATGTATATATCTACATACACATATGTAGATATGACATATACGGAGATGTGTAGATATGTACATATTTCATACGTATATATGTGTACATGTACATATAGAGATATCTATATGTATATATCTACATACACATATGTAGATATGACATATACAAAGATGTATAGATATATATTATAAGGCTTTCTCCCTCCCCAATTGCGCCAGAGATAATGATTTACTTTTCTTGAGTTCCTAAAACGTTTCTTTGTAAGAAAGTGCGCGCTTAGAACAGTGCTCAGCGCTTAGAACAGTGCTTCAGAGCGTAGAACAGTGCTTTGCACATAGTAAGCGCTTAATAAATGCCATTATTATTATTATTATTTTATTATTATTACCCAGTCGGGCCTGACACAGGGGGAGACCTGCGCGTTATCCAAGAAGATTTCCTTTTGAATCCTGGGGAGTTCGGAGATGCAGTAGCAGGGAAAAGGACTGTGGATCGGGAAAACATTGGGTGTGGGAGCGGGTCCCGTTTCAGCTGGGAAAAGGCTTCGTCGTTTCCACGAGATTTCTTGGCCACATTCCAGATGCGTCCCCAGCTGTTCTCCAAGAAGTCCTAGCTCAGCCTCAGGATTGAAATTCTTTTTTTAACGCTGGGGATAAAAATAATAATGATGATGATGATGGTATTTGTTAAGCGCTTACTATGTGCCAAGTACTGTTCTAAGCGCCTCTCCCTGGAAACCCCTCTACCTTCTCCATAGGCCCACAATACTGCGTGGGTATTCATTCAATCATATTTATTGAGCGCTTACTGTGTGCAGAGCACTGTACTAAGCTCTTAGCACTGTGTGTGCGTGCATTATGTGTGGCTGTGAGTCTGTGGGAGGGTGCATCATGTTTGTCAGATTGTGTGTGTATTTGTGAGTCTGTGTGTGTATTGTGTGTGTTTGTAAGTCTGTGTGAGGGTGCCCCGTGTTTGTGAGTCTGTGTGTGCACTGCGTGTGTTTGTGGGTCTGAGGGTGCCTCGTTTTTGTGAGTCTGTGTGTGCATTGCGAGGGGAGGCTATGTGAGCGTGCGTTGTGCGTTTGTGAATCTGTGGGTGCACCGTGTGAGGGTTTGCGAGCTTGTGTGTTTGAGTCTGAGCATTGTGTGAGGTTTTGTGATTCCGTGTGTGTTTGTGAGTCTGTGCACTGTGTGAGAGTCTATTTGAGCGTGTATTGTGCGCTTGTGAGTTTGTGGGTGCCTTGTGTGAGGCTTTGTGAGTCCGTGCGGGTTTGTGGGTCTGCGTGAAGGTGCACTGTGCATTTGTGAGTTTGTGGGTGCCTTGCGTGTGTGTGTTTGTCTGTCGTGAGACCTTGAGCAAGTCATTTCACTTCTCGGTGCCTCATTTCCCCCCTCCGTAAAACGGGGATTGAGGCTGCGAGCCCCACGTGGGGCAAGGACTGTGCCCAACCCGATTTGCTTGTATCCACCCCAGCGCTTAGTACAGTACCTGGCACACAGTAAGCCCTCAACAAATACCACCATCATCCTCATCACTACGATGATGATGATTATGGTGCGTCTGTGTGCGGGCGCACTGGGGGCTGGTGAGTCTGTGTGGGCAGTGTGAGCGTTGGTCAGCCTGTGTGGGCGAGCATGCTGTTTGTGCGTGTGTGTTTGTGTGTGTGTGTGTGGGTGTGGGTGTATGGGCCAAGCGATCCACTGTCCCACCCGCCTCTCGGGACTTGGTCCTGGACAGCCCGGGCACAGGGCACCCCACGTTTCCTCTAGTCCTCCGCCTTGCTCTCCCTCCTCTCTCTCCACCGTCCACTCTTCCTCCTTCTCTACAGTCTCTGTCTAGTCTCTGTCTGTCTCTCTCTCTCTCTCTAGTCCTCTGCCTCTCTCCCTCATCTCTCTCCACCGTCCACTCTTCCTCCTTCTCTACTGTCTCTGTCTGGTCTCTGTCTGTCTCTATCTCTCTCTAGTCCTCTGCCTCTCTCCCTCATCTCTCTCCACCGTCCACTCTTCCTCCTTCTCTACAGTCTCTGTCTGGTCTCTGTCTGTCTCTGTCTGTCTCTATCTCTCTCTGGTCCTCTGCCTCTCTCCCTCATCTCTCTCCACCGTCCACTCTTCCTCCTTCTCTACAGTCTCTGTCTGGTCTCTGTCTGTCTCTGTCTGTCTGTCTCTCTCGTCCTCTGCCTCTCTCCCTCCTCTCTCTCCACCGTCCACTCTTCCTCCTTCTCTACTGTCTCTGTCTGGTCTCTGTCTGTCTCTATCTCTCTCTAGTCCTCTGCCTCTCTCCCTCATCTCTCTCCACCGTCCACTCTTCCTCCTTCTCTACAGTCTCTGTCTGGTCTCTGTCTGTCTCTATCTCTCTCTAGTCCTCTGCCTCTCTCCCTCATCTCTCTCCACCGTCCACTCTTCCTCCTTCTCTACAGTCTCTGTCTGGTCTCTGTCTGTCTCTGTCTGTCTGT
The DNA here is from genome assembly GCF_015852505.1 of Tachyglossus aculeatus. NCBI lineage: Eukaryota > Metazoa > Chordata > Mammalia > Monotremata > Tachyglossidae > Tachyglossus > Tachyglossus aculeatus. The sequence goes on along the minus strand of NC_052067.1, from coordinate 140,991,680 downwards.
CTCTCTAGTCCTCTGCCTCTCTCCCTCCTCTCTCTCCACTGTCCACTCTTCCTCCTTCTCTACAGTCTCTGTCTGGTCTCTGTCTGTCTCTCTCTCTCTCTAGCTCTCTGCCTCTCTCCCTCCTCTCTCTCCACTGTCCACTCTTCCTCCTTCTCTACAGTCTCTGTCTAGTCTCTGTCTGTCTCTCTCTCTCTCTTTAGTCCTCTGCCTCTCTCCCTCCTCTCTCTCCACCGTCCACTCTTCCTCCTTCTCTAGAGTCTCTGTCTGGTCTCTATCGCTGTCTCTGTCTCTCTTTCTCTCTCTCTCTCTCTCTCTCTCTCTCTCTAGTCCTCTGCCTCTCTCCCTCCTCTCCACCGTCCACTCTTTCTCTACAGTCTCTCCTCTCTGTGTAGTCTCTGTCTGTCTCTGTCTCTTTGCCTGTCTCTCTCTCTCTAATCCTCCACCTCGCTCTCACAAATGCTCTCCCCCCTCTCTCTACTGTCCATCCACTCTTTCTCCTTCTCTACAGCTTCTGCTCTGTCTGGTCTCTGTCTCTGTCTCTCTCTCTGTCTGCCTCTCTCCCTCCTTTCTCTCCACTGTCCACTCTTTCTTTTTCTCTACAGTCTCTCCTCTGTCTGGTCTCTGTTTGTCTGTCTCTCTCTCTCTGTGTCTCTCTCTATCTCTCTGTCTCTCTGCTCCTCTGCCTCTCCCCCTCCTCTATCTCTGCTGTCCACCCTTTTTCTTGCTCTACAGTCTCTCCTCTCTATCCAGTCTCCACCTGCCTGTCTGTCTCTGTCTCTGTCTCTCTCTCTCTCCCTAGTCCTCTGCCTCTCTCCCTCCTCTCTCTCCACTGTCCACTTTTTCTCCTTCTCTACAGTCTCTCCTTTTTGTCTGGTCTCTCTCTCTCTCTAGTCCTCTGCCTCTCTCCCTCCTCTCTCCACTGTCCACTCTATTGCTTTCTTTACAGTCTCTCCTCTCTGGTCTCTGTCTGTCTGTCTCTGTCTGTCTGTCTCTGTCTCTCTGTATGTCTCTCTGCCTGTCTCTCTGTATCTCTCTGTCTCTATCTCTCTCTAGTCCTCTGCCTCTCTCCCTCCTCTCTCTCCACTGTCCACTCTTTCTCCTCCTCTACAGTCTCTCCTCTTGGTCTGGTCTCTGTCTATCTCTGTCTCTCTCTCTAGTCCTCAGCCTCTCTCCCTCCTCTCTCCACTGTCCACTCTATTGCTTTCTTTACAGTCTCTCCTCTCTGGTCTCTGTCTGTCTGTCTCTGTCTGTCTCTCTGTATGTCTCTCTGCCTGTCTCTCTGTATCTCTCTGTCTCTATCTCTCTCTAGTCCTCTGCCTCTCTCCCACCTCTCTCTCCACTGTCCACTCTTTCTCCTTCTCTACAGTCTCTCCTCTTTGTCTGGTCTCTGTCTATCTCTCTCTCTCTCTCTCTCTAGTCCTCTGCCTCTCTCCCTCCTCTCTCCACTGTCCACTCTATTGCTTTCTTTACAGTCTCTCCTCTCTGGTCTCTGTCTGTCTCTCTGTATGTCTCTCTGCCTGTCTCTCTGTATCTCTCTGTCTCTATCTCTCTCTAGTCCTCTGCCTCTCTCCCTCCTCTCTCTCCACTGTCCACTCTTTCTCTTTCTCCACAGTTTCTCCTCTTTGGCCTCTGTCTGTCTGTCTCTCGCTCTCTGTCTCTCTCTCTCTAGTCCTCTGCCTCTCTCCCTTCTCTCTCCACTGTCCACTTTTTTGCTTTCTCTACAGTCTCTCCTCTCTGGTCTCTGTCTGTCACTGTGTCTCTCTTTCTGTCTCTCTCTAACTCGCTCTGCCTGTCTCTCTGTCTCGTCTCTAGTCCTCTGCCTCTCTCCCCCTCCTCTCTCTCCACTGTCCACTCTTTCTCTACAGTCTCTCCTAACTGTCTCTCCCTGTCTCTGTCTGTCTCTGCCAGTCTCTCCCCTCCCCCCCTCTGCCTCTCCCTCTCCTCTCCGCTCGCGTTCCTAGGGCGCCACCTCTTTGCAAAACTCGCTCTTGAGCCGCAGGTTTCCCAGAGCGTGTGAACATTCCCGTCCCTGCCCAGCTCCCAGCCGGGATCTCCCAGCTCCTGCCCAGCTCCCAGCCGGAATCCCAGCTCCTGCCTAGCTCCCAGGCGGGATCCCAGCTTCCAGCAAGCTTCCAGCCTCCAGTGTCCCTCTTCATCTGCCGCCCTTGGGTTTCCAGCAACCTGGCTCTCCAGGCGGAGGAAAGACACGCTTTACTGGCCTCCTTTTCCCAACGCGTGTGTGTGGGGACACAACTTTTCGGAAGCAACCGATCCATCTGCAAAAGTTGCATCAGAGGAGGTATATGGCCAGCTGTGTGTGCCTCTGTGTGTGTGTGTGTGATGTGTGGTGTGTATCTGTCTGTCTGTCCGTCCTGACTCCCAAAGAAGCTGGAGTCGAGGGAACTTGCATCCATCCATTTATTGAGCCCTGGCTGAGTGCAGAGCGCTGCTCTAAGCGCTTGGAAAGTACAAGACTTGGAGAAGCAGCGTGGCTTAGTGGAGAGAGCCCGGGTTTGGGAGTCAGAGGACGTGGGTTCTAATCCCACCTCTGCCACTTGTCTGCTGTGGGACCTTAGGCAAGTCACTTTGCTTCTGTGGGCCTCAGTTCCCTCATCTGGAAAACGGGGATTCAAAGTGTGAGCCCCACATGGGACAACCTGATTACCCTGTATCTACTCCAGTGCTTACAACAGTGCTTGGCACATAGTAAGCGCTCAACAAAAACCATCATTATTGTTATTATTAATACAGCCATAAAGAGAGACAATCCCTGCCCACAACGGGCTCACTTTCTTCCTCTCCCCACAGACCCACGAGCCGTTTGCCAAATTAATTAAACATCACTATGGGAGACATGTAAACACACTCCTTTGCCCTGATGCGATATAAACCGTTTCATTGTGGCTATTATTATTTCAGAGGAAGTACCTCTGATTTGACTTTTTTTTCTGTGTAATCTAGAGTGTGGAGTCACCGGCCACTTAAAGAAGTCCTGACAGTCCTGAGAAAACTTTTTTCTTTCTCCTTTTGCAACCTCGGAGATATTCTACAACTGTAAACTGTTGTTTAAACCCAACCCCCCGCCCCCTCCCCTTTCCCCTCCCCCCCTTACACCAGGAAAAAAAAAAAAAAACGGATCCAAAAGCAGGAGTGTCACTTTGGACTTTCTCATTTCGCTGCAGGTTCCAGGAGCGAGAGGATCTAAGATGTTCAGGACGTTGTTTCAGCAATGGAGCTTCGCAGTCTTTCTGCTGAGTTATTCCGTCCCCACCGCCGGTAGACCCGTGGAGGGAATCAGCCGCAGATTGTAAGTTGGCCCTCTGCTCCACTCTCCCTGGGCGCTTTCCCTCCGGAATCATTTAAAGTGGGAAGAGGGGAGAGGGTCATGAAAAAAAAAATAATGATATTTTTGATAATCATCATTATCATAGTGATAATGGTACTTATTAAGCACCTACTAGGTTCCAGGAACTGTACTAAGCCCTGGGGTGGATACAAGCCCATGTATCATGTCCCATATGGGGTTCACCATCCCAATCCCCATTTTCCAGATGAGGGCATTGAGGCACAGAGAGATGGCTTGCCCAAGACCACCCAGCAGACAACTGGTGGAGCGGGGATTAAAAAAATATAATAATGGTATTTGTTAAGTGCTTACTAAGTGCCAGGCACTGTACTAAGCGCTGGGGTGGGTACACGCCCATGTATCCTGTTCCACATGAGGCTCACAGTCTCAATCCCCATTTTCCAGATGAGGTCACTGAGGCACAGAGAAGTGACTTGCCCAAGGCCACCCAGCAGACAAGTGGTGGAGCGGGGATTAAAAAAAAAATAATAATGGTATTTGTTAAGTGCTTACTAAGTGCCAGGCACTGTACTAAGCGCTGGGGTGGGTACAAGCCCATGTATCCTGTTCCACATAGGGCTCACAGTCTCAATACCCATTTTCCAGATGAGGTCACTGAGGCACAGAGAAGTGACTTGCCAAGGTCACAAGCAGACAAGTGGTGGAGCTGAGCTCCCAGACTGAGCCCCCTCCCCCAGACTGAGCCCCCTCGTTCCTCTCCGCCTCCTCCCCCTCTCCATCCCCCCATCTTACCTCCTTCCCCTCCCCACAGCACCTGTATATATGTATATATGTTCGTACATATTTATTACTCTATTTATTTATTTATTTATTTTACTTGTACATATCTATTCTATTTATTTTATTTTGTTAATATGTTCGGTTTTGTTCTCCGTCTCCCCCTTCTAGACTGTGAGCCCACTGTTGGGTAGGGACTGTCTCTATATGTTGCCAACTTGTACTTCCCAAGCACTTAGTACAGTGCTCTGCACACAGTAACTGCTCAATAAATATGATTGGTTGATTGATTGATTGATTGGAGCCAGAATTAGAACCCATGACCTTCTGATTCCCAGGCCCGGGCTCACACCGTGCTGCTTCCAAAGCTGGGGTGTGTGTGTGTGTGTTTGGGCGCCGGGGGGAAGATTTGCCTGAGATTTGCAGCTGGCACAGAATTTTCATGAGTTCTTCCAACTTGCCACTGGTGTGTGTGTGTGTGTGTGTGTGTGTGTGTGTGTATGTGAGAGAGAGAGAGAGAGAGAGAGAGAGAGAGAGAGAGAGAGAGAGAGAGTGCATGCCCTTACTTCAGTCTGTGGGAGGGAGAATTTCAAGCTACCTGCTGGAGCCTGTCGGGTCAGATGGGAACTTCAAAATGGGCAGTGTGACTGGATGCACCCTAAAACTGGAAATGACCTGTGAAATGGGATTCTTTGGGGGATTCTTTGGGCTCCTATAGCCCAGATGTTATAGAATCCCTACAGAGGATCGACAGTACTGACTGGTTTTCCTGAGAGTTCTCCATCAGCTCTTGGAAACTTGAAATACTCTGGAATTTGAAGCGGCTTAGATTACCTGGAGGAAGCAGTGTGTGTCTGTGTGTGTGTGTGTACATACAAATGTGTACTTAGGAATCGCACACAAACATAGACTCACATCTTACCTTTTACTGTGTATGGCATGATGTCTACATGCACAATAAAACCTTATTACATAATAAACGGCATATTATCTAATAAAGTAGTAACAAGTTGGTGCTGGCACCGTTCCAAGACTGGTATCGATAGTATTATAAAAGATTAGTAGTTGGAAGTAGAATGAATTTCAAGGGTAGAAAGATTTTCTTTGGACCGGTGCCACTTCGCAGTAGTTGACCGGAATCAAATAATTGACTTGGAAATAGAAAGACTTGCATTTTGATGTGTCAGCGTACGTCTGATGGGAGGGTTCTTCCCAGGATGAATAGCGGATTAAAAACAATCAGAGATCTGTTGGGTCGAAAGAAATCCCATGACTCCTAACAAATTCCAGAAAAATTAAGGTGGTGGACCCAGGTTGATAAGGATGTGATCTCGTTGATGGCGTGAGGCTTGGGGTTCATTGGGTGGCTATTCAAACGGCAGGCTGTTGGAATGGCAGACAGTACGGAGGGGAAGACTGTGGGTGTTGGGATGGAGGGAAGAAAATGATTAAATTTGTGAATGAGTCGAGCAGGCTCTGGAGACTGAATTAGGAAGGAAAGGTAGGTTCCAGTAGGAACGATGGTCAGATTCAGTTCAACCAAGTTTCCAGGTAGGTCCATAAAGACAACTGTTTCATACATTCCCTGGCTTTTTTTGGGGGGGTGGGGGGTGGGGATTAGAACAGAAAACCCCTAAATGCAATTACTTTAGACATGTCTGAAGCTTGGCACCAAAATGGAAATCTATTATGAACCTCCTAAGGCAAATCATGTAAAACACTGTATTGAAGATAAAGCCGCATTGTATTCTTCAAGTCAGTGTTCTGCTGATGTGCATTTCTCTACATTCTCCTTGAACTACTTTTCTATTATGTTCGGGAAAAACCGTGTTTGGGATTATGTAAATAAGAACACTTGAAGTACAATTAGATACTGTATTTACTTGGCTCCGAAATACCCAACTGGAATGGATCCATTTTTTTTTTCCTCTAAAGTTCTTTAAGAAATACCTGCTTTCTGTTGGAAGGAGCAGCCTTTGACTCATGACTGAATCTCCAGTTCTCACCAATTATGGCATAAAAAGGTGCTAAGTTGTCAAAAAAAGCTATTCTTAACTCTTTCTTTGCTGCGGCATGCAAAACACACATACCGAACCATTTAGCTGTCAATGATACTGGTGTAGTTTTGTTGGTGAGTGAAATACAATATCACACTTAAACACTTGCACTCTGCAGTTATAAAACGACCATAGCACATTCCTACCGTTCGTGGCTAAGAGATCACGACATGACACTTCCCAAACGCTTAGTACAGTGCTCTGCACACAGTAAGCGCTCAATAAATACGATTGATGATGATGATGACAGCCATGCTTTTCCATAGAGGTTTAAATCACCAGTGGATGAAAATATTAGCCGCGGTGATTACTGAGAAGTGGAGGTAGAAGCCAGTCATCGCAAATGCTGAGCCTCCAAAGAGCTGCCATTTTACATCCGTTAGGCTACAAATTTGTTTATTAATATACTTCCACTGGGAAGCGTACGGGAAACAACATGACCTAGTGGATATTGCCCGGGCCTGGGAGTCCAACGGATCCGGGTTCTAATCCCGGCTCCGCCACCTGTCCGCTGTGTAACCTTGGGAAAGTCACTTCACTTCTCTGGGCCTCAGTGACCTCATCTGTAAAATGGGGATGAAGACTTTGAGCCCCACGTGGGACAAGGACTGTGTCCAACCTGATTAATTTGTACCTCAGTGCTTAGTACAGTGCCTGGCACACTGTACGTACAAACACCATTTAAAAAAAAAAAAACTGCCAGAACCCAACACTTCATTTTTAATGAAATTTTATTAACATACAATAAACTGCATTACTCCCCGAAGCCCCTTGCCTATTAAATATAAAGGAAACTGCTTAACCTCAACTACATAAATAGTTCTTTGCCACTAACAAATCCCACAGTGTCAGAAAGGAGCAGGACTGCTTTGAAAATAAATGTGTTATTTGACACTCCATTTCAGCAATCAGATGGGCTTTGAGAGACTTCCCAAAGCAGATGAGAAGGTTGATCTGTAAGGGAAGCCTTGACAGCTCTGGACTTTTAGGATTTCATTCTGACTCCAGTTCCTGAAGCCAAGCAGGGAGTGGATCTGTGCATGGTCACAGACTGTAACGAGGGAGAGCAATTTGGTCAGGTGGATGGATCGTTTCGAGTCCGGGATGGAACAGAGAGCTCCGCACATTCATAAACTTGCAACATCACTGGCTCAGGGATAAGATGGGTTCCTTCCCACTTAGTGAAGAGCATAACTCTCGACTGAATCATCAGAGCTGGGAGAGTCCTCTAGTTGGAGTCGTCCTAATTCTGACACCCTAAATCGGTTGTCTTTCCCGCACCACGGAACTTGGCTTCTCTGGCATTGAAGAATCTTTTAGGAGTCCAGGTCTTTTTTCATCTTTTTATGGCGTTTGCTAAATACTTACTATGTGCTAGTCACTGTATTAAGCGCTGGGGTAGATACAAGCTAGTCAGGTTGGATACAGTCCCACACGGGCTCACATTCTTAATCCGCATTTGACAGGTGAGGTGACTGAGGCACAGATGAGTTAAGTGAGTGTGTTAAGGTTGCCCGGAGGACAAAGGGTGGAGCAGGGATTAGAACCCAGGCCCTATGATTCCCAGGCCTGTGTTTTATCCACTAGGCCACTGATTTCTGAACTTCCAGAGGCATGCCCAACATATTCCTGAATCCAGGTTGAATTCACCTGATAGTTCCTTAATTCTCTTTACACAGAAAAGTTTCCCCTCCAAAGGACAGACCCAGGGAATCAAGGACCAGAATCTCCTGGGAGGGCAAAAGGAATTAGCTCGGCTAAAATTGGCTTCCACATTTTGATGGTTTGTCTTTTTAACATGTACAGGGGAAACCAGAGAGCATGCTATATGTTCCTAATGATAGATCCTAGTTGAGCAGTTAATGTCATGTGAGGCATAACTGTGACTTCTTAGACAGGCCGACAGAACAGTAAAATGTGGTCTGGAGCTAGATTTACACTAATCAGTCAATCATATTTATCGAGCGCTTACTGTGTGCAGAGCGCTGTACTATGCGCTTTGGACTTATTGTATCGTACTCTCCCAACCGTTTAGCACTGTGCTCTGCACACAGTAAGCGCTCGATAAATACGACTGATGACTGCCTCCAGAGTCTTGGGAGTCAAACCAATGGAATCAGACTTTCACAGGGTCAAGTACAGTATGGATTTTCAATTTGCAGCTCGCTCGTAACAGCATTTTCCTAAGTGAAACCTTTGAAATCCTGGGCGAGTTGCCTAAATTCACGTTAGAGGATTAAGAAAGGTTGAGGATTTTGTGTGATAATAGCAATTACTACCAATAGGTTTGTAAGAGGCAGCGGGAAAGTTGTGTTCTTCGCACACTAAGTCTTAACTAAGCGATGCCCTGGGCTGTTGAAGTCTTTCTTATAAACTAAGAGGCTATAATGATAACTACGTTTCCCACGAGCAGCATCCTGGGAAAATGCAGGGCTTAAGTCAGGAAAGCTGGGTGAGTCACAATTCACAGGCTGACCACGGTGATAGAAACGCTGAATTGCCCCAGTCAGAACGGGAATGAAGAGCTAGCTTGATTAGCATAGTCAAACTAATTTTAAGAGTTGGCCAACTGTAATCAGAACCAGACTATGTAACAAAGCTAGATGGGTGAAGGAACCCTTTGATATAGGTTTTCACCAAAAGAAATTACATCCAGCCTTTAAATAGAGCACAAAAGAGGGACTATCCTACTTAGAGGATATATATATTTAGCCGTCCCTCATTTTCAAAGATGATGCCATGGATGGCATCTGTCCATAAATGGCTTTGGTGAAAAATTGCTAATTCACGGGTCTTAAAAACAGGCACCTAGAGAAGCAGTGTGGCTTAGTGGAAAAAGTTTGGGCCCAGGAGTCAGAAGGACCTGGGTTCTGGTTCCGGCTCCACCACGTGTCCGCTGTGTGACCCAGGGTAAGTCACTTCATTTCTCTGGGCCTCAGTTACCTCATCTTTAAAATGGGGATTAAGACTGCGACCCCCATGTGGGACAGGGACCTGATTAACTTGTATCTACCCCAGTGTTTAGAACTGTGCTTGGCACATAGTAAGTACCTAACAAGTACCATTATTATTATTACTATTATTATTATCATATTTGGGATCTTCCTCAGCAGGACCAATTTAACCCGGGCCACATGACAATTCCTTCCCCTTAAATCTAATCGCTGTCATTCAATCGTATTTATTGAGCACTTACTGTGTGCAGAGCACTGTACTTAACGCTTATCAGTCAGTCAGTCAGTCGTATTTATTGAGCACTTACTGTGCTCAGAGCCCTGCACTTCAGTGTTAGGGAGAGTACACGGTACCCCATAATAATTCTAGCCAGCACGAAACCCAGAGAAGTCAGAATCCTGGTTATCGTATCCTCAGATTGGTCGAGTCACCACTGCTTGCTTTCAGAGTCCAGTTAAGCAACCAAGGACAAGCCCAACTCAACAACCGCAGCAACTGAAGGCCATGCTAACCATGAGATGCTCTGGTGTCAACTGACTGTTGAAGGTTTTTGCCAATAATCGCCTCACCGTTGTTGGGCTTTTGGGGTTTTTTTTTCACCTTTCCTCTTCCCTGCCTCTAAGGGCAAGGAGACATTAAGTTAAGAGTTCAGGTCAATAAACATTCCCCTCCTAGAACCGACTTAATAATAGGTCTACAGGAAAAGGAAATGATAAACTGAATCACGGAAAGCTGGGGGAAGCATTAAAAAGAAGCGAGAAGCGAGGCGTAGGAGTGGAGGAGAAAATGATGACAATACCAGAGGGGAGAGATGGGACAGTCCTGGGAAGAAAAGGGAAAAGCTCAGAGGCTCTAAAGATTGTAATAGCCTCACAGTCAGGGATTTAGGCTCTAAGAAAGCAACGGGCAGCAACCGGTTTTGTCAAGCAGCCTTGATGAACACTGCCTGCAGGCCAAAACTCTCCCCCTCCTTCCCTCTTCTCAGTGTGTCTTCATTAATAACAACGCTGTCGCAGTGAGAAACTTTTTACCTCGGCCAATGGCTTGCAATGTTTTTCGGTCCCTGAGGTAATCGTGATCTTCATTTGCTATCCAGGTATATCTGTGTCCCCAAGGTATGTTGTATTTCCTCTCCGGGTACATCTGTGAGCTTTAATGTTTGCTGTCAGGTTTAAACAACATGATTAATCCATACCAAGTGAACAGTCCACATTTTCAAAGTGTAACTGCCCATTTTTACAAAGACCGTTTGTTATTAGTTCTCGTATTTCACAAGAACGCGCAGCTGGGTGCCACTTACTAGTTTCCTTTCTTCAAGACCAAATCGTTGACAGGCCAACTCTCATTTCTTCTTCTGACTACACTATTATCTCCATTTATGTTGTTCGGGTTGTACTCTTCCACCAGTAAGAGTGGGGGGGAAAAGACAGTGGAAATCTAGGATAGCTTCCCTGGTGTGGAGGAGGGATGGGTGGATTTGTTACCTCCTTTTGTTCTGGGCAAAGGCATCTCTTGGAGGGAGACCTGCCCCTCACCTCTCCAAGAGGTGTCTGGAAAATGAGCATCTGGACTCCTGAAAACCACCCAACGACTTGCCCAACCAATGATCAGTTCCGTTTTCCATACAGCTCAAGGTCTCTGTTCCAATCTCTGGGCCCCAGATTGGGAAGCACAAAATAGCCAACTCCCCCATAGCGGGTGCATAACTGCGCCTTTGCAGGCATCAGGGTCAGTGGCTGAAATAATAATAATAATAATTTTAGTACTTAAGTGCTTACTATGTGCAAAGCACTGTTCTAAGCACTGGGGAGGATGCAAGGTGATCAGGTTGTCCCATGTGGGGCTCACAATCTTAATCCCCATTTTACAGATGACGTAACTGAGGCACAGAGAAGTTAAGTGACTTGCCCAAAGTCACACTGCTTACAAGCGGTAGAGCAGGGATTTGAACCCATGACCTCTGACTCCCAAGACCGTGCTCTTTCCACTGGAACAGGCTGCTTCTCTGAGTAGTCCATTTCCTAAAGAAAGGTGATAGAAAACTGCAAGAGACTGTCCAGAGGGATTTTCTGATGCTCCTTGGTGACTATTAACCCAAAGTGATCAATTATTCCACCAGGTTTGAGTTTTAAAATGCAGGCATCTGTTAACTCTTCTTCCTAACAGTGAACATTTGAGAACTGGATGCCCCATCTACAGTTCTTGGACTGTAAAACATTTCAACTTTTCTATCCACCCATAAGGAGGTTGTAACCTTCGAAAGAGCACCGCACTTGGATGTGTTTGCCTGTTGGTCCAGGAGCTGAGTCTTATCATGACTGTGGTCTCCCTTTTAACACTAAGGAGAGCAGCAAAGCGGATACAGCACGGGCCTGGAGTTCAGAAGGTCATGGGTTCTAATCCTGGCTCTGCCACTTGTCTGCTATGTGAACTTGGGCAAGTCACTTCACTTCTCTGGGCCTCAGTCACCTCATCTGAAAAATGGGGATTGAGACTGTGAGCCCCACGTGAGACAGGGATTGTGTTCAACCCGATTTGCTCATTTCTACCCCAGAGTTTAGTACAGTGCATGGCACATAGTAAATGCTTAACAAATACCACCATTATCATTATTAAAGATAATAATAATAATAAGGGCATTTGTTAAGCGCTTACTATGTACAAAGCACTGTTCTAAGCGCTTGGGGAATACAAGGCAATCAGGTTGTACCACGTGAGGCTCGTAGTCTTAATCCCCATTTTACAGATAAGGGAACTGAGGCTCAGAGAAGTAGAAGTTAAATTGCTTGCCATAAATCACACAGCTGATGAGCGGCAGAGCCGGGATTAGAACACATGACCTCTGACTCCCAAGCCCGAGCTCTTTCCACTGAGCCACACTTCTTATTATTATTATTAGTAGTAGTAGTAGTAGTAGTAGCAAAAATAATAATAATAATGTTGGCATTTGTTAAAGTGCTTACTATGTGCAAAGCACTGTTCTAAGCGCGGGGGGATACAAAGTGATCAGGTTGTCCCACATGGGCTCACAGTCTTAATCCCCGTTTTACAGATGAGGGAACTAAGGCTCAGAGAAGTTAAGTGACTTGCCCAAGGTCACACAGCAGACATGTGGCGGAGTCAGGATTCGAACCTACTCTGACTCCAAAGCCCGTGCTCTTTCCACTGAACCACGCTGCTTCTTATTATCATTATTTACTGAGATTCTACATTAAAAGGAAAGCCTGAGGAGTAGAAGAATATGAAACTGATCTGGTAAGAGACTCAATCAACCATATTTACTGAGCGCTTACCATGTGCAGAGCACTGTACTAAGCTCTTGGGAGCATACAGTAGAAAAGAGTTGGTTCCCTGCCCACAATGAGGTTATGGTTTAGAGGACATAGAGTTCTTTCCTCCAAAAAGAGACCAATGTGTTTCAAATTCAAGTTCTTTATACCGTAGAAGAGCCAATCACCTGAACTCATTTAAGGCCCTGTCTTTGGTTTTAGGAAATCAAAACCTCAGAAAAGCCAAACACTACTGGGATAGGACATCTTTTAGACTGTGAGCCCACTGTTGGGTAGGGACTGTCTCTATCTGTTGCCAACTTGTTCTTCCCAAGCGCTTAGTACAGTGTTCTGCACATAGTAAGTGCTCAATAAATACGATTGATTGATTGATTGATCTCAGACAAGCAAACACTCACTACCAGTTGAGTAGATGAACTGATCTCGATTATATGACCTTGATTATCAGTTCAGCCAATTGGTCGGTTTGGCCTGTGTTCAGATAATAGAGAAGCAGCGTGGCTCAGGGGAAAGAGTCCGGGCTTGGGAGTAAGAGGTCAAGGGTTCTAATCCTGGCTCTGCCATATGTCCTTGGGCAAGTCACTTAATGTCTCTGAGCCTCAGTTACCTCATCTGTAAAATGGGAATTAAGACTGTGAGCCCCAGATGGGACAACCTGATCACCTTGTATCCCCCCTAGCACTTAGACCAGTGTTTCACACATAGTAAGCATTTAACAAATGCTATCATTATTATTATAATAGGCCTTCCACTTCACTATTAATCTTCAATCCGTGCTCGGAATAATGCAGCCTTATAAGGTGATGCCCTTCCCATAGGGGGATTTCCTAGATGGGTTTTCCTGGATAATTTTACTCTAAAGCTGGAAATGTGCACTCCATTGTTCTTACTTTAATCGGTATAATTTTTAGCTCTCTAGAGCTATGTGGGTTTTTTTTTTTTTTTTGAGCCACCATATTTATTTCCTGCCCACGGTAAGTGTCTTTCCTGATCTCTTTAACAGGTCATAAAGAGCTTTTGTTTGCAGTTAGTGATTTGCTTTTTTTTATTTTTTCAAATGGTATTTGTTAAGTGCTTACTATATAATAATAATAATAATTATGGTACTTGCTAAGCGCTTACTACGTGCCAAGAACTGTTCTAAGCACTATATGCCAAGCACCCTTTTAAGAACTGGGACAGATGCAAGTGAGCCCCCCTGCAATGGTGCTCATAGTCTACGTAGGAGGGAGAACAGGAGAACTGAGGCGCAGAGAAGTTAAGTGACTTGCCCAAGGTCACACAGCAAGCAACTGAAAGAACTGGGATTAGAACCCAGGCCTTCGGTCTTTCCCCTAGGCCACCCTGCTTCAAAGAAACCTAGGTGCAGACATTGTTCACAGCTGTATGCTAGGAAAATGAGTATGTATCTATAATTCTGTGTATTTATATTGATGCTATACTGTTCACAGCTCTATGCTGGGAAAATGAGTATATATCTATAATTCTGTGTATTTACATTGATGCTATTGATGCCTGTCTACTTGTTTTGTTTTGGTTTTTTTGTCTGTCTCCACCCTTCTAGATTGTGAGCCCTTTGTTGGGTAGGGATTGTCTCTGTTGCCGAATTGTACTTTCCAACCACTTAGTACAGTGCTCTGCACACAGTAAGCGCTCAATAAATACGATGGAATGAACGGAAAGGGGTCATCATTGAATTTCCATTCTCACACCCTTCTCGCTCGTTCAGGAAAAACAGTTCTCAGAAGCAGTTAGAGTTTTACACTCTTAGTTTTATGCCCTACAGAGTAGAGAGCTGCTAATGCAGGAGGCTGAATAACAACTTTGACTTTGTAAGAGAAATAATTTCTATATAAAAATTATTGCTGTTCCAAACATATATATATTTAATGAGATAGGGGGAGGGAGAAATCCATCTCCAGTCCCTTCTCCCCTCTTATACTTTTAGATTGTGACTCTGTGGCACCTAGTATAGTGCTCTACAAACTTAATAAAGACTATTACTACCACTACTACTATTACTAGAAAGGGTTGCCTTTCATATTCAAAGACACCGCTGGTGATGATAATAATAATAATTACGGTACTTGTTAAGCGCTTACTATGTGCCGAGAACCCTTCTAAGTGTGAGGTAGATACAAGATAACCTGTTTGGACACAGTCTCTGTCCCACATGGGGCTCACACTCTTAATCCTTATTTTACAGAGTAGGGAACTGAGGCTCAGAGGAGTGAAGTGACTTGCCCAAGGTCACACAGCAGACTCGCGGAAGAGCCGGGGTTAGAACCCAAGTCCTTCTGACACCCAGGCCCGGGCTCTATCCGCCAAGCCACGCTGCTTCTCATGATGATGATGTTTCCTTCTCTGAAACATCTTCTCCATCCCACTCCTCTTTCTCTTTTCAGCAAAAGAGCCGTCTCAGAACATCAGCTTCTCCATGACAAGGGGAAGTCCATTCAAGACCTGCGACGAAGAATTTTTCTTCAGAATCTGATCGAAGGCGTCAACACCGCGGAGATTCGAGCTACTTCAGAGGTCTCCCCCAACCCGAAGCCCGCCACCAATACCAAGAACTACCCTGTCCGATTTGGGAATGAGGAAGAGGGCAAATGCCTGACTCAGGAGACAAACAAAGCCCAGACCTACAAAGACCAGCCCTTGAAGACGCCGGGGAAGAAGAAGAAAAACAAGCCCGGGAAACGCAAGGAACAGGAGAAGAAAAAGCGGCGAACTAGATCGGCCTGGTTAAGTTCCAGAGTCGCTGGTAGTGGGGTGGAAGGCGTTCCTCTGTCGGACATCTTGGGGAGTGTGCGAGACCACAACTCAAGGTAAACTTGCTTTTCAACCTCCATTCATTCATTCATTCATTCAATCGTATTTATTGAGCTCTTACTGGGTGCAGAGCCATCTTTTTTTTTTATAATGGCATTTATTAAGCGCTTACTATATGCAAAGCACTGTTCTAAGCGCTGATCTTCCTTACCCATAGTCTTCCTTCCCATAAACCCATCTTCCATATCCACAGGACACGCATTTCCTAATAATAATACTAATAGTGAAAACAAAAATAATAACGGTTTTTGGTAAGTGCTTAATATTTACCATATGCTGGGATAAATAGAGGATAATCGAGTCTCACATGGAGATCACAATCTAAGTAGGAGGGAAGTGAGGGTAGTCACACGACCGGTGTGGGCAGTAGTCGCGTGACCCAAAAGGGTAATAGTCGCGTGGTCCACGGTTGGACGGGTCACCAGATCAAGATGCCAAAGGATACGTTCAGCCTTCCAACACAGTCTTCCCTATACACCCAACCACGTCTGCCATTCTGCCTCGGTTTTCCTCAGTGGAGATCTCGGGCCTGTACTTGGGCTTCAGAAGTTGGTGACCAGAATCCAGGCAGGGAATTCCACATCATAAAATGAAGGGAGGTTGCTTTGATTTGTTTTGTGATTTTTTTTTCCCCTCCTTGGCAACCTCCCTCACCTGTACATTGTGGCTTTTCATCTTTATGGTTTTAACCTTAAGGGGAGATCATGGAAAATGTTCTTCTTTATCTGTAAACAACTCAGCCCTTTGCCAGAAGAATTTCCCCACCTTTATGACTGTAATTCGATTCCGTCTCTCTGTCAGCTCGTGAAAGCATCACATGGGCTGCTGAAATATGTTAACCATGAGCTTTGGCAAGAGATGTGTTTTCCTCAAATATGACAATGATTTTTTTTTTCTGAAGAGCAGTGATGGGTTGGAAAAACTTCATTAGAAAGGCTGAATTGCTATTAGAGTAATAATTGCACAAATCAATCATCGTCATCAGTGGTATTTATTGAGTGTGTCACCATCAATCATATTTACTGAGTGCTTTCTGTGTGCAGAGCACTATTCTAAACGTTTGTAATAATGACTTTTGATATTCACCACGCCATTCCTTCTTACAACATTTCTCGGACATAGGGAGGGGCTGATAATATCACTCCCATTTTTCAGAAGGGGAAACTGATTTTTTTCTTCATTACATGTGTTTCCCAAGTCCGATTAAGTGGGATAGTCATGACGAGAATGAAAGACTCCTGGCTCTCCAGTCCAGCTTTCTACCCGCTGGACCACACTGCCTCCCTTTCTATAAGTTTCCACTGAGAGGGCTTGATTTTTAATTGAACTTTTCAGTACAGAACAGCTGTGGGATTTGACAGAAAGGCGAAAACCACCCAGGAATGTAGCAAAGGCTAGGAGTGTGACCTCTTCTTATTGCCACGCCCATATCTGATTCCATCAATCCTTTCCTTCTTCTCTGGCAGAAGCAGAAATAAGGAGTGATGGTTTCAGAGGAGAGCTGTTGACCAGATTTACCAAAGCTGCTCCCCAAGTTAAGTAGTTAATCAATACTCTGTGTCCTTGTTTACCGACTCTAGTTGATGATAAGTTCTCCTGCATCACTGTTAACGATGAGCTGATCAGCGTATCCGCTGTTGGTTCATTAAAAGGGCGATTGCCTGGTGTGTCGAAAAGGCAGAGGGATTCCAATCATCTGGGAGAGCCAATATCTAGCATGAATCTCAAGTATATCTCATGACGTGTTAAAAAATAAATAAATAATGATTTTTGTTAAAAGCTTATTATGTGCCAGGCAGTGTACTAAATGTTGGGGTATAAGAGCTAAACAGGATGGATACAGTCCATGCCTCACGTGGGGCTCACAGTCTTAATCCCCATTTTACAGATGAGGATTAGCCGGCTCTGCCAGTTGTCAGCTGTGTGACTTTGGACAAGTCACTTAACTTCTCTGTGCCTCAGTTACCTCATCTGTAAGACTGTGAGCCCCCCGTGGGACAACCTGATCACCTTGTAACCTCCCCAGCGCTTAAAACAGTGCTTTGTACATAGTAAGCGCTTAATAAATGCCATTATTATTATTTATTATTATTAGAACCCACATCCTCTGACTCCCAAGCCCGTGCTCCGTCTATTGAGCCATGATGCTTCCTACCAAAAATAGACCCAGGACCCTTTCCTGTCAGATTGAGTTTCCATTTTCTGATCAAGATTACACTATTTACCAGAAATATGAAAGAAAAAATGCCAATCCTTCATCATGAATTCAGTTGGAATGCATTATAATAATAATAATAGTGATGGCATTTGTTAAGCGCCTACTATGTGCAAAGCACTGTTCTAAGCGCTGGGGAGGATATAAGGTGATGAGGTTGTCCCACGTGGGGCTCACAGTCTTAATCCCCGTTTTACAGATGAGGTAACTGAGGCACAGAGAAGTTAAGTGACTTGCCCAGAGTCACAGAGCTAACAAGCGGTGGAGCCAGGATTTGAACCCAAGGCCTCTGACTCCCAATCCCGGGTTGTTTCCACTGAGCCATGCTGCTTCTCATAAATTATACATTTGTGACACTCTGAAACTCCCAGAACAGTCATGAAAATGGACCCTAGCCTAAAAGGCTAGACTGTGAGCCCACTATTGGGTAAGGACCGTCTCTATATGTTGCCAACTTGTACTTCCCAAGCATTTAGTACAGTGCTCTGCACACAGTAAGTGCTCAATAAATATGATTGAATGAATGAAAAGAGAGTAATGAACTAGAAGAGAAATGGGCAGCTGACATATAAGACTCTTCAGATTCTCTTTCTAGCTTTCTTTATCCTCTTTCTGTTTTTCCTTTCATAGCAGACTGTGGGTGTGCTCTGTAGGCAAATGTTTGCGTCCTCTTATTTATCCCGGTGATTCGGAGAACAGGAAAGCAACGTAGATTGAGGAGAAGGGAGAGGACCCAGGCAACGGTAAATGCAGGCAGGCTCCATGGAAATTCTGAATTTTAGAAACTATTTGCAAAGCTAACCATATATTAATGCCCCATTTTACGTAGTCTCTTGGCATTATTACCTCGGTTACTTAACCTAGTTGAGAAATAGGACCGAGATTGGGTGGTAAGATTGGGAGCTCTTTTCTAAATTGATTTAAAATAAATATTATTAAGCCAAAAATGTATATTTCCTCTCATCCGGAATGTCCAGCAGGGAATATATTGCTTTGGTTTCTGGGAATCATGTTTATAGAAGCTTTTTGATGTGCTAATATCTGAATGAGATTGTCCAAACACTGAAAATCCATATGACGATCATTTTAAATGTAACTACATAATCAGATGTATTTGTCTCAGTGTAACGTCTTAGTTCACAAATAAGACACTGGATTTCCTTTATAACCAAAAGAGCCCAGGCCTCAGTGATTATGTTGTACTTGCACGTACACAAGATTGTACTCTTCTAAGCGTTTAGTACAGTGCTCTGCACACAGTAAGCACTCAATAAATAAGACTGAGTGATTGATTGATTCATCTTACATTTATATTGTTTATGTGTCCATTCCCTCAAATTCTATGATATGCAGATACTGCTGGTGAAGGCAGAAGGGAGGATAATGGGCAAATTATTCATTCATTCATTCAATCAATCATATTTATTGAGTGCTTACTGTGGGTGGAGCACTGTACTAAACGCTTGGGAGAGTACAGTTTAACAATAAACAGACACATTCTTTGCCTACAACGAGCTTACAATCTAGAGGACTGTAGCTAGTTTTCCTTTTTCTCCAAGACCTCTTCATTCTTTACTCTGAAAATGCAGTCAAAACCACTCACTAAGATTTTCCCCAAACATCGTGTAATATGGGGAGCTTTTAAAAAAATCACCCCAGTTTTGAAATTATCTGGTTTTGCATTCACTTCCCTCAATTTAAGGACGTGTGTATTTTCCCCCATTTTTTGGTCCAAACTTCAGTCTTCAAAGTTTTTCTTCTAACTGCAATTTGGAAGCATTTTTCCATTCCATCTAACTCCACTAATACAGAGATCATTTCCTTTTGAACCTTTTAAAGGCAAAATTTCCCTAAATGTCCATTGTACCTCCCCTCCCCACACCATCGTACACACGAAAACCCTAAATTATCAAGAATTTGCTCTTTTTTTGTGTGTCTCACACCCACACATACGTCTGCCATATGAAACTGCCCACAACTCTGGCAGTCAATTTAACTCTCCAGCCAATCAAATTCCACCCTATAGTTGTTTCCTTGGAAATCAGCACACAAGTACAGAAGTGGATTGGAGAGGGAGGGAGAGAAAGAGAAGGGAGGGAGGGAAATAGAGAGAAAGGGAAGAAGAGAGAGAGAAAAAGACAGAGAAAGGGAGGGAGAGAGGAAAGGAGAGAGATGGAGAGCGAGAGAGGGATAGAGGTGGCGATTAAGAGAGAGAGACAGAAAGGGAAGAAGAGAGAAAAGACAGAAAGGGAGGAAGGGAGAAAAGGAGAGAGATGGACGGATAGAGAGAGAAAGAGAGAGACAGGGGTAGAGAGAGGAAGAAGAGAGAGAGAGAGAGAGAAAAGTAAGAAAAGAGAAAAAAGACAAGAGAGAAAAGGAGAGAGGGATAGAGAGAGAGATGGATGGAGAAAGAGAGGGAAAAGAGAAAGACAGAGACAGAACTTCAGTTGTATCAGTGGTGATATAGAGCTGTTACTTGGGGAGTCCTCACTTAAGTAATAAATGATAGCTCCCTTAACTGTCAATCAATCAATCATTAGTAATTTTTGGCATTTCCTGTGTGTAGAACAATGAATAAAAACACTTGGGAGAATACAACAGAACTGGTAGATACATTCCCTGCCCACAGTGAGCTTACAGTCTAAAAGACTCACTTGTAAGTGCTATGCTCCACTAAACTTCTAGAGCTCTGGGTCAAACCAACGCTGGTAACAAAATGCTCCAGGAATAAAGCAATATTCACTGCCAGAGAGAGACAGACAGGGAGACAGACAGATTCAATTTTGGCCTTTCTTCACATCCAAAATTGCAATAGTTTGTGGTTTTCTTTTCCAAAACCATAATCCAATAATAGTTTCATTCATTAGTGTTTGTAAGTGCAGCTAAAGACACGTCCTTTATAAGTCTCCCCCTCGCAAACTAAATACCCTGTTATCCACTAAGCCCAACATGTAATAGAATATAAATTTGAAGTCAAAATATACTTCCAATAATAGCTAAACGTTAGCATTCTCCCTCCAGTCACATCGTACGTGAGAAAGAAAAGTCTGATGTGAATTCGGAAAGTGAGCCAATAGTAATAATTGCTGTATTTAAGTGCTTATAATAATAATAATAATAATAATGATAATAATGACATTTATTAAGCACTTGCTATGTGCTAATAATAATAATAATAATAATAATGACATTTATTAAGCGCTTACTATGTGCAGAGCACTGTTCTAAGTGCTGGGGAGGTTACAAGATGATCAGCTTGCCCCACGGCGGGCTCACAATCCTATTCCCCATTTTACAGATGAGGGAACTGAGGCACAGAGAAGTGAAGTGGCTTGCCCAAAGTCACACAGCTGACAATTGGTAGAGCCAGGATACGAACCCATGAACTCTGACTCCAAAGCCCAGGCTCTTTCCACTGAAAGGTGATCAGGTTGTTCCACAGGGGGCTGTCTTAATCCCCATTTTACAGATGAAGGAACTGAGGCCCAGAGAAGTTAAGTGACTTGCCCAAAGTCCCACAGCTGACAATTGGCGGAGCCGGGATTTGAACCCATGACCTCTAACTCCAAAGCCCGGGCTCTTTCCACTGAGCCACGCTGTTTCTCAAGCACTGTGATAAATACAAAATAATCAGTCCCGACACAATCCCCGTCCCACATAATAATAATAATAATGATGGCATTTATTAAGCACTTACTATGTGCAAAGCACTGTTCTAAGCGTTGGGGGGATACAAGGTGATGAAGTTGTCCCACGTGGGGCTCACAGTCTTCATCCCCATTTTACAGATGAGGGAACTGAGGCCCAGAGAAGTTAAGTGACTTGCCCAAAGTCACACAGCTGACAAGTGGCAGAGCCGGGATTTGAACACTTGACCTCTGACTCCAAAGCCCGGGCTCTTTCCCACTGAGCCACACTGGTTCTCTTGCAGTCTAAGTAGGAGGGAGAACAATATTG
Organism: Tachyglossus aculeatus; assembly: GCF_015852505.1. Taxonomy (NCBI): domain Eukaryota; kingdom Metazoa; phylum Chordata; class Mammalia; order Monotremata; family Tachyglossidae; genus Tachyglossus; species Tachyglossus aculeatus. The sequence goes on along the minus strand of NC_052067.1, from coordinate 140,970,290 downwards.
AATCACCATTTTATAGATGAAGAAAGTGGGGCACCGAAAAGTTATATGACTTGCCCAAGGTCACACAACAAAGCCACGATTAGAAACTACTCCCGGGCCCATTCTCTTCCTACTAGGCCAAGTGGCTTCTTGTGCAGGGAAGAGACACTCCCATCCACCTCTGGCCAACAAAACCTCTCCGGGCATCAAATCGAATAAGCTTGGGACCAGGAGATTTTGGCAATAAGTTGGCCATGGTTCTTCCATTTTCCAGTTTGCTATTCTCCCTGTCCTCTAATCCTACCAACCCTGTTATACTGTTTATAGTGTACTCTCCCAAGTGTTTAGTCCAGTGCTCTGCCCACACTAAGCACTCAATAAATACCACTGATTAATCAATTGACTGATCAACACCAACTCGACAATCTACAGTGATGGTTCCGGAGGCTTCCTCCCTGCTCTGACTGAGCATTCCTGAAACACCTTCTTCTCTTTCTCAAGAGAAGCAGCATGGCCTAGTGGTTAGAGCCCGAGCCTCGGAGTCAGAGGTTGTGGGTTCTAATCTAGGCTCTGCCACTTAATAATAATAATAATAATAATAATAATAATAATAATAATAATAATGGCATTTATGAAGCGCTTACTATGTGCAAAGCACCGTTCTAGGCGCTGGGGAGGTTACAAGGTGATCAGGTTATCCCACGAGGGGCTCACAGTCTTAATCCCCATTTGACAGATGAGGTAACTGAGGCCCAGAGAAGTTAAGTGACTTGCCCAAAGTCACACAGCTGACAAGTGGGGGAGGTGGGATTTGAACCCAGGACCTCTGACTCCAAAGCCCGGGCTCTTTCCACTGAGCCACGCTGCTTCCCCAGCTGTGTGACCCTGGGCAAGTCACTTCACTTCTCCGGGCCTCGGTTACCTCATCTATAAAATGGGGATTAAGACAGTGAGCTCCACATGGCACAGGAATCAATCAATCAATCGTATTTATTGAGCGCTTACTGTGTGCAGAGCACTGTACTAAGCGCTTGGGAAGTACAAGATGGCAACATGTAGAGACAGTCCCTACCCAACAGTGGGCTCACAGTCTAAAAGTGTGGAAAGTCTAAAAATAAAAATTTTATTATTAATTCTTCTCCCCCTCCTTCCCCTCCCCATCCCCTCCCACCTTACCTCCTTCCCCTCCCCACAGCACCCGTATATATGTTTGGACATATTTATTACTCTATTTTATTTGTACATATTTATTCTATTTATTTTATTTTGTTAATATGTTTTGTTCTCTGTCTCCCCCTTCTAGACTGTGAGCCCACTGTTGGGTAGGGACCGTCTCTATATGTTGCCAACTTGGACTTCCCAAGCGCTTAGTACAGTGCTCTGCACACAGTAAGCGCTCAATAAATGCGATTGAATGAATGAATGAATGAATGAATAAAAGTGGGCTCACAGTCTAAACTGTGTCCAATTTAATTACCTTGTATCTACCCCAGCGCTTAATATAGTGCCTGGCACATAGCAAGCGCTTAAGAAATACCATTAAAACAAAAAACCCAACAACTTATCCCCTTCCCGCTCCAAATGAGCATCAGTACAGAGGCCCTAAAGCTCCACAGATTGGAAGTGACCTGCAGTATAGCACAGTGCTGGTTTATTTCCCTAGAAGGCCCACATACCAGACAGAGTTAGAAATGTCATCAGGATCCTGCTGGCTCAGTGTTATTTATCCCCTTTCCTTCAGGGTATATTTAAGAGAGAGGCACACCCTATCTTTCTGATTTTTTTTAAAGAGCAATTTTACGTTCTTTAATTTTATGCCCTTCATTTTTGGCCGTTTGATTTGTAAAGAGGATTAATCTTTGTTTCCCCACCCTGTCTCTCTCCTTCCCCTCTCTTTGCAGGAGGCACTGACATTTCAGCCGACATCTTCCGTAAACACGTTGCAGTATTCTGTAATAGTGAACAGATGGAAAGTATTAGAAATATTTATTGTCTGTAAATAGTGTAAATCCTTTGGAATAAACCTTCTCCCTCATCGCTCTAGGAAACTGCACATTGGTCATTGTGAATATTTTTTTTTTTGCCAAGGCTAAGCCAATTATTATTATCACATCTACTATAATTTATTTTGTTGAATGATGTATTTATTTTGTAAATGTATCTTGGTGCTGCTGACTTTCTATATTTTTTGTAACATTATGCACTTTAGATATACATATCAAGTACGTCGATAACTGACAATAAAGTGTCCTTATTTTGTGGATGATTTTAATAAATGCATAAGTACAATTTTCAAACTGATTTTCCTCTGCATGTAAAAATAGCAGTATTTTAAACTTGTAAAGAATGTCTAATAAAATATAATCTAATTACACCGTGACTCAGAAGGTGAAATATGTCCATTAGGATTTTCAGGAGAATGATTTTTTACAACATTTGAAAATGGCCTCAAGTTTAATATGTTTATGTTGGTTCGAGTTTTGGCATTTTCGCATTAGCTTTTAGTTAAAAACCGCTTAAAATGTATTTTGTTCCAATAGTTGGTTTCAAGACTTCAGAATGACTGAACCAACTCGACACTGTGTTAGAAAGCAGATCTCTTTCAAGGCGTTGAAAGAGGGTTAGATTGCAGGGGGAAAGACAGAGGTCATGGCAGGCAAACAGTGGGGAAATCATTTTTTATTTATACCAGGCGTGCCATTAACAATGATGCAATATATTTACAGTAATATAATGAAATATTCTAATTAGTGTTGTTAATAATAGTAGTTGTTAAGTGATTACTATGCACCAAACACTGTACTAAGTGCTGGGGTAGATGTAAGGTAAACAGGTCAGACAGAGATCCCATCCCACATGGGGTTCACAGTCTAAGGAGGAGGAAGACCAAGTATTAAATCCACATTTTACAGATGAGGAAACGGAGGCACGGAAAAGTTAAGGGACTTGTTCAAGGTCACAAGCAGGCAAATGATACGGATTAGCACCCAGGAGGAGGAAGACCAAGTATTAAATCCACATTTTACAGATGAGGAAACGGAGGCACGGAAAAGTTAAGTGACTTGTTCAAGGTCCCAAGCAGGCAAATGACACGGATTAGCACGGATTAGCCGGTGTTGTTTCTCCCAAGTTCAATGGGGCATTAAATAAATTCATGGTGACAATGGGATATTTGAAGAGAAATTAGAAATTCCCTAACCATGTTATTAGATGTTTAGGAGGACATTAGAAAAATCAGTTGGGGGAGAAGAAAGAGAGCGAGAGAGACAGAGAGGTGGAGGTGATGAGTTAGAAGGTCGTGGGTTCTAATCCTTGGTCAAGTCACTTCACTTCTTTGGGCCTCGGTTACCTCGGACATTCTGACTCCCAAGTCCGTGCTCTGTCCACTGTGCCGTGGTACTTTCCCAAGCGCTTAGGAACACAGTAAATGCTCAATAAATAGGATTGAATGAACGAATGAATTTTAATCGCTCAACAAATCCCATTAAACAAAAATGAGGGCTGTGGTGGGCATGGGGGAAGCAAGCTGGCAGAGCAGAGAGTGGAGGAATCGAGAGCGGCCAAGACCCTTCCTTGGGTGGTAGCTGCCAGCTGGATGGGAACTAGACTAAATCAGGAAGCCCCCCGCCAAGAATAAAACTGAGCATGTAAGATCTTCCACAGAGATCTCCCTCCGCCTGACTTCAACTGAATTCCTCTCCCTCCTCCCCAGCTGAGTCACACATCCCCCTTTTGTTCGCTGGCTGACAGAGCAGACATTGTCTGGCTCATTACAAAGCACAGACAGACCACAAAAGGTTTCCAGTGGACATCCCGTCTGCCCCACGTACACTTAGTCCTCTAAGTCCTACCACTCGTGGTTATTCGTTCAGTTCATTCGATCGTACTTATTGAGTGCTTATTGTGTGAGGAGCACTGTACTGAGTGCTTGGGAGAGTTCACTATAACTATAAACAGATACAATTCCTGCTCACAACCTTGGTTTGTTACACTGGCAGAAGATTCGCTCCCATACTAAACAAACAGATATGCAATAATAATAATAATTATGGTATCTGTTAAGAGCTTGCTATGCGCCAGTCACTGTACTAAGTGCTGGGGTGGATACAAGCAAATCGGGTTGGGCACAGTTCCTGTCCCTTGTGGGGTTCAGAGTCTCAATCCCCATTTGAAAGATGAAGTAGCTGAGGCATGGAGAAGTGACTTGCCCAAGGTCACACAGCAGACAAGTGGCAGAGCCAGGATTAGAACCCATGACCTTCTTATTTTATTTTGTTAGTATGTTTGGTTTTGTTCTCTGTCTCCCCCTTTTAGACTGAGAGCCCACTGGTGGGTAGGGACTGTCTCTATATGTTGCCAACTTGTACTTCCCAAGTGCTTAGTACAGTGCTCTGCACACAGTAAGCGCTCACTAAATACGATTGATTGATTGATTGATTACTCCCAGGCCTATCCTCTATCCACTTTGCCATGCTGCTTCTCATTTCACCATGCTGCTCCATCTTGGCATAATTAAGGCAAAAAAGGTACATCGCCAATATGATTCTTGCCAAGCTGTGAAGATAATGTAAAAAAGCGAGGATAATTTAAGGATCATCCCCTTTCTGACTAAACACACCCTATTAAACTTTGAAGTCGATTGTCTCTGCCATCAATGCAGCCAAAGGCAATTCTACAATTACAATCACTCGATTGTAGTGATTGAGAGAGACGCAGCATGGCTCAGTAGAAAGAGCCCAGGCTTTGGAGTCAGAGGTCATAAGTTCAAACCCCGGCTCTGCCAATTGTCAGCTGGGTGACTTTGGGCAAGTCACTTCACTTCTCTGTGCCTGTTACCTCATCTGTAAAATGGGGATTAAGACTGTGAGCCCCCCATGGGACAATCTGATCACCTTGAAACCTCCCCAGTGCTTAGAACAGTGCTTTGCACATAGTAAGTGCTTAATAAATACTATCATTATTATTATTAGTCAATCAATCAATCAATCGTATTTATTGAGCACTTACTGTGTGCAGAGAGAGCACTGTACTAAACGCTTGGGAAGTACAAGTTGGCAACATATAGAAACGGTCCCTACCCAACAGTGGGCTCACAGTCTAGAAGGGGGAGACAGAGAACTTACTTATTACTTACCATGAGCAGAGCACTGTATTAAGCACTTGGGAGAATACAATACTACAGAGTTGGTAGACACGTTCTCTGCCCACAAGGAGCTCATAAATTACAAGTGACAGAAACGCCTGACATCTTAACCGAGTAGATTGTCCCATCCCAGATTTCTGCAGATTCTCATTCTGGGGCTATTGATGACTGCTAGTATTAGAATCAGGGAGGCAGGGTGGTCTAGTGGAAAGAGCCTGAGGCTGGGAGCCAGAATACCTGACTTCTTATCTCTGGTCCTGGTATGCTGTGAGACCTTGGGCAAGTCACTTCTAGTGAGCCCGCTGCTGGGTAGGGACCGTCTCTATATGTTGCCAACTTGTACTTCCCAAGCGCTTAGTACAGTGCTCTGCACACAGTAAGCACTCAATAAAGATGATTGAATGAATGAATACAGTCACTGGACCATTTCCACATCTGTTAAATGGGGATGGTGCTGTCCCACTCCCCCAACCTCAAAGAAAGGTTGTGAGAATAAATGAGATAATTGATGTGAACTTGCATTGAAAAATAAAAGTGCTTTAAAAAGGCAGTCAATCAACCTGGTATTTACTGAACATGTATTTTGTGCATAGCACTCTACTAAGGGCTAGGGAGGGTACAATACAGTTGTTAATCAATAGTCCTTATTCAGCATGCATTTTGTTGCAAAGTGTGTATTCATTCATTCAATCGTATTTATTGAGCACTTACTGTGTGCAGAGCACTGTACTAAGTGCTTGGAAAGTGCAATTCAGCAACAAAGAGAGACAATCCCTGCCCACAATGGGCTTCCAGTCTAGAAGGCTGGGAGTGGGTAAGAACCAAGGGAGCAGTCAGGGTGACGCCGAAGGGAATGGGAGAAGAGGAAAGGAGGGGCTTAGTCTGGGAAGGCCTCTTGGAAGAGATTAATTCATTCATTCAATCATATTTATTGAGTGCTTACTGTGTGCAGAGCACTGTACTAAGCGCTTGGGAAGTATAAGTTGGCAACACATTGGCCTTCAATAAGATTTTGAAGGGGGGAGAGTCATTGTCAGTCAGATTTGAGGAGGGAAGGTACTTCAGGCCAAAGATAGGACATGGAACTTCATTCATTTGTTCATTCAATCACATTTGTCGAGCGCTTACTGTGCACAGAGCACTGAACTAAGAGCTTGGGAAATACCATTGAGCAACAAATAGAGGCAATCCCTGCCCACAACATGCTTACAGTCTAGAAGGGGGGAGAGAGACATCAAAACAAGTCAACAGGCATCAGTAGCATCACTATAAATAAACAGAATTATAGATATATAGTTCCGTGAGCCAGGTCGTAAGGCAATAAACGTTTTTGATGACAACCACAGTGACAATAGCAGTGATTATGAACAGTTCTGGAATTCTAAATAATGATAGAGGCATTTGTTAAGCTCTTACTATGTGCCAGACACTGTTCTAAGTGCTAGGGTAGATACAAGCAGACACAAGCAAATCGGGTTGCACACAGTCCCTGTCCCACATGGGGCTCACAGTCTTCATCCCCATTTTACAGATGAGGTAACTGAGGCCCAGAGAAGTGAAGCGATTTGCCCAAGCTCACACAGCAGACGAGTGGCGGAGCTTGGATATAACCCAGGTCCTTCTGACTCCAAGGCTTGAGCTCTATCTACTCTGCCATGCTAGAGAAGCAGCGTGGCTCAGTGGAAAGAGCACGGGCTTGGGTCATGTTTGGGTCTGGACAGAGCCACAGGTCATGGGTTCTAATCCTGGCTCCACCAATTGTCAGCTGTGTGACTTTGGGCAAGTCACTTCACTTCTCTGGGCCTCAGTTACCTCATCTGGAAAATGTGGATGAAGACTGTGAGCCCCAGGTGGGACAACCTTCTAAGCTCTCCCCCTTCTAGACTGTGAGCCCACTGTTGGGTAGGGGCCATCTCTATATGTTGCCAACTTGTACTTCCCAAGCGCTTAGTACAGTGCTCTGCACACAGTAAGCGCTCAATACAATTGAATGAATGAATGAATGATCACCTTTGCAACCTCCCCAGCGCTTAGAACAGTGCTTTGCATATAGTAAGCACTTAATAAATGCCATCACCATCATCATTATTATTATTATTATTATTATCCCCCCAGTGCTTAGAACAGTGCTTGGCACATAGTAAGCGTTTAGCAAATACCATCATTAGTATGCGGCTTCTCTCTACATTATGTATTACATATCCATGGTGCATTACAGATAAGAAGCTAGAACTGGAATCCCATTCCCAGTTTGCCAGCCTAAGGAGAATTCAGTCCAACATTTATTAATTCATTCAATCGTATTTATTGAGCACTTACTGTGTGCAGAGCACTGTACTAAGCGCTTGGGAAGTACAAATCGGCAACATTTAGAGATGGTCCCTACTCAACAATGGACTCACAGTCTACAAGGGGGAGACAGACAACGAAACAAAACTACAGCCATTAGGTTGGGCTCACCTAGTTCATTTCTACTTAAAACCTCGCCTGGCAGCAGCAGGCCCCATGGACTCCACCTTACCTCCGGAGCTAACCAAGAGAGGACAATGGATGTCTTTCTGTGTGGGGGATTTAGGGGAACTAGAGTGAAGGAGGGAGAGTATGAGGCGGGGATGGCAAACAAGATGCTTCGGAATGCCATTGATGTTTTATATGAAGAATCAGAGGAGAAATAAAAACCAGATTTCAAGATGATGCATGTGTTTAAATTGTGTGTAAATCTCCAGGAAATCAGAGTCGGTTCACAAATGGCCTCTCTTTATCTCAACCAGGGGACACAAAAGGCAACGTGACCCAAACTCCCTGGAGTTATGAAAATCGAAATAAAATCTGCCACTACGTGCCAACTCCCCTCCGGAAAATAAAACCAGGATGAATTAGGCATCTGCTATTCATTCATTCATTCAATCGTATTTATTGAGCGCTTACTGTGTGCAGAGCACTGGACTAAGCGCTTGGGAAGTACAAGTTGGCAACATATAGAGACGGTCCCTACCCAACAGCGGGCTCACAGTCTAGAAGGGGGAGACAGACAACAAAAGAAAACATATTAACAAAATAAAATGAATAGAATAAATATGTACAAATAAAATAGAGTAATAAATACGTAAAAACATATATACATATATACAGGTGCTGTGGGGAGGGGAAGGAGGTAAGGCGGGAGGATGGGGAGGGGGAGGAGGAGGCTCAGTCTGGGAAGGCCTATCTGCTATATTCCTTAGACATTCCGAAGTCTAGCCCAAGCAAGGAGTGTGAGAAACAGTGTGGCCTAGTGGAAAAAGCACATGTCTGGGAGACAGAGGACCTGGGTTCTAATCACTGCACCACCACCTGTCTGCTGTGTGACCTTGGGCAATTCAACCTAACTTCTCTGTGCCTCAGTTTTCACGTCAACTGTAAAATGGGGATTAAGACTATAAATCCTACGTGGGACGTGGACTGTGTTTGTATCAGTCCCAGTGCTTAGTTCAGTGCCTGGCACATAACTGGTATTGAGATTTAGAAACCAGAGGGCTGCGAGCTTCACATTACAGTTTTCTCAGGGCACAAGAAATCCAGCGCAATTTAAACGCAGCAGATTGACGGTAAAATGAGATTCCTCTCATGAGGTTCTTCCGACCCCAAAGGGATTAGCCATAAAACCTTCACTGCCAACTTCAGGGTCTTCTTTCCTTTAATAATCAGAACTACCTTAGATTTGCTCAGTTGAACAAGGTTCATACCATTTCTTCCCAACAAAGAGAACATTAATTTTTCCTAGCATTCTCTCTCTCATTCACACCCCTAGATGGATTTTAGGCATATAAAGTTGAAGTCTGAGCATTTCTTGCTGGCTGTGGGAGTGAATACAAACCAGACACATGTTACCCAGCACCTCCTATTAAGATCTTAAGAACTTTAAATCACGGCCCCACCCAACACCAGGTGATTTATTTCTAAATCGATCACCCGCTAGAGAAGACTCAATAGGAGAGAGTTGCTATCAATGATCATCAACATCCTACAGGATTGATATTTCGGTTGGATAAGGTTAGATCTCTCTCTTTGCCACAGACAGGTTCCTTAAAAAGAAGCAGGCAAATACTAACGAAGTACGTTTCTAAGCACTTAGTACAGTTCTCTGCCAACTCGTCTGCAGTGTGACCTTGGGCAAGTCACTTAACTTCTCTGCGCCTCAGTTACCTCATCTATAAAATGGGGATTGAGACTGTGAGCCCCACATGGGACAGGGATTGTATCCAGCCTGATTTGCTTGTATCCACCCCAGTGCTTAGTACAGTGGCTGGCACATAGTAAGCGCTTAACAAATACAATAATAATAATAATAAGCACTCAATAAATACCACTGATCAATCGATTAATTGCTTCTCTAAACCGTGAGTTCATTATGGGCAGGGGATGTGTCTGCACACTCCGTTACTGGGGTAGATACTGTCTCTCTAGATTGTAAGCTCGTTGTGGCCAGGGAATGTGTCTGTTATATTGTCATACTGTACTCTCCCAAGCACTTAGTACAGTGTTTTGGACACAGTAAGCACTCAATAAATACGATTGATTGATATGTCCTAGCTTAAAAAAGCATTTGAATGCACTCACCCAAGGGCGGCTAACCCGACCCACACTTTGCTCCATGTTTTGTTTTGTTGTTTGTCTCCCCCTTATAGACTGTGAGCCCGTTGTTGGGTACAGACCGTCTCTCTATGTTGCCAATTTGTACTTCCTAAGTGCTTAGTACAGTGCTCTGCACACAGTAAGTGCTCAATAAATACGATTGAATGAATGAAAGAATGACAAGTTCAGGAACCTGGAAATTATTGCCCTCCCTCTGCCCATCCGCCAAGCTAGCTCTCTTCCTCCCTTCAAGGCCCTGCTGAGAGCTCACCTCCTCCAGGAGGCCTTCCCAGACTGAGCCCCTTCTTTCCTCTCCCCCTCGTCCCCCTCTCCATCCCCCCGTCTTACCTCCTTCCCTTCCCCACAGCACCTGTATATATGTATATATGGTTGTACATATTTATTACTCTATTTATTTATTTATTTATTTATTTTGCTTGTACATTTCTATCCTACTTATTTTATTTTGTTGGTATGTTTGGTTCTGTTCTCTGTCTCCCCCTTTTAGACTGTGAGCCCACTGTTGGGTAGGGACTGTCTCTATGTGATGCCAATTTGTACTTCCCAAGCGCTTAGTACAGTGCTCTGCACATAGTAAGCGCTCAATAAATACGATTGATTGATTGATTGATTATTTCAAGGTCATGTTGATTTTTAAAGGCTTAGTAACATGTTATAGTTTGAGCAAAGACACAATTCACAAAACCTCAGAAACCATGAATTCCCTTCCTTAGGCCTGGGAGTCAGAAGGACATCGGTTCTAAACCCAGCTCCACTACTTGTCTGCTGTGTGACCTTGGGCAAGTCACTTAATTTTTGCCTGACTCAATTATCTCATCTGCATAATGGGGATGAAGAATAATAATAATGTAATGAGGGCATTTATTAAGCGCTAACTATGTGCAAAGCACTGTTCTAAGCCCTGAGGAGGTTACAAAGTGATCAGGTTGTCCCACGGGGGGCTCACAGTCTTAATCCCCATTTGACAGATGAGGTAACTGAGGCCCAGAGAAGTTAAGTGACTTGCCCAAAGTCAACCAGCTGACAATTGGCGGTGCTGGGATTTGAACCCATGACCTTTGACTCCAAAGCTCATGCTCTTTCCACTGAGCCACGCTGCTTCTCTGAATGTGAGCCCCATGTGGGACATGGACTCTGTCCAACCAGATAAGTTTGTATCTACCAATGCTTAGTACAGTGCCTAACACATATCCATCAATCAATCAATTGTATTTATCGAGTGCTTACTATTTGCAGATTACTGTAGTAAGTGCTTGGGAGAGTATGATTATAAAAATAGAAAGGACGCATTCCCTGCCCACAATGAGCTTATAGTCTTTAGGGGGAGACAGATATTAATATAAATGAATAAATTATGTATATGTACATAAATAAATGGTGTGGGGCTGGTACGGGAGTTGTGAATAAAGGGAACAAGTCGGGGCAAAGCAGAAGGGAGTGGAAGCAGAGGAAAGGAGGGCTTAGTCAGGGAAGGCCTCTTGGAGGAAATGGGCCTTCAATAATCAATCAATCAATCATATTTAATGAGTGCTTACTGTGTGCAGAGCACTGTACTAAGCACTTGGGAAGTACAAGTTAAAGGCTTTGAAGTGGGGAAGAGTCATTGTCTGGAGGATTTGAGGAGGGAAGGCATTCCAGGCCAGAGGCAGGACTTGGGTGAGAGGTCGGCAGGGAGATAATCGAGATCGAGGTACATTGAGAAGGTTGACATTAGAGGTAAGCATTGTGGGCACTGTGTTGTAGAAATAATAATAATAATGATGGCATTTGTTAAGTGCTTACTATGTGCAAAGCACTGTTCTAAGCACTTGGGGGATATAACATGATCAGGTTGTCCCACGTGGGGCTCTCAGTCAATCCCCATTTTACAGATGAGGTAACTGAGGCCCAGAGAAGTTGAGTGACTTGCCCAAAGTCACACTGCTGACAATTGGCGGAGTTGGGATTCAAACCTATGACCTCTGACTCCAAAGCCCGGGCTCTTTCCACTGAGCCACGCTGCTTCTCTTGCTAGAAAGAGACAAGCAAGGTGAGGGAGGAGGAGACAAGGTGATTTAGGGCTTTCGATCCAATGATGAGTTCTACTTGATGCAACCACTGAAGGTTCTTGAGGAGTGGGGTATGTGGACTGAACTTTTTTTATAGAAAAATGATCCGGGTAGCAGAGCTTATAGGCTGGAGTGGGGAGAGACAGGAGGCAGGGAGGTCAGCAAGGAGGCTGATAGAGTCATCAAGGCGGAAGAGGATAAGTGCGTAGATTAACATGGTAGCAGTATGGATGGAGAGGAAAGAATGGATTTTAGCAATGTTGTGGATGTTGAACTGATAGGATTTAGTGACAGAATATGTGCTTAACAAATACTATAAAAAAGTTCAAACAAAGCAAACAGCTCTTCAATTCCCTGCCTTCCTTCTATCATTCATTAAATCATATTTATTGAGCGCTTACTGTGTGCAGAGCACTGTACTAAGCACTTGGGAAAGTACAATACAACAATAAACAGACACATTCCTTGTCCACAACACACTTAAGTCTAGAGGGGGGAAACAAACATAAATACAAATAAATAAATGGCGGCTATGGGCGTCTACATAGATCTATGGAGATCTATGGTGCCATCAACAGTGATGGGCTGGGAGGAAGAAGAGCAAAGGGAGCGAGTCACAGCAATGCAGAAGGGAGTGGGAGAAGAGGAAAGAGAGGGCCTAGCATGGGAAGGCTTCTTGGAGGAGACGTGCCTTCAATAAGGCTTTGAATGGGGGGAGAGTCACTGATGAATTTGAGGAGGGAGGGCAATCCAGGCCAGAGACAGGATGTGGAACAGGGCCGCGGAGAGTCGGGCGAGACCGAGGCACAGTGAGAAGGTTAGCACTAGAGGAGCGAAGTATATGGGCTGAGTTTTAGTAATCCCCCCATTTACCTCCTTCCCTTCCCCACCGCACCTGTATATATGTATATATGCTTGTACATATTTATTACTCTATTTATTTATTTATTTATTTTACTTGTACATATCTATTCTATTTATTTTATTTTGTTAGTATGTTAGGTTTTGTTCTCTGTCTCCCCCTTTTAGACTGTGAGCCCACTGTTGGGTAGGGACTGTCTCTATATGTTGCCAACTTGTACTTCCCAAGCACTTAGTACAGTGCTCTGCACATAGTAAGTGCTCAATAAATACGATTGATGATGATGATGATGATGATGATGGCATTTATTAAGCACTTACTATGTGCAAAGCACTGTTCTAAGCTCTGCAGAGTTTACAAGATGATCAGGTTGTCCCACGGGGGGCTCACAGTCTTCATCCCCATTTTACAGATGAGGGAACAGAGGCCCAGAGAATCAATCAATCAATCAATCAATCATATTTATTGAGCGCTTACTATCATCATCATCATCAATCGTATTTATTGAGCGCTTACTATGTGCAGAGCACTGTACTAAGCGCTTGGGAAGTACAAATTGGCAACACATAGAGACAGTCCCTACCCAACAGTGGGCTCACAGTCTAAAAGGGGGAGACAGAGAACAGAACCAAACATACCAACAAAATAAAATAAATAGGATAGAAATGTACAAGTAAAATAAATAAATAAATAAATAGAGTAATAAATATGTACAACCATATATACATATATACAGGTGCTGTGGGGAAGGGAAGGAGGTAAGATGGGGGGATGGAGAGGGGGACGAGGGGGAGAAGTGAAGTGACTTGGCCAAGGTCACACAGCTGACAAGTGGCGGAGCAGGGATTTGAACCCATGACCACTGACTCCAAAGCCTGGGCTCTTTCCACTGAGCCACACTGCTTCTCTTTTAATAGGACAGTAGGGATGTGAGGTAGGAGGGGGAAAGGTGATGGACTGCTTTAAAGCCAGTGGTGAGGAGTTTTTGCTTAATGCAGAAGTGGATGGGCAACCACTGAAGTTTTTTGAGGAGCGGGGTGACATGTCCTGAACTTTTTTATATAAAATTAATAATAATAATGGCATTTATTAAGTGCTTACTATATGCAAAGCACTGTTCTAAGTGCTGGGGAGGTTACAAGGTGATCAGGTTGTCCCACGGGGGGCTCACAGTCTTAATCCCCATTTTACAGATGAGGGAACTGAGACCGAGAGAAGTTAAATGACCTGCCCAAAGTCACACAGCTGACAGTTGGCAGAGCTGGGGGTTGAACCCATGACCTCTGACTCCAAAGCCCGGGCTCTTTCCACTGAGCCATGCTAGAATAAAGTATGGACTAGAGTAGGGAGAGACAGGAAGCTGATGCAGTAATCCAGGCCAGAGAGGATGAGTGGTTGTAATAACATGGTGTCAGTTTGGATGGAGAGAAAAGGGTGAATTTTAACGATGTTGTGAAAGTGGGACCGACAGGATTTAGTGATGGATTGAATATGTGGATTGAGTGAGAGAGAGGAGTCAGATAACATCAAGGTTACGGGCTTGTGAGAAGGGAAGGATGGTGGTGCCATCTACAGTGATGGGAAAGTCAGGGGGAGGACAGGATTTGGGTGGGAAGATAAGGAGCAGTATTTTGGATATGTTAAGCTTGAGTAGAATACTCCAAGCAGAAATGTCTTGAAGGCAGGGGGAAAAGTGAGACTGCAGAGAGGGAGAGAGATAGGGCTGGAGATGGAGATTTGGGTGTTATTCATTCATTCAATCATATTTGTTGAACACTTTACTGTGTGCAGAGCACTATACCAAGCACTTGGAAAGTACAATTATCCGCATAGAGGTGGTAGTTGAAGTCATGGGAGCGAATGTGTTCTCCAAGGGAGTTAGTGTAGATGGAGAATAGAAGGAGGCCCAGAATTGAACCCTGAGGGACCCCCCCAGGGTTAGGGGTTGGGAGGAAGAGGAGGAGCCCATGAAGGAGACTGAGAATGAACAATCAGAGATCATCATCATCATCAATCGTATTTACTGAGCGTTTACTTTGTGCAGAGCACTGTACTAAGCGCTTGGGAAGTACAAATTGGCAACATATAGAGACAGTCCCTACCCAACAGTGGGGAGAACCAGGGGAGGACAGAGTCAGTGAAGCCAAGGTTGGATAACATTTGCCAAGAGAAAGGGGTGGTCCACAGTGTCAAATAATAATAATAATAATAATGGCATTTGTTAAGCACTTACTATGTGCAAAGCACTGTTCTAAGTGCTGGGGAGGTTGCAAGTGATCAGGTTGTCCCACGGGGGGCTGACAGTCTTAATCCCCATTTTACGGGATGGGGGGGGGGGCGGTAACTGAGGTACAGAGAAGTTAAGTGACTTACCCAAAGTCACACAGCTGACAATTGGCAGAGCCGGGATTTGAACCCATGACCTCTGACTCCAAAGCCTGGGCTCTTTCCACTGATCCACGCTGCTTCTCAAAGGCAGCTGAGCTATCAATTAAAATATCAGTTTTTAAAAAAAAAATCATATTCGCTATGCACTTAGTATGTGGCAGGCATTGTAATCAAGGCTGGAGTAGATACAAGCTGACCTATCAATTAAACTATCAGTTTTTTTTTTAAAAAATCATATTTGCTATGCACTCAGTATGTGGCAAGCACTGTAATCAAGGCAGGAGTAGATACAAGCTAATAAGATTAGACGTAGTCCCTGTCCCATTTAGGGCTCACAGTCTCCGTAGGAAGGAGAAGAGATATTAAATCTCCTTTTTATAGATGAGGAAGTTGAGGCACAGAGAATTGAAGTGACTTGCCCAAGGTCACATGGCAAGCAAGTGGCAGAGCCAGGATTAGAAGCAGCGTGGCTCAGTGGAAAGAGCCTGGTCTTGGGACTCAGAGGTCAAGGGTTCTAATCCCAGCTCTGCCACTTGTCAGCTGTTTGACTTTGGGCAAGTCACTTCACTCCTCTGGGCCTCAGTTTCCTCATCTGTAAAATGGGGATTAAGACTGTGAGCCCCACGTGGGACAACCTGATCACCTTGTATCCTCCCCAGCGCTTAGAACAGTGCTTTGCACATAGTAAGCGCTTAACAAATGCCATTATTATCATTATCATCCCCCCCGCCTCACCTCCTTCCCCTCCCCACAGCACCTGCGTGTATATGTGTGTGTGTGTGTGTGTGTGTGTGTGTGTTTGAACGTATTTGTTACTCAATTTATTTATTTATTTTATTTCTACATATTCTATTTATTTTATCTTGTTAATATGTTTTGTTTTGTTGTCTGTCTCCAAAACAGTGCTCTGCACACAGTAAGCACTCAATAAATATGAATGAATGAATGAATGAATTATTATTATTATTATTGTTATTAGAACCCAGGTCTGCTGAACCAGAAGCCCTGGCTCTTTCCACTAAGCCTCCCTCATCCAAGCTGGAATAGAATAAAAGGAAAGCTCCAGAAGGCCTCCCTGAGCCAGGGAAGGGGGTTGATTAGCCAGAAGGGCCAGGAAAAATGAACCCAAAGGATTAGGAAACTGAACTCAGGACAGCAAATGGGGCAAGGATGAAAGGATCCATGTTCCCAGGGTCAATCAATCAATCAATCGTATTTATTGAGTGCTTACTGTGTGCAGAGCACTGTAGTAAGCGCTTGGGAAGTACAAGTTGGCAACATATAGAGACAGCCCCTACCCAACAGTGGGCTCACAGTCTAAAAGGGGGAGACAGAGAACAAAACCAAACATACTAACAAAATAAAATAAATAGAATAGATATGTACAAGTAAAATAAATAAATGAATAAATAAAGCAATATTGCCCAGTGGACCTTTCAGTCAAATATTTTCTATTAAGGGTAGTTTGTTTTCTTTTTAATGGTATTTGTTAAGCACTTACTATGTGCCAGGCACTGTACTAAGCACTGGATAAGATACAAGATAATCAAGTTGGACACAGTCCCTTTCCCACATGGGGCTCACAATCTTGATCCCTATTTTACAAATGAGGGAACTGAGGCACAGAGAAGCAAAGTGATTTGCCCAAGGTCGCACAGCAGACAAGCGGTGGAGATGGGATTAGAACTCAGAGCCTTCTGATTCCCAGGCCCAGGTGCTACCCACTATGCCATGTTGCTTCTCCCCCTGCTTCCCCTTACGTGCTGCAAAGCCTTTCCATACTTTATAGAGAAGCAGCGTAGCTCAGTGGAAAGAGCCAGGGCTTAGGAGTCAGAGGTCATGGGTTCAAATCCCAGCTCTGCCACTTGTCAGCTGTGTGACTTTGGACAAGTCACTTAACTTCTCTGTGCCTCAGTTACCTCATCTGTAAAATGGTTATTAAGACCGTGAGCCCTGTGTGGGACAACCTGATCACTTTGTAACCTCCCCAACGCTTAGAACAGTGCTTTGCACATAGTAAGTGCTTAACAAATGCCATCATTATTATTATTATCATAACAACTGTGGTATGTTAAGCACTTACTATGTGCTAGCCCCTGTACTAAGTCTGAGGTACATAATAATAATTATGATATTTGTTAAGTGCTTGTTATGTACCACATGCTATTCTAAGCATTAGGGCAGAAACAATATATACAATTTGGATACAGTCCCTGTCCTACTCAGGGCTCACAGTCTAAGAAGGGAGAACAGCAGGTATGGAATCCCCATTTTACAGATGAGCAAACTGAGGCACAGGGTAATGGAGTGACTTGCCCATGGTCAATCAATCAATCAATCATATTTATTTTTCTCTTTCTCCATCCTTATAACGATCCTTGGGGATTTCAATATTCACGTAGATGTTCCCGCCGACCCTCCCGCTGCCCGCTTTCTATCCCTTCTCCACTCAACTCCTGCTCCACCCCACCTCCCCTCCCCTCCATGGTCACACACTCCATCTCATCATCTCCACCCTCACCAACTCTGAAATCCCCCTCTCTGACCACAGCCTTCTCCCTTGCCTCCTCTCCCACACTCCCCCTCCCCATAAATCTGTGCAATTCCCCCTACAGAGACCACGGATCATTTGACCCCATCCAATTTTCTCAAGTCATCATGCCCCATTTAGTCTCCAACCCAAACTACTTTGCTTAGTGGAAAGAGCATGGGTTTGGGAGTCAGAGGGCGTGGGTTCTGATTCCGGCTCCGCCATTTGTCTGTTTTGTGACCTTGGGCAAGTCACTTAACTTCTCTGGGCCTCAGCTACCTCATCTGTAAAATGGGGATTAAAAGTGTGAGCCCCACATGGGACAACCCGATTACCCTGTATCTACCCCGGTGCTTAGAACAGTGCTTGGCACATAGTAAGCACTTAACAAATACCATAATTATTATTATTCCCTCTCCCTCAGCACCAGCCTCTCAACTGAACTCAACTCATCCGCTCTCCTATCCCTTCGTCTGTCTCATACCACTGACCCACAATCCTGGATCACCTCCACACTGTACCTCCTACACTCATTCATTCATTCAGTCAGTCAGTCATATTTATTGAGCACTTCCTGTGTGCAGAGCACTGTACTAAGAGCTTGGGAAGTCCAAGTTGGCAACATATAGAGATGGTCCCTTCCCAACAGCGGGCTCACAGTCTAGAAGGGGGAGACAGACAACAAAACAAAACATACTAACAAAATAAAATGGAATTATTATGTACAAGTAAAATAAATAGAGTAAAAAATGTGTACAAACATGTATACATATATACAGGTGCTGTGGGGAGGGGAAGGAGGCAAGGTGGAGGGGGATGGGGAGGGGGAGGAGGGGGGACTCAAACTCTTAATCCCCCTTTTACAGATGAGGGAACTGAGGCACAGAGAAGTTAAGTGACTTGCCCGAGGTCATACAGCAGACCAGTGGCTGAGCTAGGATTAGAACTCACATCAATCAATCAATCAAACAATCAATTGTATTTATTGAGTGCTTACTGTGTGCAGAGCACTGTACTAAGAGCTTGGGAAGTACAAGTTGGCAACATATAGAGACAGTCCCTACCCAACAGTGGGCTCACAGTCTGGCTCAGTGGAGAAGAGCCCGGGCTTTGGATTCAGAGGACATGGGTTCAAACCCTGGCTCCGCCAATTGTCAGCTGTGTGACTTTGGGCAAGTCACTTCACTTCTCTGTGCCTCAGTGACCTCATCTGTAAAATGGGATTGAGACTGGGAGCCCCACGTGGGACAACCTCATCACCTTGTAACCTCCGCAGCGCTTAGAACCGTGCTTTGCACATAGTAAGCGCTTAATAAATGCCATCATTATTATTATTATTATTAAAAGGCTCACATCCTTTGACTCCCAAGCCCATGCTCTTCCGCTAAGCATGCTGCAACAGAATCATAATAATGATAATAATTATGGTATTTTGTTAAGCACTTACTATGTGCCAAGCACTGTATTAAGCTCTGGGGTGGATCCAGCACTTAGAACAGTGCTTGTCACATAGAAAGCGTTTAACAAATGCCATCATCATTATTATTATACAAGTTAATCAGGTTGGACACAGTTTCTGTTCCACATGGGGCTCAAACTCTTAATCCCCATTTTACAGACGAGGAAACTGAGGACCAGAGAAGTTAAGTGACCTAGTCAAGTTTACCCAGCAGGCCAGCGCTGAAGCTGGATTTTGTCCCTTGTTCTTCCCACTAGGCTACACGTTGCTTTAGAGATCTCTTAGTGGAAGGTGCTAGTTATTTTTGGTAAGTCTAATGAAAATCAAAGACAAAGTAAAGAAAGAGAAAAATCATTGTTATGCAGATATGTTTGTAAGAACAAAAGTGGTAGAATCATTTATCAACCAATGGTATTTATCGAGCATTTACTGTGTGCGGAGCCCTGTACTAAGTGCTAGGGAGAATATAACAGAGTTGGAAGACATGTTCCCTGTCAATAAGGCTGACCTTCCCACTTCCTCCGACTAGTTGTGTGATTTCTCCCGAGCATTTATCAAACTTTCCTCATCTAGACTGTAAGCTTGCTGCGGGCAGGGACCATATCTACCAACTGTTATATTGTACTCACCCAAGCGCTTAGTGCAGTGCTGTGCACATAGGAAGCTCTCAGTAAATACCATTGATTGGTTTACAGTCTACAGCGGGAGGTGGAGATTTAAATAGATTATTCATTCATTCATTCAATCGCATTTATTGAGTGCTTACTGTGTGCAGAGCACTGGACTAAGCGCTTGGGAAGTACAAGTTGGCAACATATAGAGACAGTCCCTACCCAACAGCGGGTTCACATTCTAGAAGGGGGAGACAGACAACAAAATCAATCAATCAATCAATCAGTCGTATTTATTGAGCGCTTACTGTGTGCAGAGCACTGTACTAAGCGCTTGGGAAGTACAAGTAGGCAACATATAGAGACAGTCCCTACCCAACAGTGGGCTCACAGTCTGAAAGGGGGAAAACATATTAACAGCGTGAAGCAGCGTGGCTCAGTGGTAAGAGCAGGGGCTTTGGAGTCGGAGGTCACGGGTTCAAATCCCGGCTCTGCCAGTTGTCAGCTGTGTGACTTTGGGCAAGTCACTTAACTTCTCTGGGCCTCAGTTACCTCATCTGTAAAATGGGGATTAAGACTGTGAGCCCCCCGTGGGACAACCTGATCACCTGGTATCTACCCCAGCGCTTAGAACAGTGCTTTCCACATAGTAAGCACTTAATAAATGCCATTATTATTATTATTATTATTATTAACAAAATAAAATAAATAGAATAAATGTGTGCAAATAAAATAAATAAATAAATAGAGTAATAAATACATACAAACATATATACAGGTATATATATATAATATATATATATATTAGGGAGAGAGGAATAGGAGAGTACAATAATATTTACAAAGTACTGTGAGGCTGGAGTGAGTATCAAAGTGCTTTTGGGGTACATAGACAAGTATAATTTATTTATGTTATAAATTGTTTCTATTAATGGCTGTCTCTCCCTCTAGACTGTGAGCTCATTGTGGGCAGAGAACATGTCTACTTCTAGACGGTGAGCCTGCTGTTGGGTAGGGACCGTCTCTATATGTTGCCAACTTGTACTTCCCAAGCGCTTAGTACGGTGCTTTGCACACAGTAAGCACTCAATAAATACGATTGAATGAACCCTGGTGGATTGTACGCTCCCAAAAATCTAGTACGGTTTTCTGCACACAGTAAGCACTTAGTAAATAAGAGAAAATAAAGGGCTTAGTTTGGGCATGCCTCTTGGAGGAAATGTGAGAATGTGGCATGAAAAAAATGCATTTTCCAACTTTGAGAGAATTTCCTTCACAATCCCTTAGAAAACGGGCTATCAGTCCTGTGGTGTGGGTGAAAGGCAAATAACTTGACTTAACGTCTTTGTGGAACCGAATATGCTCACAAACCTGAATTGGTGTCAGAAAGGTAAAACTGTCTTTATTTTCCTAGATATTAAAATCAATCACTCAATCAATCATATTCATTGAGCACTTACTCTGAGCACAGAACTGTACTAAGCGCTTGGGAGAGTACAATATAACAGAACTGGTAGATACGTTCCCTGCCCACAAGGAGCTTACACTCTAAAGTGATCATTGCCGATCACTTTTCACCATATTTTTATTGTAGTTCTAGCTATGTGGAGTTCTATTTCCACATTTCAAGTATAAAATAAAACTGAACCTCACACTGAAACTCAGCCTTCTCTTTCTCCTTATTTTTCCTTCCTCTGCTTCCTAGGTGCAAAAACGCACACAAATCAATACAAAACATAAAATAACGAGCGCTTAATGAATACACTGGCATCACTATCTCCAGAGAAGCCCAGAAAGCAGGCCGATTTGCGGGGCGACAGTCAGAGAGATTTACTCCCCCTACTCTTTGACAAGTAAAACTTTAATTTTATGAAATGGTACTTTGTCCCAAAAGAAATAGAGCCCGAGGAGGCCGGCTCCTGTCATTCTTTCTGAGTATATTGACTATCTAGTTTGCAGGGAAATGTCACAGAGGAGGCAGTATTTTTCCACAGCTATTTTTTTTTTCTCCTCTCGCTCTTGGACAGCGCTCAGGTTGGAGGAATTGTTCCCCTCTTCTCCGATAATGGACAGGGGTGTTGCTTGTGTGTACACACGTATACACATGAAAGAGAGAGAGAGTGTACACACACGTACACCCACACACAAGCCGGAAGGACTTAACAGGTCCAGGGGTCTGTCCAACGGACATGGGCTGATGAATGGGCGGCTGTTTCCTCAGAGGAGGGAGGAGATGGGGCAGACGGCTGGATTCGGAGAGCTAGGCCAGCCAGGTATGAGAATGTATACAAAGGACCACTTCCAGTAAGGAGGCTCAAAATGTTTGAAAGCGAGACCACCCCAGACACGGAGCATTCCCCTCAACTCCCTCCAAAACTTCAGTTTTTCCACCCAAGTGGCCTCCCATCTCCCACGATCCCCTCCCCTCCCCGCTCCTCTCGAAAATACTGATTTTCTATGTGAACATTTTGGCTCTGGGGCAGACCAGTTTTACTCATTCATTTAACGGTCACAAATAATTTCGCCAGTTAATTATTTCGCCAGTTAACGGATGAACGTGTGCCAACATTGCGCATGGTTTTAACAGGATTACCATGCCCACACAGGAAAAAAAAAAAAATGAATGAGCTCTCATTTCTTCCTTTCAATAGGTTTTGTTCCCTGGACAGACTTTCATTTCTTTTATTTTATTTCTTTTAAAAGGAAGAAAAAGTCATTTTACAGTGAAATCCTTTCAGAAAAAAAATGTAATGGGGATACGGCCGCAGGAGAGCACTGTGGTGATACATGAAAGCCGTTGTAATTTTCTATTCAATCTTGTATCCAATCATTATTCCTTTATTCAATCATATTTATTGAGCGCTAACTGTGTGCAAAGCACTGTACTAAGTGCTTAGGAGAGTACAGTTCCAGCTCACAGTGGGTCTGGAGAGTTGCAGAGAGAGGCCAAAACTACTCTCGGTCTTTGTTTGGTCTTGAAGACTTCGGTTGACAAATCCATGCCCTCATTGAGAGTCTGTTTATAGCCAATAATTCCCTGATGAAGTGTGTATTCTTGTATGTTTGCAATCAATCAGTGATATCAATTTTATTTTTTTAAATAGTACTTGTTAAGTGCTTACCATACGCAAGGCACTGTACAAATCACTAGGATATCTACATAATAATAATAAATAATGTTGGTATTTGTTAAGCGCTTACTATGTGCCAAGCACTGTTCTAAGTAGATACAAGGTAATCAGGTTAACTCACATGGGGCTGTCTTCATCCCTATTTTACAGATGAGGGAACTGAGGCCCAGAGAAGTGAAGTGACTTGCCCAAGGTCACACAGCTGGCAAGTGGCGGAGCCTGGATTAGAACCCACGACCTCTGGCTCCCCAGCCCTTGCTCTTGCCACTGAGCCACGCTGCTTCTCTAGAGCCATACATGTTGGATGCACTTTACAGGTGAGCTAACTGAGGCACAGAGAAGTTAAGTGGCTTGCCCAAGGTCATACAGCAGACAAGTGGAGGAGGCAGGATTAGAACCCACATCCTCGGACTCCCAAGCCCATGTTCTTTCCACTAAACCATGCTGCTTCACTGTAGCAGCTTGTATTCAATGTTCTAATGAAACAGAACTAGCAGACACAGTCCAAGTCCACAACGAACTTACAGTCTAGAATTTCCTAGGTCTGTCTGCTCCTTTCAATCAATCAATCAATCAATAGTATTTATTGAGTGCTTACTGTGTGCAGAGCACTGTACTAAGCGCTTGGGAAGTACAAGTAGGCAACATATACAGTCCCTAATAATAATAATGGCATTTGTTAAGCACTTACTATGTGCAAAGCACTGTTCTAAGCGCTGGAGGGGATACAAGGTGATCAGGTTGTCTCACGTGGGGCTCACAGTCAATCCCCATTTTACAGATGAGGGAACTGAGGCTCAGAGAAGTGGAGTGACTTGCCCAAGGTCACACAGCAGACATGCGGTGGAGCCGGGATTCGAACCCATGACCTCTGATTCCAAAGCCCGGGCTCTTCCCCACTGAGCCACGCTGCTTCTCTACCCAACAGTGGGCTCCTTTCTTTTCCATCCAAAGGACCACCACTCTAATCCTCCTTGATATTTCCAGGTTGGAGTCTCCCTCTCCATCCAAATGGCCACCATTTTCATCCAGGCACTTCTTTTTGTGTTAAGCGCTTACTATGTGCCAGGCACTGTACTAAGTGCTGAGGTAGATACAAGCTAATCAGGTTGGGTACAGCGTAGGTCCCATATAATAATAGTAATAATAATAATAATGGCATTTATTAAGCACTTACTATGTACAAAGCACTGTTCTAAGCGCTTGGGAGGTTGCAAGGTTACTAGGAGAAGCAGCGTGGCTCAGTGGAAAGAACCCGGGCTTTGGAGTCAGAGGTCACGGGTTCAAATCCCGGCTCCGCCAATTGTCACCTGTGTGACGTTGGGCAAGTCACTTCACTTCTCTGGGCCTCAGTTACCTCATCTGGAAAATGGGGATGAAGACTGTGAGCCCCCCGTGGGACAACCTGATCACCTTGTAACCTCCTCAGCACATAGAACAGTGCTTTGCACATAGTAAGCGCTAAATAAATGCCATCATTATTATTATTATTAAAGTGATCAGGTTGTCCCACGGGGGGCTTACAGTTTTAATTCCCATTTTACAGATGAGGGAATTGAGGCCCAGAGAAGTGAAGTGACTTGCCCAAAGCCACACAGCTGGCAATTGGAAGAGTCTGGATTTTTTTTATGGTATTTGTTAAGCACTTACTATGTGCAAAGCACTGTTCTAAGCGCTGGGGGGATACAAGGGGATCAGGTTGTCCCACATGGGGCTCACAGTCTTAATCCCCATTTTACAGATGAGGGAACTGAGGCCCAGAGAAGTGAAGTGACTTGCCCATAGCCACACAGCTGGCAATTGGAAGACTCGGGATTTGAACCCATAACCGCTGACTCCAGAGCCCGTGCTCTTTTCCATTGAGCCACGCTGCACATGGGGCTCACGCCCGTAATCTCCATTTGACAGATGAGGTAACTGAGGCGCAGAGAACTTATGAGATTTGTCCAAGATCACACAGCAGACAAGTGGCAGAGCTGGGATTAGAACTCAGGTCCTTTTGACTCTTAGGCCCACCCTCTATTATTATTATGGTATTTACTATTATTATTATATATAAATAAATTATTATTATTTATTATTATTATGTTAAGCACTCACTATGTGCCAAACGCTGTTCTAAGCGCTGCTTTACTCGTCATATCCGGGCTTGACTTCGGCTTCCTCATTGTCTCCGGTCTCGCCCCTCCCCAAGCTGTACTTCACTTTGCTGCCTGGATCGTTGAGCTGAAATGTTGTCCTGTACATGTCTTCCTTCTCCTCAAAAACCTCCAAAGATTATCATCCCTCTCCACATCAAGTAGAAACTTCTGACCGACTAAACTCTTTCCCCCATTACAACCCAGCTCTACTCTACGAGAAGCAGCGTGGTTTAGTTTGGGAGTCAGAGGACGTGAGTTCTAATCCTGGCTCCTCCACTTGTCTGCTGTGTGACCTTGGGCAAGCCACTTCCCTTCTCTGTGCCTCAGTTACCTCATCTGTAAAATGGAGATTAAGACTGTGAGCCCCAAGTGGGGCAAACTGATTACTTTGTATCTACCCCAGTGCTTAGAACAGTGCTTGGCACATAGTAAGTGCTTAATGAATGTTATAATAATAATGTTCCCCTTTCTGCTCAAACTAAATCCTACTCACTGTGCCTCGTTTTCATCTCTCCCACCACTAACTTTATCTTCACCGTAATGATGCAAGTGATTGAAGTTGTTATTAAGTGGTTGCTCTATGCCAAGCACTGTACTAAACTTTGGGGAAGAGAATTAGGTCCCACATGGGACTCACAGTGTAAGTAGGAGGGAGAACTTGTACTTCCCAAGCGCTTAGTACAGTGCTCTGCACACAGTAAGTGCTCAATAAATACTATTGATGATGATGATGATGAGAGCAAATCATTCTCGCCTGTCCCACCATCGACCCCCGGCCTACGTCCTTCCCCTGGCCTGGAATGCCCTCCCTCCACACATTCGCCAAGCTAGCTCTCTTCCTCCCTTCAAAGCCCCACTGAGAGCTCACCTCTTCCAAGAGGTCGTCCCAGACTGAGCCCCCTTTTTCCTCTCCTCATTCATTCATTCAGTCAATCCTATTTATTGAGCGCTTACTGTGTGCAGAGCACTGTACTAAGCCCTTGGGAAGTACAACTTGGCAACAGTCCTCCTCCCCATCCCCCCAGCCCAACCTGCTTCCCCTCCCCACAGCACCTGTATATATTTTTGTACAGATTCATTACTCTATTTTACTTGTACATATTTGCTATTCTATTTATTTTGTTAATGATGTACATCTAGCTTTATTTCCATTTGTTCTGATGACTTGACACCTGTCCACATGTTTTGTTTTGTCGTCCATCTCCCCCTTCTAGACTGTGAGCCCGCTGTTGGGTAGGGACTGTCTCTAGATGTTGACAGCTTGTCCAGTTCTCTGCACACGGTAAGCGCTCAATAAATACGACTGAATGAATGAATGAATGAATCTCCATTTTGCAGATGAGGAAACCGAGGCCCAGAGAAGTGAAGTGACTTGCCCAAGGTCACACAGCAGGCAAGTGGCAGAACTGGGATCAGAACCCGGGTCGTTTGACTCCCAGGCACATCATCTTTTTCCACTAGCCCCACTGCTTCTCTTCTTCAAACTCCGGCTCGTGTCCGAGACTCTCTCACTTCAAATCCAACAGACTACTGCTCTCCCCATTTTCCAAGCTTTTCTGAAATCCCATCTCCTCCAGGAGGCCTTCCCTAATTATTTTGTGCTCACCCATTCTTCATTCCCTCCCTCTTCTTTTCGGCACTTCTGCACCCTCCCTGGTCCCTGTGTACTCTCAAACATATCTTGCAAACTCGTGTAAATATCCCCTTTTCTTTTTTCCTCCTCCCTGAAAATTATTGTGATGCCTATCTTTCCTTCAAGGTTTAGATCATCTCTAATAGCTCTATTGTATTCTCCAAGTTTTTAGTCCAGTGCTATGTTCATTCAATCACATTTATTGATTATTAGACTTTTAGACTGTGATCCCACTGTTGGGTAGGAACTGTCTCTATATGTTGCCAACTTGTACTTCCCAAGCGCTTAGTACAGTGCTCTGCAAACAGTAAGCGCTCAATAAATATGATTGATTGATTGATTAGCACTCAATAAATATGATTGATTGATTGATTGATTGAGCGCTTACTGTGTGCAGAGCACTGTACTAAGCTCTTGGAAAGTACAATTCGGCAGCAAAAAGAGACAGTCCCTACACAACAACGGGCTCACAGTCTAGAAGGGGGGAGACAGACAACCAAATAAAAAAGAACAAGTAGACAGGCATCAATAGCATCAATATAAATAAATAGAATTGTAGATATAAACACATCATTGATGAAATAAATAGAATTATAAATATGTTCATAAATGCACACAAATGCTGTGGGGTGGGGAAGGGGTGGAGCAGAGGGAGGGAGTCGGGGCGATGGGGAAGGGAGGAGGAGCAGAGGAAAAGGGGGCCTCAGTCTGGGAAGGCCTCCTGGAGGAGGTGAGCTCTCAATAGGGCTTTGAAGGGGGGGAAGTGAGCTAGTTTGGCGGATTTGAGGTGAGAGGGCAGTCCAGGCCAGAGGTAGGACGTGGGCCAGGGGTCGATGGCGGGACAGTACACAGTAGGATCATTTTGTTGATAATAATAATAATATTTGATTACTAAAACATGGGTGAGACTGGCGTTCCATCTAATCCTCAAGGTTACAACCAAGAAAATGATCTGCTGCAATCGCCTGCTTCAGTTACAAAGAAAAATCACCCTTTTTTTTCTGGTATTCGTTAAGCACTTACTATGTGCCGGGCACTGTACTAAGAGGTGAGGGAGATACAAAGTAGCAGGTTGGACAGAGTCCCTGTCCCACATGGGGCTCACGGTCTTAATCACCATTTTACAGGTGAGGTAACTGAGGCCCAGAGAAGTTAAGTGACTTGTCCTAGGTCACACAGCAGACAAGTGGCAGAGCTGGGATTAGAACCCAGGTCCTTCTGACTCCCAGGCAAGTACTCTATCTACTAGAGCAGGCTGCTTCTCTTGCTTTGAAAGGTTTCTACCAACCTTAGGATTATGTGGAGAATACAGAATCGGGGGGAAAAAAGGTAGCAAGTAATAATAATAATAATAATAATAATAATAATAATGGCATTTAAGTGCTTACTATGTGCCAAGCATTGTTCTAAGCACTGGTGGGGATACAAGCTAATCAGGTTGTTCCACGTGGGACTCACAGTCTTAATCACCATTTTACAGATGAGGTAACTGAGGCATAGAGAAGTTGAGTGACTTGCCCAAAGTCACACAGCTGACAAGTGGCAGAGCCGGGATTAGAACCCATGACCTCTGACTCCCAAGCCCGGGCTCTATCCAGTTAGCCACGCTGTTTATGAACAGGTGAACCCAAAAAGGTGAAGTGTAATTTGGAAAAGCATTTAAAAATTAATCTACAGAAAAGCAGCAGATTGAAATTTCCAAAAGTCCAATGGTCACTCTTCCATCAACATAGGGGATAGAGCAAAGGCCTGAAAGTCAGAAGGTCATGGGTTCTAATCCCGGCTCCGCCACATATCTGCTGAGTGACTTTGGAAAAGTCACTTCACTGGGCCTCAGTTACCTCATCTGTAAAATGGGAATTAAGAGTGTGAGCCCTATTTGGGACAGAGACCTGAGTAACTTGAATCTATCCTAGTGCTTAGCACAGGGCTTGGCACATAATAAGCTCTTAATGAGTACTATTAATATTATCATTATTATTTTTGAAAATTATGTCAATTAAAAAGACATCTAGCTTTCACCAGAGACCCATTTTGGGGATTTGTGATGATGATGATGATGATGGTGAGCGTGTCTTAGGGGAAAGACCACAGGCTTGGGAGTCAGAGGTCATGGGTTCTAATCCCGGTTTCACCACTTATCACCTGTATGACTTTGGGCAAGCCACTTCACCTCTCTGGGCCTCAGTTACCTCATCTGTAAAATGGGGATTAAGACTGTGAACCCCACGTAAGACAACCTGATAACCCCATGTGAGACCTTGTATCTACCCCAGTGCTTAGAATAGTGCTTCACACATAGTAAGGGCTTAACAAATGCCATCATCATTATTAGGAATACATTTGCTAAAGGCTTACTATGTGTCAAGCGCTGTTCTGAGCCCTTGCTAAGGAGGTTGGACAAAGTCCCCCTCCCATGTGGGGCTCACAGTCTAAGCAGGAGGAAGAACAGACTAATTGAAACCCCATTTTACAAATGAGGAAACTGACACCAGGAAGTCAAGTGACTTACCCAAGGTCACAAAGCAAGCAACTGACAAAGCTGGGATTAGAACATATTTATTACCCTATTTATTTATTTATTTTACTTGTACATATCTATTCTATTTATTTTGTTTTGTTAATATGTTTGGTTTTGTTCTCTGTCTCCCCCTTCTAGACTGTGAGCCCACTGTTGGGTAGGGACCGTCTCTATATGTTGCCAACTTGCACTTCCCAAGCGCTTAGTACAGTGCTCTGCACACAGTAAGCACTCAATAAATATTATTGATTGATTGATTGATTAGAACCCAGAACCTCTGACTCCTAGGTCTGTGCTCTTTCCACTAAACCAAAACTCTCTTTGTCAACTTTGATATTTCACAAGGGGCTTCCTAAAAGATTACCATCAGCATTATGTCTTGGTGTACTTATAATAATGATGATGGCATTTGTTAAGCGCTTACTATGTGCCAAGCACTGTTCTAAGCACTGGGGGGGATACAAGGTGATCAGGTTGTCCCATGTGGGGCTCACAGTCTTAATCCCCATTTTACAGATGAGGTAACTGAGGCTGAGAGAAGTTAAGTGACTTGCCCAAAGTCACACAGCAGACATATATGTTGCCAACTTCTACTTCCCAAGTGCTTAATACAGTGCTCTGCACACAGTAAGCGCTCAATAAATACAATTGAATGAATGAATGAATATGGCGGAGCTGGGATTAGAACCCATGACCACTGCCTCTCAAGCCCGTGCTCTTTCCACAGAGCTACGCTGCTTCGCAGAACAAAAGGAGATGGAAGAAATAAAGGCAAATAAAAAAACTCACTTAAAAGTGAAAGTTTTCTATTAGTAACATAAAAGTGTGTCTAGCTAGTTGGTCTAATAATGATGACATTTGTTAAGCACTTGCTATGTGCAAAGCACTGTTCTAAGTGCTGGGGGGGATACAAGGTGATCATGTTGTCTCACGTGGGGCTGACAGTCTTAATCCCCATTTTACAGATGAGGTAACTGAGGCTCAGAGAAGTGAAGTGACTTGCCCAAGGTCACACAGCAGACATGTGGCGGAGCCGGGATTCGAACCCACGACCTCTGACTCCAAAGCCCATGCTCTTTCCACTGAGCCACGCTGCTTCTCTCTACATTGCCTTTTGCAACAAACAAAGCATCCGAGCACTGCGATAATAATGGTATTTGTTAAGCGTGCTTACTATGTGCTGGGGACTGTACTAAACGCTGGGGTGGATATAAGCAGTTTGGGCACAGTCCCTGTTCCTCGAGGGACTTACAGTCTCAATCCCCATTGTACAGATGAGATGACTGAGGCACAGAGAAGTGAAGTGGCCTGCCCAAAGTCACGCAGCGGGATTAGAACCCATGACCTTCTGAATCCTAGGCCTGTGCTTTATCCACTACGTGCTGCTGCTTTCTACTGCAATACTGTAACAAACATGAAGAATTTTTTGTTGTTGACTTCGATGGTATTTGTTAATCAATCATATTTATTGAGCGCTTACTATGTGCAGAGCACTGTACTAAGCGCTTGGGAAGTACAAATTGGCAACATAATTTGTTAAGTGCTTACTGTGTTTCAAGCACCATTCTAAACTGCGTGGACACGAGTTAATCAGGTCAGATACACCCCGTCCCACATGGGGCTCGTACTCCAAGGAGAAAGGAGAAAAGGTAGTGAACCCCTATTTTGTAAGAACAATAATAATAATGACGGTATTTAACTGCTTACTATTTGCCAAGCACTGTTCTAAGCGCTGGGGTAGATACAAGGTCATCAGGTTGTTCCACGTGGGGCTCAAAGTCTTCACCCCCATTCTACAGATGAGGGAACTGCGGCCCAGAGAAGTTAAGTGGCTTGCCCAAGGTCACACAGCAGACAAGTGGCAGAGTCAGGATTAGAACCCATGGCCTCTGACTCCCAAGCCCGTGGTCTTTCCACTAAGCCACACTGCTTCTCTAAATGCTTGTATTGAAGAAACTGAGGCACAGAGGGATTGTCTTAATTTATTGTTGTATCGTACTTTCCCAAGCTCTTAGTACAGTGCTCTGCACACAGTAAGCAGTAAATAATAATAATAATAATGATAATGATGGCATTTATTAAGCACTTACTATGTGCAAAGCACTGTTCTGAGCACTGGGGAGGTTACAAGTTATTCAGGTTGTCCCACGGGGGGCTCACAGTCTTAATCCCCATTTTACAGATGAGGTAACTGAGGCACAGAGAAGTTAAGTGACTTGCCCAAAGTCACACAGCTGACACCAGCACTTAGAACAGTACTTTGCACATAGTAAGCGCTTAATAAATGCCATCATTATTATTATTATTAGTTGGCAGAGCTGGGATTTGAACCCATGACCCCTGACTCCAAAGCCCGTGCTCTTTCCACTGAGCCATACTGTTTTACGATTGATTGAATGAATGAAAGTGGAGTCACTTCCCCAAGGTCACACAGCAAGTAGCGTGGCTCAGTGGAAAGAGCTCCTCCACGTACCTGCTGTGTGACTTTTGGCAAATCTCTTAACTTCTCTGTGCCTCAATTACCTCATCTGTAAAATGGGAATTAAGAGTGTGAGCCCCATGTGGGACATGGACTATGTCCAACTTGATTAGCTTGACACGTAGTTAAACACTTAACAAGTACCATAAAAAAGCTCATGATATTCATTAGTATTTATAATAATTTTGAAATTGGGTAATTAACTAATGGCTGCCAATTATCTTAGTGCCCATGGGAGGTAGAATGAAAATTCCTCCCCAAAATAAGTATATCTCAAAAGGCAAATAGGTCCTTGAAATGCTTAGTACAGGGCTCAGCACAGAGCAAGTACTCAATAAATACTACTGATTGATTGAAACATAATAATTACAGTATTTATTAAGTGCTTACTATGCTCCAGACACTGTACTAAGTGCTAGGGTGGATACAATCCATCCCCCACCCGCCCCACCTCCTTCCCCTCCCCACAGCACCTGTATATATGTTTGTACAGATTTATTACTCTATTTATTTTACTTGTACATATTTACTATTCTATTTATTTTATTAATGATGTGCATATAGCTATAATTCTATTTATTCTGATGGTATTGACACCTGTCTGCTTGTATTGTTTTGTTGTTTTTCTCCCCCTTCGAGACTGTGAGCTTGTTGTTGGGTAGGGACCGTCTCTAGATGTTGCCAACTTGGACTTCCCAAGAGCTTAGTACAGTGCTCTGCACACAGTAAGCACTCAATAAGTACAATTGAATGAATGAATGAATACAAATTGAGTTAGACACAGTCCCTATCCCACACAGGGCTCGCAGTCTCAATCTCCATCTTACAGATGAGGTAACTGAGGCACTGAGAAGTGAAGTGACTTGCCCAGGGTCACACAGCAGTCAAGTGGTGAAGCTAGTTACCATGTGAGTTTTATTGGTCATAAAAATAGAGAAAAGCAGAGAATAGTAAGAAGCCGGGGGAAGGTCTCCTTTCTAATTTCAGTGGCACCAAGAAGCTAGTCCAATTTTAATAATAATAATAATAATTGTGGTATTCAATAAAAATAATAATGACATTTATTAATAACAATAATAATAATGGCACTTATGAAGTACTTACTACGTGCAAAGCACTGTTCTAAGCACTGGGGAGGTTGCAAGGTGATCAGGTTGTCCCACAGGAGGCTCACAATCTTCATCCCCATTTTACAGATGAGGTAACTGAGGCCCAGAGAAGTGAAGTGACTTGCCCAAAGTCACACAGCTGACAATTGGCGGAGCCGGGATTTGAACCCATGACCTCTGACTCCAAAGCCCGTGCTCTTCCTACTGAGCCATGCTACTTCTCTAAGGGCTTACTATGTGCAAAGCACTGTTCTAAGCGTTGGATCGTTAAGCGCTTACTATGTGCCAGGCACTGAGCTAAGTGCCGGGGTGAATACAGGCAAGTCGAGTTGGACGCAGTCCCTGTCCCACATGGGACTTACAATTTCAATCTCCATTTGACAGATGAGGATACCTGAGGCCCAGAGAATAATAATAATAATAATAATAATAATAATAATAATAATAATAATAGCATTTATTAAGCACTCACTATGTGCAAAGCACTGTTCTAAGCACTGGGGGATACAAGATGATCAGGTTGTATCAGGAGGGGCTCACAGTCAATCTCCATTTTACAGATGAGGTAACTGAGGCACAGAGAAGTTAAGTGACTTGCCCAAAGGCACACAGCTGACAAGTGGCAGAGCTGGGATTTGAACCCATGACCACTGACTCCAAAGCCCGGGCTCTTTCCACTCAGCCACGCAAAAAATCCATGAGAAGCATGTCACTGTCATTCATTCATTCATTCATTCAATCGTATTTATTGAGTGCTTACTGTGTGCAGAGCACTGTACTAAGCGCTTGGGAAGTCCAAGTTGGCAACATATAGAGACGGTCCCTACCCAACAGCGGGCTCACAGTCTAGGAGGGGGAGACAGACAGCAAAACAAAACATATTAACCAAATAAAATAAATAGAATAAATATGTACAAGTAAAATAGAGTAATAAATAAGTACAAACATATATATATATATATATATATATATATATACATATATATAGACAGGTGCTGTGGGGAGGGGAAGAAGGTAAGGCAGGGGGGATGGGGCTGTCAGCTGTGTGACTTTGGGCAAATCACTTAACTTCTCTGTGCCTCAGTTACCTCATCTGTAAAATAGAGATTAAAACTGTGAGTCCCCTGTGGGACAACCTGATCACCTTGGAACCTCCCCAGTGCTTAGAACAGTGCTTTGCACAGAGTAAGCGCTTAACAAATGCCATTATTATTATTATTATTATGACCTTCTGACTCCCAGACTTTATGACAGAGACCCTCACGTCTGGTTAATTCCCCCAACTGACTGTGTTAGAAGCACCCTGATGAAACAATTATTCCCGTCCTCTAGACTGTGAGCTCATCATGGGCAGGGAATGTGTCTGTTTATTGTAACAATTTATTCTCCCAAGTGCTCAGTACAGTGCTCTGCACGCAGTAAGTGCTCAATAAATGTGATTGAATAAATGAATGAATATCAGCATTCCTAGAAAAGATGGAGTCCTACCCCCTCTGCCACAGGGCCGTCTCAGGAGCCACTCATTCACCTCCAATTTTCCTAGAGCCAGAACCCCAGGTCCCAACCACCCGTCTCCCCCGACAAGGAAGAAAGTCACGGCCACAGAGCAGATCAACCTCAGTTTCCAATCTCCCTTTTCCCAGACTTTTTTGGAAAGAGCACGGGATGGGCGGTCAAGAGACGGAGGAAATGGAACATGGCCGCTGCCACGAGAAGCAGGATAGAATAAGTGCTGAGCAAAGTTAAGGGAAGCCTGGACGTGAAGTCCTGGGGTGTGTAAGGGAGCAAATTTGTCTGTAGTTTCAGGGGGGGACACTCCGGGAAAATGGATAATAGAGGTCGCAAAAAGCCGCACTGTGGGGGCCTGGAACATCCCCATCCGCTCCCTACTCCCCTTCTTGTTGTCTCACGCCGTCGAGTCGTGTCCGACCCATAGCGACGCTAAAGATACGTCTCTCCCAGAACGCCCCACTTCCATCTGCAACCATTCTGGTAGCGTACTCATAGAGTTTTCTTGGTAAAAATCCCAAAGTGGTTGACCATTGCCTTCTTCCGCACAGTAAACTTGAGTCTCCGCCCTGACTATCTCCCAGGCCGCTGCTGCCCAGCACAGGTGAGTTTTGACTTGTAGCAGATTGCCTTCCACTCGCTAGCCCCTGGCCAAGCTAGGAATGGTACGGAAAGCCTCTGCTTGACTCTCCCTCCGGTAGTCGTGACTGGTAGAGGACTGGAAACTCTCCAGGTGCAACCCTGAGAGGGAAACTCCCCTTCTTACAGGTTCAAAATTACCCCCTTCTCCACATCTGTTTTATTAAGCATCGTCATCGCCGCTCAATCCGAGCGGGATGCATCACTGGTACGGGGGATACAACAGGTAGATTTTCCCATCAATCAGATCCTGTTCGGAGAAGTCCATCCAAGGAGGGACAAGACAGGGTGATTGTAAACCAATATTTTAATTGGAGGACTACGAAAAACAAAAAGTTTCCTAGAAGGCCTTTGTTATCAAGGGAGTCATAGATTAGCAAATTTTGTCACATACTCTTCTTGGCCGCGCTTTGTTGTGTTCTGTTTGATCAATGGAGAAAGGAGTGACCAAAGTGCTGTTTGTTCTTCCAAAGGAAAGTTTGATTATCTGGAGGAGGAATCATTGTGCCACTAACAAGACTCTTGCTAGACTACACCACTCTTTCCCTCGCTGCTTATTTGAAGCGAAAAGCTAAGCTAACCTGCTTTTGGAAATACAAAACTCCACGGTAGTTACCAAGTCAGAGCACTGCCCGCGAAAGGCCGGATAATATTTTAAATCCCAGAGTGTTTGTTGAAGGGCTCCTGAGTAATGAATAGGGAATAAATGAAATGATTTAGGCTGGATCCTTCAGAAAGTTCTGATCAAGCACGGAAAAAATGAAAATAAACAGTTTTAGTACTGGCTTTCTTTAAGTTCCCGGGGAGGGCTTTTCAAAGGGGATTAATAATAATGATGGCATTTATTAAGCGCTTACTATGTGCAAAGCACTGTTCTAATTAGCTTAAAAGACAAGTCAAGCCAAATCTGGCCCCTCCCATTCATTTTATAGCAATAAGGGAGAGTATATCAGAGTCACCACATTGACACCCTAAGGAGAAAGCTGGGGTGATTATCAGTAGATTGGTTTACCTTGTGTAGAGCATTCATTCATTCAATCGTATTTATTGAGCACTTACTGTGTGCAGAGCACTGTACTAAGCGCTTGGGAAGTACAAGTTGGCAACATATAGAGACAGTCCCTACCCAACAGTGGGCTCTGAACTAAGCGCTTGGGAGAGTACAATAAAACATAGTTTGTAGATACATTTCCTGCCCACAACAAGTTTACAGCCTAGAAAGGGAGACAAACATTAATATAAATAAATTACAGATATGTACATAAGTACATACAAAGAAGCAGTGTGGCTCAGTGGAAAAGAGCACGGGCTTTGGAGTCAGAGGTTATGGGTTCAAATCCCGCCAATTGACAGCTGTGTGACTTTGGGCAAGTCACTTAGCTTCTCTGGGCCTCATCTACCTCATCTGTAAAATGGGGATTAAGACTGTGAGCCCCCTGTGGGACAACCTGATCTCCTTGTAACCTCCCCAGTGCTTAAGACAGTGCTTTGCACACAGTAAGTGCTTAATAAATTGATTAGAATTAAATTAGATTAGATTAGAACAGGATTAGAACCCAGCTCCTGAATTCCAGGCCTATGTGTGGGTATCTTCATTCTGACATGCCCCCTCCAAGAGTTTAGGGCAGCGCTATGGATTTAGCTCAATAAATTCCACTGGGTGATTGAAATTCAAGGCATTCACCTCCCCAGCGCTTAGAACAGTGCTTTGCACATTGGAAGCGCTTAACAAATACCATCATCATCATTCAAGGAAGCCAGCAAAATGAGGACCTTAAAGACACAGTGAAATCCTGTCTCAAACACCCTGAGCCCACTGTTGGGTAGGGACTGTCTCTATATGTTGCCAACTTGTACTTCCCAAGCGCTTAGTACAGTGCTGTGCACACAGTAAGCGCTCAATAAATACAATTGATTGATTGATTGATTGCGTAGTGGATGCCGCCATGACCACTGCCGTAAATACAGCCACCTGGCAAGTGACAATCAGAATAGAGGGTTCTTCTCCTAAACAGGCACTTTAGATTAAAAAAAAAAAAGTAGAGCAAGGAGTCAGTGCTTCCCAACAGCATTCATTCCTTCAATCGTATTTATTGAGTGCTTACAGTGCAAAGCACTGTACTAAGTGCTTGGGAGAGTACAATATAACAACAGACATATTCCTGCCCACAACAAGCTCACAGTCTAGAGGGGAAGACAGACATTAATGTCAATAGATAGATAGAAAAATTAATAAACAATAACAACTATGGTATTAAATAAATGACAACCATTACTTGCCCACTGTTTGTCACACCTAATGGCATTTGTTAAGCACTTACTTTGTGCCCGGCACTGTCCTAAGTGCTGTGGTAGATATTAATTTATTAAATTGGA
This sequence comes from Tachyglossus aculeatus, assembly GCF_015852505.1. Lineage (NCBI taxonomy): Eukaryota > Metazoa > Chordata > Mammalia > Monotremata > Tachyglossidae > Tachyglossus > Tachyglossus aculeatus. Next base: position 140,933,097 of record NC_052067.1, on the reverse strand, counting down.
CCCAGTCCCTCTCCCATGTGGGGCTCAAAGTCTTAATCCCCATTTTACAGATGAGGGCACAGAGAAGTGAGCAGTGTGGCTCAATGGAAAGAGCCCGGGTTTAGGAGGCAGAGGTCATTCATTCATTCATTCATTCAATCGTATTTATTGAGTGCTTACTGTGTGCAGAGCACTGTACTAAGCACTTGGGAAGTACAAGTTGGTAACATATAGAGACGGTCCTTACCCAAAAATGGGCTCACAGTCTAAAAGGGGGAGACAGACAACAAAACATGTGGACAGGTGTCAAGTCGTCAGATCAAATAGAATTAAAGCTAAATGCACATCATCAACAAAATAAATAGACAAGTGTGTATAAGTAAAATAAATAGAGGAATAAACCTGTACAAATATATACAGGTGCTGTGGGGAGGGGAAGGAGGTAGGGTCGGGGGATGGGGAGGAGGAGAGGAAAAAGGGGGCTCAGTGTGGGAAGGCCTCATGGAGGAGGTGAGCTCTCAGTAGGGCTTTGAAGGGAGGAAGAGAGCTAGTTTGGTGGATGGCCATTCCAGGCCAGGGGGAGGACGCGGGCCGGGGGCCAACGGCGGGACAGGTGGGACAGGTCATGGATTCTCATCCCAGCTCCACCACTTGTCAGCTGTGTGGCCCTGGGCAAGTCACTTAACCTCTCTGTGCCTCAGTTACCTCCTCTGGAAAATGGGCATTAAGACTGTGAGCCCTATGTGGGACATCCTAATTACCTTGTGTCTTCCCCAGGGCTTAGAACAGTGCTTGGCCCATAGTGAGCATTTAACCTAGGCCCTTCTGACCCCCAGCCTCATGTTCTAACCATTAGAGAACACTGCTTCTCTTCTTTCAGTCACTCCCACACACCTAGAAGAAGAGCTAGTGGTATCTATATCCAGCCATCATCATCATCATCAATCGTATTTATTGAGCGCTTACTATGTGCAGAGCACTGTACTAAGCACTTGGGAAGTACAAATTGGCAACATATAGAGACAGTCCCTACCCAACAGTGGACTATAAGGCTGTTCGTTGAGTCCTCTTTTAGAAAATGTTACTGAATCTTAATGCCATTATTATTTTCTGAGTTCCCCCTTAACAATATTACCAGGTTTGTCTTAGTTTAAGCACTTCTTTTTCCCTTTTTTTTAAAAAAAATGGTATTTGTTAAGCGCTTGCTATGTGCCAGACACTGTACTAGTTGCTGGGATAGAGACAAGATAATAGAGAAGCAGCGTGGCTCAGTGGAAAGAGCCCAGGTTTTGGAGTCAGTGGCCATGGGTTCTAATCCCGGCTCCGCCAATTGTCAGCTGTGTGACTTTGGGCAAGTCACTTCTCTGTGCCTTAGTTACCTCATCTGTAAAATGGGGATTGACTGTGAGCCCCCCGTGGGGCAACCTGATCACCTTGTATCCTCCCCAGCACTTAGAACAGTGCTTTGCACGTAGTAAGTGCTTAATAGATACCATCATTATTATTATTATTATTATCAGGTTAGACTCCACCCATATCCCACAAGGTGCTCACAGTCTTACTCCCCATTTTATAGATGAGGCCCAGAGAAATTAAGCGACTTGCCCAAGGTCACACAGCAGACGAGTGGTGGACGAGGGATTAGAACCCAGGTCCTCTAATTCCCAGGCCGTTGCTCTTTCCACTGGGTCTCCTTTTAAGTATTTGAATTGCTTAATAGAGCAATGATTGATTAACATTCATTTCAACTTAGCATAGATAATGACAGTTCTATTTAGCAGTAGGTGCCTTTTTAATGACTAGGATAATTATTGAGTGCGTTCTTTGTGTCGTGTTTAGTGCCTGGGAAAGTATAATTCAACAGAGTTGAATTATACACAAGATACACAAGATCGCCGCTCTCAAGGAACTTACAGCATAGTAGAGGGACAGAGATGAAAAATAAATTGCAGATAGGGAAATATGGCAGAGTAGAAGGATATGTCTCTAAATCCTGTGGGGTGGGATGACGATCCAATTGCACAGGTGATGCAGAATTGGGCAGTGAATGTGGTGGGAAAATGAGGAGTTAATCAGAAAAGTCCTCTTGGAGGAGAACTCTTTCAGTAGGGCTTTAAAAATGGGGCAAGCGGAGTCTTATAGATGTGAAAGATAACATTTAAAAAATGAGCTACTGAATTTTTATATTAACAGAAAAATCTAATCCAAACTATTACAACACTGGCAGACATTCGCCTTCCTATTAGATCAAGTAATTATGGTATATTTGGTTTTAAAATATATTTTCATAGTTTCGGTGAAAGATTTTTAAAAAACATAATGCTGAATTTATATAGTGACAGAAAAATTTAATTCGAAATATTTCAAATGCTGAATTTATATATTGACAGAAAAATCTAATTCAAAATATTTCGTCATCGGTACATACTTATATTCCTATTAGGTCAAGTAATTATGGTATATTTGTGTTTTTATCACTGTCTTTAAAATACATTTTCATAGTTTGAGTAAAAGATATTTTTAGACTGTGAGCCCACTGTTGGGTAGGGACTGTCTCTATATGTTGCCAATTTGTACTTCCCAAGTGCTTAGTACAGTGCTCTGCACATAGTAAGCGCTCAATACGATTGATGATTTAAAAAATGTAGTGCTGAATTTATGTATGAATAGACAAATCAATCAATCAAGCAATCAATCAATCGTATTTATTGAGCGCTTACTGTGTGCAGAGCACTGTACTAAGCGCTTGGGAAGTACAAGTTAAGTACAATCAAATTTAAAATATTTCATATTGGTATATTACATTCCTATTAGGTCAAGTATTATGGTATATTTGTCTTCTTATCACTATTTTTTAAATATATTTTCATAGTTTGGGTGAAAGATATCTTTTTTAAAAAGTAGTACTGAATTTATATATGAACAGAAAAATCTAATTCAAAATATTTCATCATTGGTGCACATTTGTCATTATGATATATTTGTGTTTATATCACTATTTTTATAATATATTTTCATAGTCTTGGTGAAAGATATCATTTAAAAATTTCATGCTGAATTTATATATTAACAGAAAAGTCTAATTCAAAATGCTTTCATAATTGGTACACGTTTACATTCCTATTAGGTCAAGTAATTATGGTATATTTGTGTTTTTATCACTGTTTTTAAAGTATATTTTCATAGTATCGGTCAATTTGGAAGATCTTGGAAATGCATTCATGCCCTTTACCTCATTTCCCTGGGGAAAAGTATATGACATTTTGTAATCTTTTGCTTAGCAGAATTTCCATGGAACTAATTGTGTGTTAAGGTTTTAGGAGGGTACGCTAAGCTGTTTGTAGCAGAGTCTCTACGTCCTTGAAAAATCCAGTACGAAATAATAAATGATCTGGACCAACCAAATATTTCATAGACTGCTGCTTGTGGGCAGGAAACGTGAAAGAGCAAGTGCCTAGGAGTCAGAAGGACCTGGGTTCTAATCCTGCTCTGCCACTTGTCTGCTGTGTGGCCTTGGGCATTTCACTACACTTCTCTGGGCCTCAGTTCCCTCATCTATAAAATGGGGATGAAGACTGTGACTGGAACAGGAACTGTGTCCAACCTGATTATCTTGTATCTACCCCAGTGCTTAGTATGGGGCTTGAAACATAATAAGTACTTGACAAATACCACAAAAATTATTATATAATTTTAATATTATAGTCAATATTATAATATAATAATCGTGTTGCACTCTCCAAAGCACTTAGAGCTACAGCTCTGCACATAGTAAGCACCCAGTGGATCCCATTGACTGAGAGGGCATCCATTCTCAGTTTCAACAGCAGCAGTAAATACTTTTAAAACCCCAGCACCCAAATGACAATGTGCTCCACCTTAATAATTAAGATATATAGAATGGATATTATACTGAATAATAATAATGATGATAATAATAATAGTCTTGGTATTTATTAAGCACTTACTATGGGCCAAGGACTGTTCTAAGCTCTGGGGGAGATCCAAGGTTATCAGGGCGTCCAACATGGGGATCACGGTCTTCATCCCCATTCTACAGATGAGGGGACTGAGGCCCAGAGAAGTGCAGTGACTTGCCCAGAGTCACACAGCTGACAAGTTGGGGAGCTGGGATTGGGACCTACAACTTCTGACTCCAAAGCCCGGGCTCTTTCCACTGAACCACACTGCTCCCATTATAGGATGAATGAACCCTATAGAATGAAATGAAATACCCAGATATTATACTGAATAATAATAATGATGATGATAATAATAGTCTTGGTATTTATTAAGTGCTTACTATGGGCCAAGCACTGTTCTAAGCTCTGGGGGGGATACAAGGTTATCAGGTCGTCCAATGTGGGGCTCACGGTCTTTATCCCCATTCTACAGATGAGGGAACTGAGGCCCAGAGAAGTGAAGTGACTTGCCCGGAGTCACACAGCTGACAAGTTGGGGAGCTGGGATTGGGACCTACGACTTCTGACTCCAAAGCCCGGGCTCTTTCCACTGAACCGCACTGCTCCCATTATAGGATGAATGAACCCTATAGAATGAAATGAAATACCCAGATATTATACTGAATAATAATAATGATGATGGTAATAACAGTCTTGGTATTTATTAAGCGCTTATTATGGGCCAAGCACTGTTCTAAGCTCTGGGGGAGATACAAGGTTATCAGGTCATCCAACGTGGGGCTCACAGTCTTCATCCCCATTCTACAGATGAGGGAACTGAGGCCCAGAGAAGTGAAGTGGCTTGCCCGGAGTCACACAGCTGACAAGTTGGGGAGCTGGGATTGGGACCCATGACTTCTGACTCCAAAGCCCGGGCTCTTTCCACTGAACCGCACTGCTCCCATTATAGAATGAATGAACCCTATAGAATGAAATGAAATACCCAGATATTATATTGAATAATAATAATGATGATGATAATAAGCTCCCATTATAGAATGAATGAACCCTATAGAATGAAATGAAATGAAATGCCCAGAGCGCATACAGTCCAACAACTCCATGGAGAAGCAGCATGGCCTAGTAGAAAGGACAATGGCCTGCTAATCAGAGGACCTGGGATCTAATCCTGCCTCTCCCAATCGCTTGTTGGGTGACCTTGGGCAAGTCACTTAACTTCCCTGCAACTCAGTTCCCCCTCCTCCTTAGACTGTGAACCCCATGCAAAACAGGGAAGCAGCGTGGCTCAGTGGGAAAGAGCCCGGGCTTTGGAGTCAAAGGTCATGGGTTCAAATCCCAGTTCTGCCAATTGTCAGCTGTGTGACTTTGGGCAAGTCACTTCACTTCTCTGGGCCTCAGTGACCTCATCTGTAAAATGGGGATTAAGACTGTGAGCCCCCTATGGGACAACCTCATCACCATGTAACCTCCCCAGTGCTTAGAACAGTGCTTTGCACATAGTAAGTGCTTAATAAATGCCATCATTATTATTATTATTAACAGAGACTGTGCCCAACCTAATTGACTTGTAGAGAAGCAGAGTGGCTCAATGGAAAGAGCCCGGGCTTGAGAGTCAGAGGTCATGGGTTCAAATCCCGGCCCTTCCACATGTAAGCTGTGTGACTTTGGGCAAGTCACTTCACTTCTCTGAGCCTCTGTTCCCTCATCTGTAAAATGGGGATTAAGACTGTGAGCCCCACGTAGGACAACCTGTTCACCTTGTATCCCCCCCAGTGCTTAGAACAGTGCTTGGCACATAGTAAGTGCTTAACAAATGCCATTATCATCTACCCCAGCACTTAGAACAGTGTTTGACACATAGTAAGTGCTTAAAAAAATAATAAAAAAAAAACTTCCCTGTTCTCTCTCCTCCTTAAGATGTGAGCATTCAGGATAGGGACCGTGTCCAACTTTACTAACTTGTATCTACCCCAGCAATTAGATCTGTACTTGACACATAGTCAAACACTGTGTGCAAAGCAGTGTGGCCAAATGGAAAGAGCAACAGGCTTGGAAGTCTAGGTTCACATCTCGGCTCTGCCGCTTCTCTGCTGTGTGACCCTGGGCAAGTCACTTTGCTTCTCAGGGCCTCAGTTCCCTCATCTGTAAAATGGGGATGAAGACTGTGAGCCCCTTGTGGGACAGGGGTTACCCTGTAGCTACCCCAGTGTTTAGAACATCATCATCATCAATTGTATTTATTGAGTGCTTACTATGTGCAGAGCACTGTACTAAGTGCTTGGGAACTACAAATTGGCAACATATAGAGACAGTCCCTACCCAACAGTGGGCTCACAGTCTAAAAGGGGGAGACAGAGAACAAAACCAAACATACTAACAAAATAAAATAAATAGAATAGATATGTACAAGTAAAATAGAGTAATAAAGCCTGGCACGTAGTAAACTCTTAGCAAATATCACTTACCACTTACCATAGAGTAAGCGTTTAACAAATATCATAGAAAAGAACTATTTAAAAGGTCTTTTTGGATGATTGGGATGTGGCCCTCAAGACTCTCCTGAAGCTATCGGTCCATAATAGAGGACTTTTCTGCCCTGTGGTCACAGCTGTCCTAACCCCATCGGTGCCCAGTGGCTATTCGCCTTATCCAAAGTCTTGGTGTGGGTGTTTTTTGGATTTTTTTTTTCTAATGATATTTGTTATGCACTTTGTATCAAGTGCTGTTCTGCTTCGGTAGATTGTGACCTTGGGCAAGCCACTTAATTTCTCTGTGACTCAGTTCCCTCATCTGTAAAATGGGGATTAAGACTGTGAGCCCCAAGTGGGACAACCTGATTACCTTGTATCTACCCCAGCGCTTAGAACAGTGCTTGGCACATAATAAGCGCATAACAAATACCATAATTATTATTCATTTATCCATTCAATCATATTTATTGAGCACTTACTGTGTGCAGAGCACTGTACTAAGCACTTGGAAAGCACAAATCGGCAACACATAAAGACAGTCCCTACCCAACAACAGGCTTACAGTCCAGAAGGGGATTTTAAGAAGGTTGATTTTAATAAGCCTACTTTCAGAGGTGGGACTAAAACCCAGCCAGGTCTCCTGACTCCAAAAGCCAAGCCCTTTCCACTGGAACCATAGCAGAGGAAAAAGGGGGCTCAGTGTGGGAAGGCCTCCTGGAGGAGGTGAGCTCTCAGTAGGGCTTTGAAGGGAGGAGGAGAGCTAGCTCGGTGGGTGTGAGGAGGGAGGGCATTCCCTACCCAATAACAGGCTCACAGTCTTGAAGACTATTATTACTATATTACATATTATATTATATTATTATTATTATACAAGATAATCAGGTTGGACACAGTCCCCATTCCACGTGGGGCTCACAGTCTGAGGAGGCAAAGGGGGGACAGGAACCCCCCATCCTTCCTCTCCCCATCCCCCCCGCCTTACCTCCTTCCCCTCCCCACAGCACCTGTATATATGAATACATGTTTGTACGTATTTATTAGTCTATTTATTTATTTATTTTACTTGTACATATTTATTCTATGTATTTTATTATGTTAATATGTTTTGTTTTGTTGTCTGTCTCCCCCTTCTAGACTGTGAGCCCGCTGTTGGTTAGAGACCATCTCTCTATGTTGCCAACTTGTACTTCCCAAGCGCTTAGTACGGTGCTCTGCACACAGTAAGTGCTCAATAAATACGATTGAATGAATGAATGAAAAGGAGGGAGGAGGATTTAATCCCAAATTTTCCAGATGAGGTAACTGAGGGGCAGAGAGATTAATAGATTTGCCCAAGGTCCAACAGCAGACAAGTGGCAAAACCAGGATTAGATCTCGGGTTCTCTGACTCCCGGGCCTGAACTTGCTCCACTTATTATTTATTATTTATTTTACGGTGTTTGTTAAGCATTTATTATGTGCTAGGCACCATTCTAAGCACTGAGTTAGATACAAGCTAATCGGGTTGGACACAGTCCATGCCCCACATGGGGCTCACAGTCTCCATCCCCATTTTAAAGATGAGATAACCGAGGTGCAGAGAAATGAAGTGACTCGCCCAAGGTCACCCAGCAGACAAGTGGCAGAGATGGGATTAGAACCCAGGTCCTCTGACTCCCTGCTGGTTCCACTAGGCCACACTGCTTCTAGAGCAGCAGCTGTTTTAGAGCGGCTGTTCTAGCAGCCTGCGGGGGCAAAAGGGATGAAAAGGAGACTGATAGTTTTAATTAAAGTGCATTTCATGCCATCCTGGAGAAATCATGGAAACAGTGAGACTCAGTTGTTCCACTTTAAAAAACAGGCGCAATAGGACAGCCCACCATGGACTGTTTTGCGAGAACTGACTTGCTTAATGTCATCTAACACACCCTGGTGGATTTCCACCTTCTCATACCCGATGACAGACAGGAGCTGGCATAGAAGCAGTGTTGCCTGATGGATAGTACACGGGCTTGAGCGTCAGGAGGACCCGGGTTCTAATCCCCGGTCCGCCACTTGTCTGCTGTGTGACCTTGGGCAAGTCACTAAGTTCTCTGTGCCTCAGTTACCTCATCTGTAAAACAGGGGAAAAGACTGTGAGCCCCATGTAGAACAGGGACCGTGCCCAACTTGATTAGCCTGAATCTACCCAAACGTTTAGTACAGTGCCTGGCACAAAGTAAGAGTTGAATGCCATAAAAAAAGCTGTTTATATTACGCGCTTAGTACAGTGCTCTGCACACAGTAAGCACTCAATAAATACGATTGATAATGATGCTTCACAGAGGCACAAAGATACCTAAGTTTGCCACTTGCCCACAGAATCCAAAAACACACAACTACCTTATATGTCCATGTAAGTCTTCACTCTCTCTTATTTTAATGATATTTGTTAAGCACTTAATAATATTAATGATGGCCTTTGTTAAGCGCTTACTATGTGCCAAGCACTGTTCTAAACGCTGGATTTGTCAAACACCATTCTAACAACTGGAGTAGATGCAAGTTAATTAGGTTGGACACAGTCTCTGTCCCATATGGGGCTAAACAGTCTATGCCGGAGAGAGAACAGGAGAACTGAAGCACAGAAAAGTTAAATGACTCACCCAAGCTCATACAGCAAATATTTGGCAAAGTCAGGATTAGAATCCAGGTCCTTGATGCCCAGGCACATGCTCTTTCCACTAGGCCATGCTGCTTCTCTCTCTCACACTTCGGGGTAGCGTCCTTCAACCTGGCCTTCATCTTCACTGCTTAGAGCATCATCCAAACTAACTTAAACTAACCCAGTCTCACACAGCAATAAAAGCCAAATGAACATCCCAGTCTCGGAAGTAGAATTGAGACCAGACACAATGCTCACCATTCGTTCATTCAATTATATTTACTGAGCGCTCACTGTGTGCAAAGCACTGTACGAAGCCCTTGGGAGAGTATAATACAACCGACACAACTAGTTCAAAGTCTAACCCTGCTGCTGGGGAAAGAAAGCACCATAGGGGCTAACAACACAGAAACACAAAAAGTAGAAAGATAAAAATTTCCATTCTAATTCGTTTTGGTTTAAGTGTCTGCTGTGTCTACATCATGACTTAGAAAATGTCTTTTTTTTTAAATAAAAAAAGGAAGAAAAGATCTTTTTTAAATCAGGGTTCACATAAATTTACACTGCCATCTACTGAAAAATGCTGAAACCACTCACTGGAATCAGTCTACGGAGTTGAGTTGGCTAAAAGTAGCGCTTTGGTCCTTTCATTTGTTTCGGTAACCAGCTGAGTTTCATTACAGTATCAATTTATCCATTTCCTTTGAACAGTGGCATGGGAGTAGAGGGAGTTGAGGGAAAGTCTTTCTCAAGCTGCGTGTTTCCTTCCCAGCCTTGGAAATTCAGTGTTTTTCCCACACGCTTCAGTCTCCGCAGCTTTCGTCAAGGCTCCATTTGACAGCCCCCTCCCATCTAAAACAAGGCAACGGCGGAGAAAAATTGGAAATGGAGAAGAAGCGCAGGATGGCCTAGTGGATAGAGCGTGGACTTGGGAGTCAGAAGGACATGGGTTCTAGTCCTGGTTCTGCCACTTGTCGGCTGTGTGACCTTGGATAAGTTGCTTCACTTCTCTGGGCCTCAGTGACCTCATCTGGAAAACGAGGATTAAGACCGTGAACCCCATGAGGCTTCCAAGCACTTAGTACAGTGCTTTGTACATGATAAGCGCTCAATGAATACGATTATGAGCTCATTGTGTGGAGGAATTTGCCCATTTCTTGTTATATTGTATTCTCCCAAGCACTTAGTACAATGATTTGCACACAGTAAATGCTCAATAAATACAATTGAATGAATGAGGGAAATGGACTGTGTCCAACCTAATTATCTTGTATTTACCCAGCACTTACGATAGTGCCTGGCACATAGCAAACAGCACTTGGCACGTAGTAAGTGCTTAATAAATACCATCATTATAGCAAATGCCTAGCAAATACGAGTAAAATAAAAAATAGGAATGTGAGCATCCATTTATTCAATCAATCGCATTTATTGAGCACTTACTGCGTGCACAGCACTGTACTAAGTGCTTGGGAAGTATAAATCGGTAACATATAGAGGCAGTCCCTATCCAACAACGGGCTCACAGTCTAGAAGGGGGAGACAGACAACAAAACAAAAAATGTAGACAGGTGTCAAAACTGTCAGAATAACCACTGAGCTTCGGCAAAGGAGAAGTGGAATGATGATAAAATTTAAGTGCTTACCACGGACGAAGCTCCATTCTAAACACTAAGGTAGATACAAGATAATCAGGTTGGACACAATTCCTGCCCTACGTGAAACGCACAGCCTAAGTAGGAAGGAGAACAAGTATTGAATCCGTATTTCACAGTAAGTGCTCAATAAATACGAATTGATTAATTTTACAAAGGAGGAAACTGAGGCACAGAGAAGTGGTGACTTGCCCAAGGTCCCAGAGTGACAAGTGGCGGAGGCAAGATTTAGAACCCAGGTTCTCTGATCGCCGGGCCCGGGCTCTTTCCACTAGACATGCTGCTAAGCTCAATGTGGGCAGGGAATGTGTCCGTTTATTGTTATGCTGTACTCTCCTAAGCGCTTATATAATGCTCTGCACACAAGCGCTCAAGATGATTGACTGATGACAGTTCCAATCCTTAAATGGTTGGCTGTCTCTCCCATCGAGGATAGGTGAACTCCACTCCTGGAGCTTCAAGTCCAAGAATTTGTGCAAAGGAATTGATAATAATAACAATAATAATAGCATTTGTTAAAGTGCATACTATGTGCCAAGCACTGTTATAAGGCTCTGGGGGATAGAAGGTAAACAGGTGGTCCCACGTGGGGCTCACAGTCTTCATCCCCATTTTATAGATGAGGTAACTGAGGCACAGAAAAGTTAAGGCCCTACTGAGAGCTCATCTCCTCCAGGAGGCCTTCCCAGACTGAGCCCCCTCCTTCCTCTCTCCCCCTCATCCCCCTCTCCATCCCCTCCGTCTTACCTCCTTCTGTTCCCCACAGCACCTGTATATATGTATATATGTTTGTACATATTTATTACTCTATTTATTTATTTTAGTTGTACATATCTATTCTATTTATTTTACTTTGTTAATATCTTTGGTTTTGTTCTCTGTCTCCCCCCTTTTAGACTGTGAGCCCACTGTTGGGTAGGGACTGTCTCTATATGTTGCCAACTTGTACATCCCAAGCGCTTAGTACAGTGCTCTGCACACAGTAAGCACTCACTAAATGCGATTGATTGATTGATTAAGTGACTTGCCCAAAGTCACACAGCTGACAAGTGGCGGAGCCAGGATTAGAACCCATGACCTCTGACTTCCAAGCCTGCGCTCTTTCATCCATTTCATCCATTCATTCAATCGTATTTATTGAGCACTTGCTGTGTGCAGGGCACTGTACTAAGTGCTTGGGAAGTACAAGTTGGCAACATATAGAGACAGTCCCTACCCAACAGTGGGCTCACAGTCTAGAAGGGGGAGACAGACAACAAAACAAAACATATAAACCAAATAAAATAAATAAATATGTACAAATGAAATAAATAAATAAGTAGAGTAATAAATATGTACAAACATATATTCCACTTAGCCATGCTACTTCTCTGGATGGTGGCTTTGGCACAGCCACTGTCACTCTCTTGCTCTCATTCCCTAGGTGGCACAGAGGGTGTGAGCCCACTGCTGGGTAGGGGCTGTCTCTATAAGTTGCCAACTTGCACTTCCCAAGCGCTTAGTACACTGCTCTGCACACAGTAAGTGCTCAATAAATACGATTGATTGATTGATTGATTGAAGTGTCCATAGCCCCTCAGCTATCCATAAGGGCTTGCCGAGGCGAAGGCCAGTTTTCTCAGTCACAGCTTTACCTTTGAATAAACAGGAACTCTGATGTTGGTCACGGGGGTCCAGCGTTTTATTTTATATCTGTGATTTCACACTCCCAGCAAAGATGGCAGAAACACTCCCTCACCAGGCTCCTTTTCCACCATCACTATTTCGGGCCCCAAGAAGTGCACGTCAGCCCCCACCCCCCATCCCTTTCCCCCCAAAATAAAACCGACCTCCACCGTGTTTAGGCTGTATTGGGAAAACATGTTGTTTTGTTGTCTGACTCCCCCTTCTAGACCGTGAGCCCGTGGTTGGGTAGGGACCATCTCTAAATGTTGCCGACTTGTACTTCCCAAGTGCTTAGTACAGTGCTCTGCACACAGTAAGCGCTCAATAAATACAATTGAATGAATGAAAGTGGGCAAAGTGATAGTACATTGTGAAGTGCACACAAAGAGATTTTTCCAAAAGGAACCCATTTAGGGCTAAAATACCCCAAGACACTCTTGACCCCCTCTCAAGGTTGCACCTGGAGAGTTTCCAGTCCTCTACCAGTCTCGACTATGGGAGGGAGAGTCTCGCAGAGGTCTTCCCATTCCCATTCCCATTCCATTCCTACCTTGGCCAGTGGCTAGTGGCTCTGCACACAGTAAGCGCTCAATAAATACGATTGAATGAATGATTGAATAGTGAATGGCAGGCAATCTGCTACAAGTTAAAACTCTCCCATGCTGGGCAGCGGCGGCACGGGAGAGAACTAAACCTTCTTCCAGATTTTCACCAAGAAAACTCTCTGGATCCACTACCAGAACGATGGCAGATGGAGACAGGACCTTCTGGGAGAGATGCGTGCATGACGTCTCTATGATTCGGAGACAACTCGATGGCATAAGACAAGATGTTCTTGATGCCAGGGGTTTTTTTGGTTTGTTTTTATAAGGTGTTTGTTCAACTCTTACTGTGTGCCAGGCACTGTACTGAGTTCTGAGGTAGATCTAAGCTAATCGGATTGAACACAGATCATGTTCCACATGGAGTTCACAGTTTTCATCCCCATTTTACAGATGAAGGGACTGAGTCAGGGAGAAGTTAAATGACGTGCCTGAGGTCGCACAGCAGACAAGTGGCGGTGGTGAAATTAGAACCCAGGACTTTCTGACTCCCAGTCATTCATTCATTCATTCAATCGGATTTATTGAGTGCTTACTGTGTGCAGAGCACTGTACTAAGCGCTTGGGAAGTACAAGTTGGCAACATAGAGAGACGGTCCCTACCTAACAGCGGGCTCACAGTCTAGAAGGGGTAGACAGACAACAAAACATATTAACAAAATAAAATAAATAGAATAAATATGTACGAGTAAAATAAATAGAGTAATAAATATGTACAAACATAAATACATATATACATATATACAGGTGCTGTGGGGAGGGGAAGGAGGTAAGGTGGGGAGATGGAGAGGGGATGCTCTGTCCAATAGGCCAGGCTGCTTTGCTACCCACTACTGCCTGCTATTTTACACCTGGTGGAAATCCCAGTCCCCCTTCTAGACTGTGAGCCCACTGTTGGGTAGGGACCGTCTCTATATGTTGCCAACTTGTACTTCTCAAGCGCTTAGTACAGTGCTCTGCACACAGTAAGCGCTCAATAAATACGATTGATTGATTGATTGATTGATTGGTTCTTAGGTCACAAACTTCCACTTCTAATGGGCTAACCATAGCAGGCATATTCCCCTATCAATCAATTGGATTTATTGAGCTCTTACCATGTACAGAGCACTGTACCAGTTGCTTGGGAGAATACAACAGATTTGCTAGACATATTCCCTGCCCTCAAGCAGCTTACAGTAAAATAATAATAATAATGATGGTATTCGTTAAAGCGTGGCTCAGTGGAAAGAGCCCGGGCTTTGGAGTTCGAGGCCATGGGTTCAAATCCCGGCTCTGCCAATTGTCAGCTGTGTAACTTTGGACAAGTCACTTACCTTCTCTGTGCCTCAGTTACGTCATCTGTAAAATGGGGATTAAGACTGTGAGCCCCATGTGGGACAACCTGATCACCCTGTATCCCCCCAGCACTTAGAACAGTGCTTTGCACATAGTAAGCACTTAATAATAATAATAATAATAATAATGGCATTTATTAAGCGCTTACTATGTGCAAAGCACTGTTCTAAGCGCTGGGGAGGTTACAAGGTGATCAGGTTGTCCCACGTGGGGCTCACAGTCAACCCCATTTTACAGATGAGGTAACTGAGGCACAGAGAAGTTAAGTGACTTGCCTGAAGTCACACAGCTGACAAGGGGCGGACCCGGGATTTGAACCCATGACCTCTGACTCCAAAGCCCGTGCTCTTTCCACTGAGCCACGCTGCTTCTCTGACTTAACAAATACCATTATTATTATTATTATTATTTACTATGTTGCCAGCACTGTTCTAAGCACATGGTTAGATACAAGGCAGATATAAGTGTAGATGGGGAGACAGATGTTAAATTATGTACATAACTGTTGTGGGGATGTGAAGTAGGTGTGAATATCACGTGCTTAAAGGAGACAGATCCAAGTGCCAGGGTGACGCAGAAGGGAGAGGGAATTGGGGCAGTGAGGGCTTAGTAGGGGAAGGCTTTTGGGAGGAGATGGTTTATTTTATTCATTCAATCATATTTATTAATAATAATAATAATGATAGCATTTATTAAGCGCTTACTATGTGCAGAGCACTGTTCTAAGCGCTGGGGAGGTTACAAGGTGATCAAGTTGTCCCACGGGGGGCTCACAGTCTTATTCCACATTTTACAGATGAGGTAACTGAGCCCCAGAGAAGTTAAGTGACTTGCCCAAAGTCACACAGCTGACAATTGACGGAGCCAGGATTTGAACCCATGGCCTCTGACTCCAAAGCCCATGCTCTTTCCACTGAGCCATGCTGCTTACAAATCGGCAACATATAGAGACAATCCCTACCCAACAACGAGCTTACAGTCCAGAAGGGGATTTTAAGAAGGTTGATTTTAATAAGCCTACCTTCAGAGCAGGGACTAAAACCCAGCCAGGTCTCCTGACTCCAAAAGCCAAGCTCTTTCCACTGGAACAATAGCAGAGCTCATTGATCATAATAATAGTAATGATAATGATAATAATTATGGTATTTGTTAAGCGCTTGCTATTTGCCAGGCACTGTACTAAGCGCTGGGGTAGATACAAGCAAATCGGGTTGGACGCGGTCCCTGGCCCACGTGGGGTCCACAGTCTCGATTCCCATTTTACAGGTGAGGTAACTGAGTCTCAGAGAAGTCAAGTGACTTGCCCAAGGTCACACAGCAGACAAGTGGCGGAGCTGGGACTCGAACCCATGACCTTCTTACTCTCAGGCCTGGCCTCTTTCCACGGACCCATGTTGCTTACTTTGTATCCTCAGTTGGCCTTGTTTCCCCCTAATTTCATCTCTCAATTGCAGCTTTTATTGAGAAAAGCTTAATTTTAACTAAATTTACACAGTGCCGCAGACCTATCCCCTCCTTACTGTACCTCCTCTTCGTTGACACCAATCGATCAAATCAATCAATGGTATTTATTGCTTTTACTACGTGCAGAGCACTGTACTAAGTGGGACAGTGGGACACGTGGGGAGAGTGCAACAAAATTAATAGATACGTTCCCTGCCCATCTGGTCTAGAGGAGGAGGCAGACATTAATATAAATAAATTTACAATATATAATTTAAAGATATGTACATAAGCGTTTTGGGTGGGGCAAATATACCGGTCCCAATCCCCTTGATAAATCAATCATATTTATTCATTCATTCAGTCATATTTATTGAGCGCTTTCTGTGTGCAGAGCACTGTACTAAGCGCTTGGGAAGTACAAGTCGGCAACATATAGAGGCGGTCCCTACCCAACAACGGGCTCACAGTCTAGAAGGGGGAGACAGACAACAAAACCAAACATGTGGACAGATGTCAAGTTGTCAGAACAAATAGAATTAAAGCTAAATGCACATCGTTAACAAAATAAATACAGAACACTGTAGTGCTTACACTGTGTTGAGTACTACATTAAGCACAACATTACAGAGTTTGTAGATACATTCCCCGGCTATAAACTTAGAGTCTACAGGGGGAATCAGACATTAACATAAATAAATAATTAAATATAATTTTAAGATATGTTACGTAAGCTTAGTGGGGCTAAGCTCAAAGAACTCCAAAGCCTCTTGATTAAGCAATGATATTTACTGAGCGCTCACTGCATGCAGAACACTGTACTAAGCACTTGGGAGGCTATGATATAACAGATTAGGTAGACATATTCCCTGCCCACAGTGAGCTCACAGTCTAGAGGGAGAGACAGACTGTAAAATAAATAATTTAGAATTTTAAGATACGTGCATAAGCACTGTGGGGTTGGGACAAATATTAGACAACTCCCAGACCTTTTGATTAATGAATGACATGCTTTGCACACAGTAAGCGCTCAATAAATACGATTGAATGAATGAATTTGAGCACTTACTGTGTGCAGAGCACTGTACTTGTGAGCACACAATATAACAGTGTTAGTAGACACGATTCCTGCCCACAAGGAGCTTACAGTCTAAGAAAGCCAACCCAACTCTGAGCTCCCCAAAAACGGCCTTGACCAGTGAAAGCAGAAAACTACGTGGAAATGGATTCCTTCCCCTCTGAGAAATCCAGCATCAAGCTCAGAGGCATGTCTGTATTCATTCAATCGAATTTATTGAGCACTTACTGTGTGCAGAGCACTGTACTAAGCGCTTGGGAAGTACAAGTTGGCAACATATAGAGACGGTCCCGAACCAACAGCGGGCTCACAGTCTAGAATGTGGATATTACACAAACACACACACACATAAAGAAGCAGAGTGGCCTAATGGATAGAGCATGGGCTTTGATTGATTGATTAGTAGTATTTAAGTGCTTACTGTGTGCACAGCACTGTACTAAGCGCTTGGGAAAGAACAATACAAAGTGATATTTCCTGCCCATAACGAGCTTACAGTCTAGAGGGTGGATGTCCGTCCGATCGAAAACTGTCAGTTCCAGTCAGAGTCACGGGATGACTGAGACAAGAAGTCCAGCCCAAATGGCTTCGGGGGCTTTCGGCCCCTTGCGATGGTCTCCTTCACATCTTAGAGTCCCCCACCACCTCACCGAAAACCAACCACGCAAAAGACTAAAAATCTAAAAGGATATACTGATATACTGACTTGGAGTCAGAGGACCTGGGTTCTAATTTCAGCTCGGCCACTTGTCTGCAATGTGAGCTTGGGCAAGTCGCTTCACTTTTCCGGGCTTCCGTTAACTACATCTGAAAAATAATGATGATGGTATTTGTTAAGCGCTCACTATGTGCCAAGCACCGCTCTAAGCGCTGGGGGAGATATAAGGTTATGAGGTTGCCCCACAGTGGCCTCACAGTCTTAATCCCCATTTTATAGATGAGGGAACTGAGGTATAGAGAAGTGAAGTGACTTGCCCAAGGTCACACAGCTGACAAGTGGTGGAGCCGGGATTAGAACCCAAGCCCAGGCTCCTTCCACTAAGCAATGCTGCTTCACAATGGGGATTAAGGGGATAAAATAGGTATTAAGACTGCGAGCTCCATGTGGGACATGGACTGTGTCCAACCTGATTACTTTGCATATACCCCAGCACTTTAGTATAATTTCTGGCGTATAGTAAGTGTTTAATACCATTAAAAAAAAAAATCAGCAGCGCCCTATTGCAATTGCCAAATATCTCTTTTACTCTTTTCATCATCAATCGTATTTATTGAGCGCTTACTATGTGCAGAGCACTGTACTAAGCGCTTACATCCCGCTCTCTTGCGGCGGGATGAGGGTGGAGGCGGAGGGTTGGGGGACAGTGTGTGTGTGTGTATGTGTGTGTGTGTGTGTGTGTGTGTCCTTTTCCTTTTCTCTGTTTATAGATAAATATTTACACACACATACACACTCACACATCAATAAGTCAATGTGAAGGAAAACTTACAGGGCTGATTCAATAAATTCTGATGATCCCATCCTGCCTACTGAGTTTCCCAGGCCATCAGAACTATATTCGGACTCCAACTTCCAGATTCCACACTGCAGGGAAGCAGCTTGGCTGAGTGGAAAGGTATCAGAGTCAGAGGACATGGGTTCTAATCCTGCCTCTGCCACTTACATGCTTTGTGACCTTGGAAAGTCACTTAACTTGTCTGTTTTGGGGGGTTTTTTAATAGCATTTGCTAAGCACTTACAATATTGTACTAAGTCCTGGGGTAGATAAAAGTTAGTCAGGTTGGACACAGTCCCTGTCCCATTCATTCATTCATTCAATCGTATTTATTGAGCGCTTACTATGTGCAGAGCACTGTACTAAGCGCTTGGGAAGTACCAGTTGGCGACATATAGAGATGGTCCCGACCCAACAGTGGGCTCACAGTCTAGAAGTCCCACATGGGAGTCGGTCTAAATTCCCATTTTACAGATGACTGTAAGCTCGTTGTGGGCAGGGAATGTGCCTATAATATTGTTACATCGTACTCTCCGAACCACTTCATAAAGTGCTCTGCACACAATAAGCGCTTAATAAATACAATTGACTGAAATGAGATAACAGAAACAGAGAAGTGACTTATCCAAGGTCACACAGCAGCCCAGTGGCAGAGCCAGGATTAGAACTCAAGTCCTTCTGACTCCCAGGATCAGGTTCCATCCACTGGGCCCAGCTGCTTCTCTGTGCCTCAGTTTCCTCATCTGTAAAAGGGGGATCCAATTGCTGTTGTCCCTCCTACTTAGGCTGTGTGCGACCTGTGTTTCTAACCTCCTTTCCATTAGGTCATGGTGCTTCCTCAAGTTAGCAATAAGTGGCAAGACAGAATCACAAACAATGAGGTTATGAAGGGTAGTCAGACTACCAGCTTCTGACTGAAGCAATAATAATAATGTTGGTATTTGTTAAGCACTTATTATGTGCAAAGCACTGTTCTAAGCGCTGGGGAGGTTACCAGGTGATCAGGCTGTCCCACAGGGGGCTCATAGTCTTAATCCCCATTTTACAGATGAGGTGACTGAGGCACAGAGAAGTCAAGTGACTTTTGCCCAAAGCAATGTTCCTCAGAGAACATCTTCCGCAGAAGGGATAGGAAAAAGAGCACAGACAGCAGGGTATCTTCATATATTTTATTGTCCATCTCTCCCATCACACTATAAACTCCTTGAAAGCAGGAATTGGGATATTCTACCATATTATACTCTCCCAAGCGCTTAGTTCAGTGCTCTGCACACAGTGAGCACTCGATCGATGGTATTTATTCATTCATTCAATCATATTTATTGAGCGCTTACTGTGTGCAGAGCACTGTACTAAGCCATTGGGAAGTACAAGTCTGCAACATATACAGACAGTCCCTACCCAACAACAGGCTCGCAGTCTAGAAGGGGGAGACAGACAACAAAACAAAACATGTAGACAGGTGTCAAAAAGAGGAGCGGAGGTTTCGGGCTGGGCTGGAGAAGGAGAGAAGGGAGCTGAGGTAGGAGGGGGTGAGGGGATGGACAGCCTTGAAGCCGAGCGTGAGGAGTTTTTGCTTGATGCGTAGGTTGACAGGCAGCCACTGGAGATTTTTGAGCAGAGGGGTAACATGCCCAGAGCATTTCTGCACAAAGATGATCCGGGCAGCAGCATGAAGTAAAGACTGAAGTGGAGAGAGACAGGAGGATGGGAGATCAGAGAGGAGACTAATGCAGTAATCCAGTCGGGGTAAGATGAGAGATTGAACTAGCAAGGCAGTGTTTAGATGGAGAGGAAAGGGTGGATCTTGGCGATGCTGTGGAGGTGAGACCGGCAGGTTTTGGTGATGGCCTGGATGTGAGGGGAGAACGAGAGAGCAGAGTCGAGGATGACACCAAGGTTGTGGGCTTGTGAGATGGGAAGGATGGTAGTGCCATCTACAGTGATGGGAAAGTCAGGGAGAGTGCAGGGTTTGGGAGGGAAGGTAAGGAGTTCTGTCTTGGACATATTGAGTTTTAGATGGCAGGCAGACATCCAGATGGAGATGTCCTGAAGGCAGGAGGAGACATGAGCCTTGAGGGAGGGAGAGAGTGTGCAGAGCCCTGTACTAAGCGCTCGGGGGAGTACAAAGTTGGTAGACACATTCCCTGCCCACAACAAGCACAAATGTCATCGACTGAACTGTTCTTTGGTGAGTGGAAATGGGGTTATCAGAAAAATGCTTTAAAGGTATAATGAGGCAAGTCCTCCAAAGGCAAGTAGAGCAGTGGATAGTTGGGAGAGAGTGGTAAAAGACAAGTCAGATTGGTGGACACACAACAGACATGGGACAACAGTCTCAAAGCTTTGAGAAGATCCTGGAGTGAAAGGAAGAAACAAAAACAACACCAGACACTGCAGATAAAAAAACCTAACAGAGCAACAGTATGCAAAGTCTAAGTGTGGGGGTTTCACAAGGGGTTAACAGTAATAATAATAATGTTGGAGTTTGTTACACACTTACAATATGCCAAGCACTGTTCTAAGTGCTGGGGTAGATGAAGGTAATATATATATATTATATATTATTATATTATATTATTATTATAATATATATTATATATATTATTATATATTATTACAATATATATTATATATTATATGTATATATTATTATATTATATATATATATAATATGGCATTTATTAAGCGCTTACTATGTGCAAAACACTGTTCTAAGCACTGAGGAGGTTATAGCTCCTCTAGATAAGATCCACGTGGGTGAGAAATGAGAAGAAGAGAAAAAAGCCTTGTTGAGAAAATGGTGGGTAAACATTATAGCTATTTGTTTGAAGGGGTCATCCTGGTGCATTTTTAATAAAAACTTCATCTCCGTTTGTATTTTACACAAAGGCTATCTCCGGAGGTCGGACGCAGTCCCTGTCCCACGTGGAGTTTACAATCTTAATCCCCATTTTGAAGATGAGATCACAGAGAAGTGACTTGTCCAAGGTCACACAGCAGACACGTGACACACTTCAGTCATACCGGCACAAAGACATTGACAAAAAAAATCTCACTGTTAGAAGCATCATCTTCAAACTAGATGGGCAGAGCTGGATATGCACATAAATGCTAGTTCAGGCCAAGGAGCCTGAAGGACCTGGGTTCTCGTCCCGGCTCCATTCCTTGTCTGCTGTGTGCCCTTGGGCACGTCACTTCTCTGGGCCTCAGTTCCCTCATCTGTAAAATGGGGATTAAGGCCGTGAGCCCCTTGTGGGACAGGGTCTGTGTCCAACTGGTCAGCTTGTGTTTACCCCAGCTCTTAGTACAGTGTCTGGCACACAGTAAGTGCTTAAATGCCACACACATACACACACACCCCACCCCACCACAAAACGATCTGTCACAATTCAGTAAAGGCCAAACTGCTCTGATCAGAGCCGTGATTACAAGAATGTAATGTTCATTTTTGTACTCAGCGTGGTGTCTGCCTGTCTGCACTGTCTGGTAAGCCCAAGATGCTTACAGCATTTATATTTTCCATGCTGTGGTGAATTTGGAACCTTTACACAGCGCAGAACAGAATAAATTTTACTCCAGCCCAAATCTCTTGATCATTTCTCCTTCAAATGTGGGAAAACAGCACTGAAAATGTGGAAAGTGTAGAGCACATCATAAATCCATGGACACAGGAACTCGAAAAGCTGCACAAGGCACATAAGGTCTCCTATAAAGGAAGCACTGTGCTTTAATATTATTTTCAGTTTCAAAATCTACATGTGTGGTTTGGGACAAAGACCTTTTAGTATAGAAGAAAGAGGGTTTCAGTGCTTTTCTTTTGGAAAAAGAGGGGTGTATTCCTGGTTAGACACTGAAAAGATGGGCTCTGGACCACAATACTGAGAAAAACTAAATTGAAAACCACTAGGTTTTCAAATTATTACCCCTAGGAAAAAAAAAAAAATCAAACCGGGTGGTAGCCACCAAGCACCCAAGCCGTGCGGTTAGCTGTGTGTCTGTGTGTGTGTTTTGCATCTGAATATGAACAGGTGTTTGTTTGCCAACTGCACTAGAGTTCCCGCTGGAGAGATCGCTAGCCGGGAATTAAAGCTGTCCCGTTCCTCTACTCGCCACCACCAACCTGAGGAAGAATAACTTTTTCTTTTTTAAATGGTATTTGTTAAGTACTTACTATGTGCCAGGCACTGTACTAAGTGCCTGGGTAGATACAAGCTAATGGGGTTGGACGCAGTCCATGTCCCACGTGGGGCTCACGGTCTCGATCCCCATTTTACAGATGAGGGAACTGAGGCCCAGAGAAGTGAAGGCTTTCATTGGGTCACACAGCAGACAACTGGCGGAGGCAGAATTAGAATCCAGGTCCTCTTACTCCAAGGCCTGTGCTCTAGGCCTGTCCATTAGGCTAGACTGCTTCTACCCCCTTGCTTAGTTATTATTAGCAATAATAATAATAATGGGAAGCAGCATGACTCAGTGGAAAGAGCCTGGGCTTGGGAGTCAGAGGTCATGGGTTCTAATCCCAGCTCTGCCACTTATCTGCTGCGTGACCTTGGGCAAGTCACTTCACTTCTCTGGGCCTCAGTTCCCTCATCTGGAAAATGGGGATTAGGACTGCGAACCCCTTGTGGGACAACCTGATGACCTTGTTTCTACCCTAGTGCGTAGAAAAGTGCTTGGCACATAGTAAGCACTTAACAAATACCATCATTATTATTATTATTACTTGTTAATTACTATATACCAAGTACTTTTCTAAGCACTGGGGTAGATACAGGGTAATCAGGTCCCTGTCCCATGTGGAGATCACACCCTTAATCCCCATTTTACAGGTGAGGTAACTGAAGCACAGAGAAGTGAAGTGATTGACTTACCCAAGGTCACCCAGCAGAAATATGGCAGAGCTGGGATTAGAACCCAGATCCTTCCAACTCTTAGGACCGTGCTCTATCCATTAAGCCACACTGATTCTCTTGAAGGTCTTGGTTGGAATTTAGGTACTGTTTCCGATACAAGCGACATTCCCAGGGAAACCCTATGTTTGAATACTTGGGACAGGAAAAGTTGGTAGTCTAACAATTTAATTTGGCAGACTGTGTGTGTGCTTTATAAACCAGAGACCAAATGGGAACAGAACTTGGGAAAGAGTGGAATGATGGATAGAGGGGGGAGACAAAGACAACGAGAAAGGAGGATATTGCTGAGGGGAGTCACTCTAGACTGTAAACTCCCCTGGGTAGGGAACCTGTCTACCAATTCTATTGTAATGTACTCTCTCAAGTAATTAGTAAAGTGCTCTGCACACAATAAGTGCTCAATCATACCAATGATTAATTGATTAATTAAAAACAAAAGGGCCAATAGTCTGCATTGCTCTCATCTGTAGAACTACAGAAGCACAGAACTGGAAAAGGCCCTAAGAGATCACCAGACCTATTACCTTGAGGTAGGTTCTTTCCTAAGCACTCAATACAGTTCATTGGCCTCATTGGGTGTTCAATAAATAGTGTTACTGAAACAGCCACAACAACTACTCAAAGATCTCCAGTGGCTACCAATCAACCTATGCATCAGGCAGAAACTCCTCACTCTGGGCTTCAAGGCTGTCCATCCCCTTGCCCCCTCCTACCTCACCTCCCTTCTCTCCTTCTCCAGCCCAGCCCGCACCCTCCACTCCTCTGCTGCTCACCTCCTACGGTGCCTCGTTCTCGCCTGTCCCGCCATTGACCCCCGGCCCACGTCCTCCTCCTGGCCTGGAATGGCCTCCCTCTGCCCATCCTCCAAGCTAGCTCTCTTCCTCCCTTCAAGGCCCTACTGAGAGCTCACCTCCTCCAAGAGGCCTTCCCAGACTGAGTCCCCTCCTTCTTCTCCCCCTCCCCCCCCTTCATCCCCCGCCTTACCTCCTTCCCTTCCCCACAGCACCTGTATATATATATATATACAGGTTTATACAGGTATATATGTATATATATACATATATATATATATATATGTTTGTATGGATTTATTACTCTATTTATTTTATTTGTACATATTTATTCTATTAATTTTATTTTGTTAATATGTTTTGTTCTCTGTCTCCCCCTTCTAGACTGTGAGCCCACTGTTGGGTAGGGACCATCTCTATATGTTGCCAACTTGTACTTCCCAAGCGCTTAGTACAGTGCTTTGCACACAGTAAGTGCTCAATAAATATGATAGAATGAATGAATGAATGAACTACTGAGCATGCGGGACAGGGTTGTCTGTCCTCGGAAATCTTAAAAGCAGAAGCTGCGTGGCCTTTTGGAATTATCATGGACTTGAGGGGTTGGCAGACCTGGGTTTTAATTCCAGCTCTGCCACTTACCAGCTGTGTGACCTTGGACAAGTCACTTCACTTTCCTGTGTCTCAGTTCTCTCATCTGCAAAATGGGGATTCAATACCTGTTCTCCCTCCTACTAACCCTGGGAGCCCCGTGTGGGACCTGATTACCTTGTGTCTACCCCAGCATTTAGTACAGTGCTTAACACATAGTAACAATAATAATAATGTTGATATTTGTTAAGCACTTACTATGTGCCAAGCACTGTTCTAACCACTGGGGTAGATACACGGTAATCAGGTTATCCCACACGGGGCTCACAGTCTTCATCCCCATTTCACAGATGATGGAACTGAGGGCCAGAGAAGTGAAGTGACTTGCCCAAGGTCACACAGCTGACAAGTGACAGAGCCAAGATTAGAACTCAGGACTTCTGGCTCCCCAGCCCGTGCTCTTTCCACTGAGCCACGCTGCTTCTCTAGTAAGCAGCTTCACATAGTAAGCTTTTAACAAATACCACAGTTATTAAAAAGGAATAGAAAGGCCACAGAGACTCTCTTGCTATTCTATCCCAAGCCTTTAGTACCCTGACAATCGAGACATCTTATCTCCCAGCCAGGCTAAATTTCTCCTTTCGTTATTCTCGTTCAGTCCTGTTAATCAGCAGTATTCTTGAGCATCCCAGTCCGTCAATCGTATTTCTCAAGGGCTTACTGTGTGCAGAGCACTGTATGAAGGTTTGGGAGAGTATAATATAACAATAACTCTCCTCTCGTCACTGTAAGGAGTTATAAACAAAGCATCTGTAGCCCCTACTTTTAAAGAGTTTAGAATCTAACACGGACCAAAGCCAAGGAAAGCAAAAGAATAAATAAATAAATAAGTCTGGCAGGAGGACAGGGTGGGAGAGAAATAGTGGTGGTAAGAGGGAAAGCCGCTCTCAGGGTGGCACCTGGAGAGTTTCCAGTCCTCTGCCAGTCTCGGCTATGGGACAGAGAGTCGAACAGAGGCCTACCCATTCCATTCCCAGTATGGCCAATGGCTAGCCAGTGGAAGGCCATCTGCTACAGGGTGTTCAATCATTCACTCATTCATTCATTCATGCAATTGTATTTATTGAGCACTTACTGTGTGCAGAGCACTGTATTAAGCGCTTGGAAAGTACAAATCGGCAACAGAAAGAGACGGTCCCTAGCCAACAACGGGCTCACAATCTAGAAGGGAGAGGTAGACAACAAAACAAAACAAGCAGACAGGTGTCAATACATCAGAATAGATAAATAGAATTATAGCTATATACATATCATTAATAAAATAAAGTAATAAATATGTAGAAATATATACAAGTGCTGTGGGGAGGGGCAGGGGTAGGGCGGGGGGGCGATGGGGAGGGGAGGAGGAGCAGAGGAAAAGGGGGGCTTAGTCTGGGAAGACCTTCTGGAGGAGGTGAGCTCTCATTAGGGCTTTGAAGGGAGGAAGAGAGCTAGTTGGGCGATGTGTGGAGGGAGGCCGTTCCAGGCCAGAGGTAGGACATGGATCAGAGGTTGCCGGTGGGATAGGTGAGAACAAGGCCCAGGGAGGGGGTTAGCGGTGGCAGAAGAGCCGAGGGTGCGGGCTGGGCTGGAGAAGGAGAGACGGAAGGTGAGGTAGGCGGGGGTGAGGGGATGGACAGCCTTGAAGCCGAGAGTGAGGAGTTGAGTGTGCTTTGAAAAACAGAGACCGAACAGGAACAGAACTGGGAAAGAATGCAGTGAAGGATGGAGGGGGAAAACAAAGACAATAAGAAAGGAAAAAGGATGAGGGAGGAATGGGCGGAGGAGAAAAAATGGAAGGAGAAATCATCATCAATCGTATTTATTGAGCGCTTACTATGTGCAGAGCACTGTACTAAGTGCTTGGGAAGTACAAATTGGCAACATATAGAGACGGTCCCTACCCAACAGTGGGCTCACAGTCTGAAAGGGGGAGACAGAGAACAAAACCAAACATACTAACAAAATAAAATAGAATAGATATGTACAAGTAAAATAAATAAATAAATAAATAGAGTAATAAATATGTACAAACATATATACATATATACAGGTGCTGTGGGTCAGGGAAGGAGGTAAGATGGGGGGGATGGAGAGGGGGACGAGGGGGAGAAGAAGGAAGGGGCTCAGTCTGGGAAGGCCTCCTGGAGGAGGTGAGCTCTCAGCAGGGCCTTGAAGGGAGGAAGAGAGCTAGCTTGGCGGATGGGCAGAGGGACGGCATTCCAGGCCCGGGGGATGACGTGGGCCGGGGGTCGATGGCGGGACAGGAGAGAACGAGGTACAGTGAGGAGGTTAGCGGCAGAGGAGCGGAGGGTGCGGGCTGGGCTGGAGAAGGAGAGAAGGGAGGGGAGGTAGGAGGGGGCAAGGGGATGGACAGCCTTGAAGCCCAGGGTGAGAAGTTTCTGCCTGATGTGCAGATTGATTGGTAGCCACTGGAGATTTTTGAGGAGGGGAGTAATATGCCCAGAGCATTCCTGGACAAAGATAATCCGGGCAGCAACATGAAGTATGGATTGAAGTGGAGAGAGACACGAGGATGGGAGATCAGAGAGAAGGCCGGTGCAGTAGTCCAGACAGGATAGGATGAGAGCTGGCATAGAGCAGGATAGGATAGAGAAATGGCAGAGAAGCAGTGAGAATGGAAGAATGAGTGTGTAAGTACTCATGGAGGGAAGGAAATAGTGTGGGAGATATGAACGGTACTACTACGAGAAGCAGTATAGCCTAAAGCTCACCTCTTCCAGGAGGCCTTTCCAGACTAAGCCCCCCTTTTCCTCTGCTCCTTTCTTCCCCATTGCCCCAATGCACTCTCTTTGCTCTACCCCCCTCCCCACCCCACAGCACTTGTATATAGTACATATTTATAATTACAACTCTATTTATTCTTATTAATGATTCATTCATTCAATCATATTTATTGAGTGCTTACTGTGTGCAGAGCACTGTACTAAGCACTTGGGAAGTACAAGTTGGCAACGTATAAAGACGGTCCCTACCCAACAACGGGCTCACAGTCTAGAGGGGGGAGACAGGCAACAAAGCAAAACATGTGGACAGGTGTCAAGTCATCAGAATAAACAGAAATAAAGCTAGATGCACATCATTAACAAAATAAATAGAATAGTAAATATGTACAAGTAAAGTAAATAGAATAATAGATCTGCACAAACATATATACAGGTGCTGTGGGGAGGGGAAGGAGGTAGGGCGGGGGGTATGGGGAGGGGGAGAGGAAAAAGGGGGCTCAGTCTGGGGTGTATAGATCTATAATTCCACTATTTATAATGATGCTACTAATGCCTGTTTACTTGTTTTGATGACTGTCTTCCCTTTTCTAGACTGTGAGCCCACTGTGGGCAGTGATTGTCTCTGTTGCTGAACTGTACTTAACAAGCGCTTAGTACAGAGCTCTGCAGACAGTAAGTGCTCAATAAATACAAATGAATGAATGAATGAATGAGAGCACAGGCCTGGGAATCAGAAGGACCCAGGTTCTAATCCCAACTCTGCTACTTGTCTGTTGTGTGACTTTGGTCAAGTCACTTCACTTCTCTGTGCCTCAGTTCCCTCATCTGTACAAAGGGAATTAAGACTGAGCCCCACATGGGACAATCTGATTACCTTGTATACCCTCCAGCTCTTAGAACTGTGCTTGGCACGTAGTAAGCGCTTAACAAATACCATCATTATTATTATTTTTTAACTTTTCTGTGCCTCAGTTACCTCATCTGTAAAATGGGGGTTAAGATGGTGAGCCCCTTGTGGGACTTGAACTGTGTCCAACCTGAATAGCTTGGATCTAACCCTGTGCTTAGTACAGTACATGGCACATAGTAAGCACTTAATACCATAAAAAAGCACTAACTGGACAAGCCGGTCCAATCAATATTTTATTGACCATATGCAGAATGAGACTGAACAGAAATGTTTTCAACACCTTTCCTAGAGAGGCTGTGCAATGACAGGGTCTCGTCCCAATTCAAGGAATTGGATCATTAAATGATGATAAACTATTAATAACGCTTGTTTACATTAGATGACAATGATATTTACAATATACCCCTAACTTCTGGCATCTAATAGTGTAAAACTTCATTATTTCTGAAACCCAAGAGACCGTTTGGTTTCTCTTTTTGCCTTCCAGTGTTCTCAACCGGTATTGGCACCGAACCAGAGACAAAGGGAATAAGAGCAGTAGGAGTTCAAACAGGGGGGGAAAAAAGGGTGGAATTAATTAGAGGTTACAGGGCCCATATCTCATTTCAAGAAAGTTTGGCCAGAGTAGGGCGAGAGAAATCAGGCCCCTGAAAGGTTGACACTGTCACTGAACAGAAATTCCTTTCTAATGTTAGAAGACTACGATGAATAACATAAAATATAAGTACTGTGCTTCTGTTAATTATACATATGGTAAACTCAAATGCGCTTGAATTACCTCAGGTTATTTCCAGAGGAAAGTTTGAATACCCTGAAATTTCTAATTTTCCGCAAAAATTTGCCTGGGAACATTGCACCTTCTTCAAGCCATTTGGAGAATGGCCACATTAATGCCATGATAAAAAATATTTCACTATTTTTCCAGGCAAAACTGGCACTTCTTCCTTCCTGCCCTCCCACACACTTGAAAATTGCTGAGATTCTGGGATCAAAACAGTTCTAGATTTTGTTCGCCTCTTTCATGTTAATGTGTCCAGTCATTTTGGACCCATAGTTGCCCCCCCCCCCCCACCCAAAAAAAAGTCATTGTACTGCTTGGTGACAGATTTTTCCCATTTCTAATTCTTCACACTCTTTCCACAGAACATAACTCTTTATTATTCAGACTTAAGGAGGTATTCTAGTCTGAATTAATGAAAAGTTTGAATTGTAAAAACGGTTTTCTAAATACAATTTCATTTGGTTTGTTGTCTGTCTCCCCCCTTCTAGACTGTGAGCCTGTTGTTGGGTAGGGACCATCTCTATATGTTGCTGACTTGTACTTCCCAAGCGCTTAGTACAGTGCTCTGCACACAGCAAGCACTCAATAAATACTATTGAATGAATGAATGAATGAATGGTGAGTGGGTGTGCAACTGGTTCTGCTTCTGGCCTGGAACTACTATAATAATAATAATAATAATAATGGTATTTGTTTAGCACTTACTATGTATGAGGCACTGTATTAAGCGCTGAGGTAGATAAAAGCAAATCTGGTTCATTCATTCATTCAATCGTATTTATTAAGCACTTACTGTATGCAGAGCACTGTAATAATAATAATAATAATGGCATTTGTTAAGCACTTACTGTATGCAAAGCACCGTTCTAAGCACTGGGGAGGTTACAAGGTGATCGGGTTGTCCCACGGGGGGGCTCACAGTTTTACTCCCTATTTTACAGATGAGGTAACTGAGGCGCAGAGATGTTAAGCCACTTGACCAAAGTCACCCAGCTGACAGTTGGAGGAGCCGGGATTTGAACCCATGACCTCTGACTCCAAAGCCCGTGCTCTTTCCACTGAGCCACGCTGCTTCTCATTCTGTACTAAGCGCTTAGGAAAGTACAATATTAGCAATAAAGAGAGACAATCCCAGCCCACACCAGGCTTACAGTCTAGAGGACACATGTGGGTCTCACAGTCTCAATCCCCAGTTTACAGATGAGGTAACAGGCACAGAGAAGTCAAGTTTCTTGCCCCAGGTCACACAGCAGAAAAGTGGCGGAGTTGGGATTAGAACCCATGATCTGATTCCCAGGCCCGGGCTCTGTCCACTACATCACGCTGCTTCTCATATCTGACAAACGATCACTCTTCCCACTTGCCTGTCTACTTGTTTTGCTTTCTGTCTCCCCCTTCCTAGACTGTGAGCCCATTGTTCGGTAGGGATTGTCTTTATCTGGTGCCAAATTGCACTTTCCAAGCGCTTAATACAGTGTTCTGCACACAGTAAGCGCTCAGTAAATACGATTGAATGAATGAATGAATGAAAGTCTTACTAAAAGCCCATTTCCTCTAAGAGGCCTTCCCTGACTAAGCCCTCATCTCTTCTGCATCACCCTCACACTTAGATCTACACCCTATATGCACTCCTTCCTCAACCCCACAGCACCTAAATACTTAAGTATATTAATATTTATTTCACCCTCTAGACTGTAAGCTCAACGTGGGCAGGGAACGTGTCTACCAACGCTGTTATATTGTACTCTCCCAATGGCTCAATACACAGTAGGTGCTAAATAAATATGATATCAATTGGTCCAGCTCTCTAAATCCACCTGGAGATACAAATTTCTCTGTGCTCCTGCTGCTGCCAATTTAGCTGATGTCAATCATATTTATTGAGCGCTTACTATGTGCAGAGCACAGTACTAAGCTCTTGGGAGCATACAATATAACAGACATACTCCTTACCCACAGCGAGCTCACAGCCTAGAGGGAAGAAAGCGTCGTTCCAACCTGTAATTCTTAGAATCAAAATTTGCTTGCCTTTTGTAACAGTGCAGAAGATACTGGGAAAAAACAGAGTGTAAGGAACACTCCAAATCAGCAGTCTGAAATAATAAGATTTTAATTGTATTTGACAAAAGACTAGAATTCACTGCATGAAATGGAATCATTTGGCCAATGTTTAATTAGTAATGAAAGAGCTCCTAGAATAAATCAGTGGTATTTATTAAATGCTAACTGTACCAAGTGCTCGGGAGAGTACAACAGAGTTAGCATCTTCCTCCCTTCAAGGCCCTACTGAGAGCTCACCTCCTCCAGGAGGCCTTCCCACACTCAGCCCCCTCCTTCCTCATCTCCCCGCCTTACCTCCTTCCCCTCCCTACAGCACCTGTATATATGTATATATGTTTGTACGTATTTATTACTCTATTTATTTTATTTGTACATATTTATTCTATTTATTTTATTTTGTGAACATGTTTTGTTTTGTTCTCTGTCTCCCCCTTCTAGACTGTGAGCCCACTGTTGGGTAGGGACCATCTCTATATGTTGCCAACTTGGACTACCCACGCGCTTAGCACAGTGCTCTGCACACAGTAAGCGCTCAATAAATACGATTGCATGAATGAAGTTAGTAGACATGTTCCCTGCCCACTACGAGTTTACAGTCCAGAGCAGTCATTTAGTTCCATCCTTCAAATTTGCAGTGACTCGCAAGCTCATTATGTGCAGGGAATGATTCTGCTAATTCTGTTGTATCGTACTCTCCCAAGTGCTTAGTACAGAGCTCAGCACACAGTAAACACTCAATAAATACCATTGCTTGATTACAAGGCAATTTCACTGTCATCATTACGGTTAACAATACTACCTCTGTCATCATTACGGTTAACAATACTACCTCACATTCAGTTATAACAAGTTCATTTAAAAGGAGCAGTCAGCTAGTGCTGAGTGGAAGATATTTACGATATTTATGTTTACAAATCTCACCCGCGGTCGACCCCTGGCCCACGTCCTCCACCTGGCCTGGAATTCCCTTCCTCCACACATCCGCCAAGCTAGCTCTCTTCAATCAATCAATCAATCAATCAATCATATTTATTGAGCGCTTACTGTGTGCAGAGCACTGTACTAAGCGCTTGGGAAGTACAAGTTGGCAACATATAGAGACAGTCCCTACCCAACAGTGGGCTCACAGTCTTCCTCCTTTCAAAGCCCTTCTTAGAGCTCACCTCCTCCAGGAGGCCTTCCCAACTGAGCCCCCTTTTTCCTCTCCTCCTCCCCATTCCCCCTGCCCTACCTCCTTCCCCTCCCCACAGCACCTGTATCTATGTTTGTGCAGATTTATTACACTATTTATTTTATTTGTACATATTTACTATTCTATTTATTTTGTTAATGATGTGCATCTAGCTTTATTTCTGCTTACTCTGATGGCACGACACCCGTCCACATGTTCTGTTTTGTTGTCTGTCTCCCCCTTCTAGACTGTGAACCCATTGTTGGGTAGGGACCGTCTCTATATGTTGCCAACTCGTACTTCCCAAGCGCTTAGTACAGTGCTCCGCACACAGTAAGCGCTCAATAAATATGATGGAATGAATGAATGGAAGTGTAAATTTCATTTTTTCCTCTCATAGCTGAAATGACAAAGCCCGGCCACACAACTGCCACACACAATAACCCTGGAGCTCAGTCCCAGGGGTCAATCAGTGGCAAATTACTTGTACTTCCCAAGTGCTTAGTTCAGTGCTCTGCACACAGTAAGTGCTCAATAAATACGATTGAAAGAATGAATGAATGAAATTAAGCCCTCTAGACTGTAAGTTTGTTGCTTGCCCTCTTCAGAGCTCTTCTGAAGGCTCACCTCCTCTAGGAGGCCTTCCCAGACTAAGCCCCCCTTTTCCTCAACTCCCCCTCCACCCCACTGCTCCGACTCTCCCCATTTGTTCTATCAGTCAATCAATCGTATTTATTGAGTGCTTACTGTGTGCAGAGCACTGTACTAAGCGCTTGGGAAGTACAAGTTCTACCCCCTCTCCATGCCCCACAGCACTTGTGTATCTATGTACAGATCTATAATTCTATTTATTTGTATTAATGCCTCTTTACTTGTTTTGATGTATATAATAATAATAATGATGGTATTTGTTAAGCGCTTACTATGTGCAAAGCACTGTTCTAAGTGCTGGGGGGGATACAAGGTGATCAGGTTGTCCCACGTGGGGCTCACAATCTTAATCCCCATTTTCCAGATGAGGGAACTGAGGTACAGAGAAGTGAACTGACTTGCCCAGAGTCACACAGCTGACAATGGCGGAGACAGGATTTGAACCCATGACCTCTGACTCCAAAGCCCGGGCTCTTTCCACTGAGCCACGCTGCTTCTCTACACCTATAATGCTATTTATTTATATTGATACTACTGATGCCGGTTTACTTGTTTTGATGTCTGTCTCCCCGCTTCTAGACTGAGAAGCAGCGTGGCTCAATGGAAAGAGCCTGGGCTTTGGAGTCAGAGGTCATGGGTTCAAATCCCGGCTCCGCCACTTGTCAGCTGTGTGACTTTGGGCAAGGCACTTCACTTCTCTGGGCCTCAGTTCCCTCATCTGTAAAATGGGGATGAAGACTGTGAGCCCCCCGTGGGACAAGCTGATCACCTTGTATCTCCCCCAGTGCTTAGAACAGTGCTTTGCACATAGTAAGCGCTTAATAAAATGCCATCATTAGTATTATTATTATTATTATCCCGCTGTGGACAGGGATTGTCTCTCTTTGTTGCCAAATTGTACTTTCCAAGCATTTAGTACAGGGCTCTGCACACCGTAAGCGCTTAATAAATATGACTGAATGAATGAGTGTGTGGACCATCTCCCAGGGGCTTAATACAGTGATCTGCACACAATAAGCGCTCAATAAATACCAATGATAGACTGATCGATATTGCAGTCAGCCCTCGAGCCGATTCCTACGAGCCATTCTACACTGAAGAATCTCTATCCTGTACTTGAAAGATCTCTGTGGAAGCATCGTGCTCTAGTGGATAGAGCACAGGCCTGAGAGTCAGAAGGACCCGGGTTCTAATCCTGACTCTACCATTCCTCTGCTATGTGATCTTTGGCAAGTCACTCTGCTTCTCTGTGCCTCTGTTACCGCATCTGTAAAATAGGGATGAAGACTGTGAGCCTCACATGGGACATGGACTGTATCCAACCCGATTAGCTTGTATCTACCCCAGCATTTAATACAGTGCCCGGGACATAGTAAGCGCTTAACAAATAAAAATTAATCAAGCAAGCAAGAATATTTATTGAGTGCTTACTCTGTGCTGAACAGGATACCAAGGACTTGGGAGAGTACAACAGTGTTAATTTAAATGATCCTTGCTCTCAAGGAACTTACAATGTAGCAGGGGAGGAAGACTAAAATAAATTGGAGGAGGGGGAAGCTACTGAGGGAAGGTTGGGGAGGGGAGATACCCAGGGGTAACATTTTTTCAGGAGATCCTTCTTATTTTAAATCTAAATTCAACCAGCTCCGGATAAGCCTGTTTCCTCTTGTTTGATTTCTTGAAAAGCAGTGTGGCCTAATGGAAAAAGCATGGACTTGGAAGACAGGTGGATCTGGGTTCTAATTCCAGCTCCGCCAGTTGTCTGCTCTGTGACCTTGGGCAAGCCACTTCACCGTGCCTCAGTCACCCCATCCGTCAAATGGGAATTCAGACTATGAACTCCATGTGGGACGTGGACTGTGTCCAACCTGATTATCTCCCTCTCCATCCTCCCCTTCTTACCTCCTTCCCTTCCCCACAGCACCTGTATATACGCATATATGTCTGTACATATTTATTACTCTATTTATTTATTTATTTTACTTGCACATATCTATTCTATTTATTTTATTTTGTTAGTATGTTTGGCTTTGTTCTCTGTCTCCCCCTTTTAGACTGTGAGCCCACTGTTGGGTAGGGACTGTCTCTATATGTTGCCAATTTGTACTTCCCAAGCGCTTAGTACAGTGCTCTGCACATAGTAAGCACTCAATAAATACGATTGATGATGATCTCGTATCTATCCCAGTGTTTACTTCAAGGTCTGGTATGTAGGAAGCACTTACATGCCATAAAAAAAAAAACATTGAAAAACTACCTTGTATCTACCCTAGCACTTAGAACGGTGCTTGGCACATAATAAGTGCTTAACAAGTACCTTAATTAATTAGGAGGGTACCACTACAGTATGGATATAACCATATGGATGAGAAGCAGCATGGCTCAGTGGAAAGAGCCCAGGCTTGGGAGTCAGAGGTCGTGGGTTCTAATCCCGGCTCTGCCACTTGTAAGCTGTGTGACTTTGGGCAAGCCACTTACCTTCTCTGTGCCTTAGTTACCTAATCTGTAAAATGGGGATTAAAACTGTGAGCCCCATGTGGGACAACCTGATTACCTTGTATCCCCCCCACCCCCAGCGCTTAGAATAGTGCTTGGCACATAGTAAGTGCTCAACAAATGCCATCATTACTATTATTATTATTATTTTTCACTTTGAAACACATCTCCTTATCTTCCCACCCAATCCTGTCTCCCCTTAATTCTCCCCATCATCGAATACAGCACTGCCACCTTCCCCATCCCACGAGCCTCAGCTGCAGTTTGCTCTGTTTCACACAACGGTTCGTTCGTTCCTTCGTTCAATTGTATTTATTGAGCACTTACTCTGTGCAGAGCAATGTACTAAGCGCTTGGAAAGGACAACACAGCAAATAAAGAGAGAAAATCCCCGCCTACAATGGGCTCACAGTCTGGGGGCAGAGGGGGAGACAGACATCAATAGAAGTAAACAGGCATCAACATAAAGTTATGGAAGTATACATATATACATAAGTGCTCACCTTGTGTCCTCTGCAGTGCTTAGAACAGTGCTTTGCACATAGTAAGTGCTTAAACAAATACGAAAATTATTATTATTATTATTATTACTGTGGGGCAGGGAGACGGGGAAAGAGTAAAGAAGTAGCGTGGCTCAATGGAAAGAGCATGGGCTTTGGAGTCAGAGGACATGGGTTCAAATCCCAACTCTGCCAGTTGTCAGCTGTGTGACTTTGGGCAAGTCACTTAACTTCTCTGTGCCTCAGTTCCCTCCTCTGTAAAATGCGGATTAAGACTGTGAGCCCCACGTGGGACAACCTGATCACCTTGTAGCCTCCCCAGCGCTCAGAACGGTGCTTTGCACATGGTAAGCGCTTAATAAATGCCATTAGTATTATTAGTAGTAGTAATAGTAGTAAAGGGAGCTGAGAAAAAGTAGGGCTTAGTCTGGGAAGGCCTCGGTCAGAAACGTAGGTGGAGGGGGTAGATTTGACTCCAACTTGCGATCTTTCATCAAACAATCGAGGGTATTTATTGAACACTCACTGTATGCAAAGCACTGGACTAAGCACTTGGGAGAGCACAATGGAGTTGGTAGACAAGTTCCCTGGTTTTGTTTTTTGCGCAAAGAGTCTCACAAAGAGTGTTGGGGAAAGAGCAGAAAAAAGAATTAAGGTGAAATGAAATGGAAGTCCAAAGCCAGGAGGAAAGCAGAAGACCTGGACAGTGGAGCTGGGAGGAAATGTTAGAGGGAACATAATGAACCAACCACTCCAGGATTGTCTGGGATAATGAAGACCAATAAAGGTCTTCCTGGTTATTCCCAGGTGGAAGATTCATGGCTAAATTATTTCAGGTTTTGCTTAATAATGATTGCATTTGTTAAGCACTTACTATGTGCCAAGCACTGTTCTAAGCGCTGGGGTAGAGACCAGGTAATGAGATTGTCCCAAGTGGGGCTCACAGTCTTAATCCCCATTTTACAAATGAGGTAACTGAGGCTCAGAGAAGTGAAGTGACTTGCCCAAAGTCACACAGCTGATCAGTGGTGGATCTGGGATTAGAACACACAACCTCTGATTCCCAACCCCATGATCTTTCCAATAAGCCCTTATAATAATAACGATGGCATTTATTAAGTGCTCACTACATGCAAAGCACTGTTCTAAGTGCTGTAGGGATACAAGGTGATCACGTTGTCCCACATAGGGCTCAATCTTAATCCCCATTTTATAGATGAGATAGGCTCAGAGAAGCTAAGTGACTTGTCCAAAGTCACACAGCAGACATGTGGGGGAACCAGGATTAGAACCCATGACCTCTGACTCCCAAGCCCGGGCTCTTTCCACTGAGCCACGCTGCTTCCCTTATTCCCAAATGGGAGAGCCATGGCTAAATTTTCCAGATTTCTAAGAAGAAGCATGGTCTAGTGGATAGAGCAAAGGCCTAGCAGTCGGAAAGACCTGAGTTCTAATCCCGGCTCTGCCACTTGTCTGCTGGGTGACCTTGGGCAAGTCATTTTACTTCTCTGTGCCTCAGCTCTTCTGTAAAATGAGGATTAAGACTGTGAGCCCCATGTGGGACAGGGACTGTGTCCAACCTTGAATCTACTCCAGTGCTTAGTACAGTGCCTGGCACATAGTAAGCACTTAGATACTATTAAAAAAAAAATCCTCTGTGCCTGTTCTCTGACAAACACAGACATACACACAGAGTCTCTCTCGGGATGGGGCGGTGGGTCTCTCCTTGGAAAGCGTACTTAGTAGGAACATGCCATGAGAGGAGAAGAGGCTTTAGTAGGAATGCAGAAGACAGAGTGAATGAAAAGGTCAATTTCAAGATTGTCACATTTTATTAGTATTCCTTTCCCAAAAATGTTCATACCATGGAGCACATTAAATCCTTTGAAATGCTTCCATGCAAAGTATTTCCCCCTCCGCCCCCCGCCATTCTGAACTATCTGATTTTATGGGATGGTCTTAAATGCAAGAATGACATGGTTTGGGAGCCACGTGGAAAGATCTAAGTCATCCGCACTGTTTAGTCATGAGAAACAGTATTGAGAAAGCATTTTAAAAAAATATATTTTCAAGTAGACAACCTCTGGTTTGAGTTCAGAAGAGCAAGAGGTGGATCTAAGGGTTGAAACAGGCACTGCAGTAATAATAATACTAACGATAACTGTAGTATTTGCTAAGCACTTAAATGAGAAGCACCATGGCCTAGTGGAAGGAGCACGGCTTTGGGAGTCAGAAGACCTGGGTTCTAATCCAGGGTCCTCCACGTGTTGTCTGTGTGACCTTGAGCAAGTCACTTCACTTCTCTGTGCCTCAATTACCTCGTTTCTTGCTGAACTGTACTTTCCAAGTGCTCAGTGCAGTGCTCTGCATACAGTAAGTGCTCAAAAAGTATGATTGAATTAATTAATCTGTAAAATGGGGGTGAAGACTGTGAGACCCATGTGGGACAAGGACAGTGTCCGACCCGATTACCTTGTTTCTACCCCAGGGCATGGTTCAGTGCCTGGCACACAGTAAGTGCTGCATTCTCGCCTGTCCCGCCGTCGACCCCCGGCCCATGTCATCCCCCGGGCCTGGAATGCCCTCCCTCCGCACATCCGCCAAGCTAGCTCTCTTCCTCCCTTCAAAGCCCTACTGAGAGCTCACCTCCTCCAGGAGGCCTTCCCAGACTGAGCCCCCTTTTTCCTTTCCTCTTCCCCATCCCCCCCGCCCTACCTCCTTCCCCTCCCCTCAGCACCTGTATATATGTTTGTACAGATTTATTACTCTATTTATTTTACTTGTACGTATTTACTATTCTATTTATTTTGTTAATAATGTGCATCTAGCTTTATTTCTATTTATTCTGACGCCTTGACACCTGTCCACATGTTTTGTTTGGTTGTCTGTCTCCCCCATCTAGACTGTGAGCCCGTTGTTGGGTAGGGACCGTCTCTATATGTTGCCAACTTGGACTTCCCAAGTGCTTAGTCCAGTGCTCTGCACACAGTAAGCGCTCAATAAATACGATTGAATGAATGAATGAAAGTGCTTAACAAATACCACAATCATATTACGTACTGGGAAAGATATTCATTCATTCAATACAATAATACAATTGTATTATTATATTGTTATATATTATGTTATTATTATTATATTATTAATATAATAATGTTATATATTATGTGTTATATAATGTTATGTTATATGTTATAACATATATATGTATATACATATACACATATGCATATATATGTTATAACATATGCTATAATAATGTTATATATTATTATATTATTGTATTACAATAATAATAATAATAATAATGGAGATGTAATACAATCAGACAATCCCTGTCTGTCCCACACGAAGTTCTCAAAATAAGGGGAAAGAGATTGAATGAATGAATGAACAGGAATTTAAAACCCACTTTACAGTTTAGGAAACTGGGGCACAGAGAAATCGAAGTGAATTACCCAGAATTGAAAAAGCAGGAAAAAGGTAGAGCTGGGAGGAGACCCAGGTCTCCTGACCCTCAATCCTGGGTTCTAATCTTCCTCTTTCATTCATCTTCCCTCCCATCCCCACAGCACAGAGAGAGAGAGAGCGAGAGAGAGAGAGAAAGAAAGCAAGCTGTATAGATCTGTAATTTATTTATTTATATTATTGTCTGTCTCCCCCCTCTAGACAGTAAACCCTCTAGACCGTGAACTCGTTGTGGGCAGAAATGTGTCTACTATATTGTTATATTGAACTCTCCCAAACCCTTAGTAGAGTGCTCTGCACATAGCAAGCCCTCAGTAAATTAGGTTGATTGACTGAGTCTTCATTGATTCGTTCAATTGTATTTATTGAGTGCTTACTGTGTGCAGAGAGCTGTACTAAGCGCTTATAATAATGGCATTTGTTAAGCACTTACTATGTGCCAAGCACTGTTCTAAGCATTAGGGTAGATACAAGGTCATCGGGTTGGCCCGCAGGGAGTTCACAGTCTTCATCCCCATTTGACAGATAAGGTAATTGAGTCTTCTCCTGAGTTATACTGAAGTCCCTGCTGGTAAAAAATTGTACTAAAAAAAGGTTGAGAAGAACCACAGATTTAGAAACCAGAGGAGCAAAACATAGGTATATATGAGTAAATAAATAGCAGATATATACGCACAAATACATTAATATAATTTATTGTTCGTTAGTAATTTATTATTTACATTAACATTCATCGGCCCCTCTAGACTGTGAGCTCGTTGTGGGCAGGAATGTGTCTTTTTGTCATTATATTTTACTTTCCCAAGCACTTAGTACAGTGCTTTGCACACAGTAAGTGCTCAATAAATATGATTGAATGAAAGAATGATCACTAGTCCATATGCCTTCCCTCACTGTACCTTTGTACAAATGTACCAAATGTGACTACATTCACTGATACCACCTCAGAAACATCACATACACTCACATAAGCTCACTGATCTGAGGGTCCAGATATCATTTTATGCTTTTTTCGCCCTCTCCCCTACACACTCTATCCACCCACTAACCTGCAAGGGCAGTCTGCAATGGAGGGAACCCCACTGTACTATACATTTTTCTCAGGGAAAGGATAGTTTCTACTAACTTTGCTCTTCCAATTGCTTCATACAGGGCTCTGTACTGTGTAAATGCTCAATAAATGCATCGATTGGGTGAATCGATCAACTGATGGTATTTACTGAGCACTTACTCTGCACAGAGCACTGTATGAAGCTCTTGGGAGAGAACAATACGATAGCATTAGCAGACACATTCCCTGACTATAATACACATTCATTCAATTGTATTTATTGAGTGCTTACTGTGTGCAGAGCACTGTACTAAGCGCTTGAGAGAGAACAGGACTGCCAACACCTTCAGAAACATTGTCAACTAAGTTAGTTCTTAAAGGGGCCACTGAGACGCCATTAATCCATGGATTCATTCATTCACTCATTCAGTCATATTTATTGAGCGCTTACTGGGTGCAGAGCACTGTACTAAGCGCTTGGGAAATACAAGTCGGCAACATATAGAGATGGTCCCTACCCAACAACGGGCTCACAGTCTAGAAGCAGGAGACAGACAACAGAACAAAACATGTAGACAGGTGTCAAAATCATCAGAACAAATAGAATTATAGCTATACGCAGTACTTAGTGCTAAGTATTATGTACTATTATTATTATTGTGTATTATTAAGCGCTTGCAGCTCCAAAACCACCACCCTGCTTCCATGAGCCAATGTTAAATTTCAATCAGTCATGTTCATTGAGCACTTACTGTGTGCAGTTCAATGTGCTAAGCATTGTCCCCACCTGCTGAATTGTACTAGCAAGTCTTGATACAAAAACCCCCAGCAGTAACAGACATAGGGACAGTGAGGAAGCCGCATGACATAATGATGATGATGATGGCATTTATTAAGTGTTCACTATGTGCAAAGCACTGTTCTAAGCGCTGGGGAGGTTACAAGGAGATCAGGTTGTCCCACGGGGGGCTCACAGTCTTAATCCCCATTTTACAGATGAGGTAACTGAGGGACAGAGAAGTTAAGTGACTTCCCCAAAGTCACACAGCTGACAATTGGTGGAGCCAGGACTTGAACCCATGACCTCTGACTTCAAAGCCAGTGCTCTTTCCACTGGGCCACGCTGCCTTTCTATGAATGAATACAGCCTGCGAGTTGGAAGGTCTTGGGTTCTAATTCCGGTTCCGCCACTCGTCTGCTGACCTTGGGCAAGTTGCTTCACTTCTCTGGGCCTCAGTTATCTCATCTGTAAAATGGGGATTGAGACTGTGAGCTCCATGCGGGACAAGGACTGCATCCAAGCTGATCCTCATGTATGCACCCCAGCACTTAGTACAGTGCTTGGCACATAGTAAACTCTTAATAATAACGATGGCATTTATTAAGCGCTTACTATGTGCAGAGCACTGTTCTAAGCACTGGGGGGGATACAAGGTGATCAAGTTGTCCCACGTGGGGCTCACAGTGTTAATTCCCATTTTACAGATGAGGTAACTGAGGCTCAGAGAAGTTAAGTGACTTGCCCAAGGTCACACAGCAGACACGTGGCGGAGTCGGGATTCGAACCCATGACCTCTGACTCCAAAGCCCGTGCTCTTTCCACTGAGCCACGCTGCTTCCATAAATACCATAACTATTATTATTATTATTCTTCACTTCTCCTAACCCACCCAATGCTTGTCTTAGGCAGACACGGCCACTACATGCCTGTTTTCTCCAAGTGAAATCTATTTTCAGCCCTATTATTGCTCTCAAAAAAGAATACATATTTCTCCACCTTCTTTGAAAAGTATTTCTGGGGCTGTATCCCTAGGGCTTGAAGCCGACAATGATCTTATCCATGTATTAGAGTGGCATTAAGAAGTCTTCATAAGAAGCAGTGTGGCTCAGTGGAAGGCGCCCAGGCTTGGGAGTCAGAGGTCAAGGGTTCGAATCCCGGCTCCGCCAACTGTCAGCTGTGTGACTTTGGGCAAGTCAGTTACTATGTGCCGAGCACTGTTCTAAGCACTGGGGTAATCAGATTGTCCCACGTGGGGCTCACAGTCTTAATCCCCATTTTACAGATGAGGTAACTGAGGCCCAGAGAAGAATGATAATAATAATGAGATGTATTAAGCACTTACTATGTGCAAAGCACTGTTCTAAGTGCTGGGGAGGTTACAAGGTGATCAGGTTGTCCCACAGGGGGCTCACAGCCATTATTATTATTATTATTATTATTATTATTATTATTTAAAAGTCCAGTGTGTGCAATTGATAAACATCAGCACTGTTGAGATGAGTCTCCGGAGATCCACTCACTTATTTCAGCCACAGGCAGGGAACAGGCACAGGAAACTTTTATTTTTTTTATTTTTTATTTTTTTGGCAATTTAAGCATTTACTAAGTGCCAGGCACTGAACTATAGGGGCTGAGGTAGATTCAAGATTGGACACAGTCCCTGTTCCACATGGGGTTCAC
Source organism: Tachyglossus aculeatus (assembly GCF_015852505.1). NCBI lineage: Eukaryota > Metazoa > Chordata > Mammalia > Monotremata > Tachyglossidae > Tachyglossus > Tachyglossus aculeatus. The sequence continues at coordinate 140,890,190 of NC_052067.1, read as the reverse complement.
CATCTTAATCCCCATTTTACAGATGAGGTAATTGAGGCCCAGAGAAGTTAAGTGTCTTGCCCAAGGTCACACAGCAGATAAGCAGCAGAGTGAGGATTAGAACCCGTGTCCTTCGGCCTGTGCTGTATCCAGTAGGCAATGCTGCTTCTTTCATCTTACCCCCTCCCTGATTTCTTACTACAGCCCAATCTGCGTACTTTGCTCAATAAATCCAATTGATACCAAGGAGGTATGAGCTCATAGGCATATGATGTGGATGGGAGGGAGAATACAGTGGGGAAAGGAGATTAGTCAGGGAAGGCTTCCTGGAGAAGGTGTGATTTTAGTAGCACCCTGTTTGTCTGAATTAAGTAACAACACACCGGGATATCCAAGCAGCCCTACTTAGCAACACTCAACTCACCAAAAATGGGGAGGGGAATTAGAAAAAAGATCCCTAAAAATGTCCACCCTCTCCCAAACTAGGCTCAGCAAAGGGACTTCTGACTTACGAGAAGTAAGGACCTCCTCTTATGAGAAGCAGTGTGGCAAAATGGAAAGAGCCCAAGCTTGGGAGTCAGAGGTCGTGGGTTCTAATCCCAGCTCCGATACTGACCAGCTGTGTGACTTTGGGTAAGTCACTTGACTTCTCTGGGCCTCAGTTCCCTCATCTGTAAAATGGGGACTAAGACTGTGGGCCCCACGTGGGACAACCTGATTACCCCCGTGATTAGAACAGTGTTTGGCACATAATAATAATTATTATTATGGCATTTATTAAGCACTTACTATGTTCAAAGCACTGTTCTAAGCGCTGGGGAGACTACAAGGTGATCAGGTTGTCCCACGGAGGGCTCACAGTCTTCATCCCCATTTTACAGAGGAGGGAACTGAGGCACAGAGAAGTTAAGTGACTATCCCAAAGTCACACAGCTGACAAGTAAGTGCTTAACAAATGCCATCATTATTATTATTACTACTAAACTTTCTTTTGGGTGCAAAACCGAAATGGAACCATACCCAGTGGAAAGAAAGTAGTAGTTGTCAGAAAACATAAGCGCTTAGTACAGTGCTCTGCACACAGTAAGCACTCAATATGATTGAATGAATGAATGAATTTGTGCAATATGAACAGCAGTTCTGAGTGCTTTTAATAATTATGGTATTTGTTAAGCGTTTACTATGTGAGAGGCATTGTACTAAGCGCTGGGGTGGATTCAAGCAAATGGGATTGGATACAGTCCCTATCCCCATTTTACAGATTAGGGAGCTGAGGCCCAGAGAAGTGACTTGCCCACCGTCACACAGCAGACAAGTGGCAGAACAAAAGCTCTGTCCTTGGCTCATTTTTCTGTCAAGTGTGACAGATTTTATACTGAACCATTTTGGCTTTATACCCAGTAGGTGCTCAAATAATAATAATTTAATAATTTTGGTATTTGTTAAGTGCATACTATGTGCAAAGCAATGTTCTAAGCGCTAGGGAGGATACAAGGTGTTCCTCCAACAATTGCTCCATCATGTTCCCCAGCCTATTTACCTCACTGCTTTCTTATTATAACCCAGCTCACTCACTTTGCTCCTCTAAAGCCAACCTACTCGTTGTATCTCCATCACATCTTTCATTCATGCATTCATTCAATCGTATTTATTGAGCGCTTACTGTGTGCAGAACACTGTACTAAACGCTTGGGAAGTACAAGTTGGCAACATATAGAGACGGTCCCTACCCAACAACGGGCTCACAGTCTAGAAGGGGGAGACAGACAACAAAACAAAACATATGGACAGGTGTCAAGTCATCTGAATAAATAGAAATAAAGCTAGATGCACATCATTAAGAAAATAAATAGAATAGTAAATATGTACTGTCTCACTGCCGACTCCTAACCCACATTCGTTTATTAAAATGTAATTATTGAGCTCTTACTGTGTGCAGAGCACCGTACTAAGTGCTTGGGAAAGTACAATACAGCAATAAAGAGAAAAAAATCCTGCCCACAAGGAACTCACAGTCTAGAGGCGGGGAGACAGACATCAGTACAAGTAAACAGGCATCAAACAAATTTAAAAAAATTACAGATATTTAGTGAAGTGTTGTGGGGCGGAGAGTTGCTGGGGGGGAGAGCAAAGGGAGGGAGTCTTCCTTCTTCCCATCTTCCCTCTGGCCTGGATCTCCCTCCCCCTTCTTACTTGTCAGTACTTGACAGTACTTCCTTCCCAATCCCTGTCCTCTGCCTGACTTTCCCGTCACTGTAGACGACACTACCATCCTTCCCGTCTCGCAAGCCCGCAACCTTGATGTCATCCTCGACTCTGCTTTCTCATTCACCCCACAAATCCAATCCGTCACCAAAACCTGCCAGTCTCACCTCCACAATATCACCAAGATCCGCCCTTTCCTCTCCATCCAAACCACTACCTTGCTGGTTCAATCTCTCATCCTATCCCACCCGGATTACTGCATCAGCCTCCTCTCTGATCTCCCATCCTCCTGTCTCTCCCCGCTTCAGTCTATACTCCACTCTGCTACCCAGGTTATCTTTGTACAGAAACGCTCTGGTCATGTCACTCCCCTCCTCAAAAATCTCCAGTGGTTGCCTATCAACCTACGAATCAAGCAAAAACTCGTCACTCTCAGTTTCAAGGCTGTCCATCACCTTGACCCCTCCTACCTCACCTCCCTTCTCTCCTTCTCCAGCCTAGCCCACACCCTCCGCTCCTCTGCTAACCTCCTCACTGGGCCTTGTTCTCACCTGTCCCGTCGTCGACCCCCGGCCAACGTCCTCCCCCTGGCCTGGAATGCCCTCCCTCCCCACATCCGCCAAACTAGCTCTCTTCCTCCCTTCAAAGCCCTACTGAGAGCTCACCTCCTCCAGAAGGCCTTCCCTGACTGAGCCCCCCTTTTTCCTCTCCTCCTTCTCTCCCCATTGCCCCCCTCCCTCCCTCCCTCTGCCCTACCCCCATCCCCTCCCCACAGCACTTGTGTATATTTGTACAGATTTATTACTCTATTTTATTGTACATATTTACTATATTTATTTTATTAATGATGTGTATATAGCCATAATTCTATTTATTCTGATGGTATTGTCACCTGTCTACTCGTTTTGTTTTGTTGTATGTCTCCCCCACCTAGACTGTGAGCCCGTTGTTGGCTAGGGACCGTCTCTATATGTTGCCGACTTGTACTTCCCAAGCGCTTAGTACAGTGCTCTGCACACAGTAAGCGCTCAATAAATATGATTGAATGAATGAAAGATTACCACTCTCCCCACATTCAAAGCCTTATTAAAAGGCATTTAATGTGTCTGTCAATAAATATGATTGAATGAATGAATGACAGATTACCACTCTCCCCACATTCAAAGTCTTATTAAAAGGCTTTTAATTTGTCTGTCTCCCTCTTCTAGACTATGAGCCCATTGTTGGGTAGGGACCGTCTCTGTATGTTGCCAACTTGTACTTCCCAAGCGCTTAGTACAGTGCTCTGCACACAGTAAGCGCTCAATAAATACCATTGAATGAATGAATTAATTAATTAAAAGCACATCTTGAGGAGGTCTTCCCTGATTAATAATAGTTAACAATCATGGTACTTGTTAAGCACTTACTATGTGCCAAGCCCTGTTCTAATTACTGGATAGACACACGTTAATCAGGTTGTACACGGCCCCTGTCCCACATGGAGCTCACAGTCTCAATCCCCATTTTTACAGATGAGGTAACCGAGGCCCAGAGAAGTGAAGTGACTTACCCAATGTCATACAGCAGAAAACCAGTGGAGCTGGGACTAGAACCCATGAGAAGCATGGAGAAGCAACGTGGCTCAGTGGAAAGAGCCCGGGCTTTGGAGTCAGAGGTCATGGGTTCGAATCCTGGCTCCACCACATGTCTGCTGTATGACCTTGGGAAAGTCACTTCACTTCTCTGAGCCTCAGTTACCTCATCTGTAAAATGGGGATGAAGACTGTGAGCCCCACGTGGGACAACCTGATCACCTTGTATCCTGCCCAGTGCTTAGAACAGTGCTTTGCACATAGTAAGCACTTAATAAATACCGTCATTATTAGTATTATTATGACCTATCAACTTCCAGGACACTGCTCTATCCACTTCAACATGCTGCTTCATGCTGATTAAACCCTCAATTCTCCCTCTCCCATTTGTATTACCTATACACTTAGATTAATCAGTTATATTTATTTAGAGAAGCAGCGTGGCTCACCGGAAAGAGCCCGGGCTTTGGAGTCAGAGGTCATGGATTCAAATCCCGGCTCCACCAACTGTCAGCTGTGTGACTTTGGGCAAGTCACTTAACATCTCTGTGCCTCAGTTACCTCATCTGTAAAATGGGGATTAAAACTGTGAGCCCCCCGTGGGACAACCTGATCACCTTGTAACCTCCCCAGCGCTTAGAACAGTGCTTTGTACATAGTAAGCTCTTAAATACCATTATCATCATCAAGTGCTTACTGCATACAGAGCACTGTACTAAAGTGCTTGGGAGAGTACAATATAACAGAGTTTGTAGAAACACTCCCTGCCCACAACAAGCTTACAGTCTGGTGGGAGAGATAGACACTAATATAAATAAATTACAGATATGGACATAAATTCTGTGTGGCTGGGGGAGAGGGTGAATAAAGGGTGCAAAGGATGCAGAAGGGATTAAGAGAAAAAGAAAGGTCTCTTGTTGGAGAGAGGCTTTTAATAAGGCTTACAAGGTGGGGAGAATGAACATCTGTCAAATACGAAGAGGGAGGGCATTCCAGGCCAGAAGCAGGATGTGGATGAGGATTCAGTGGTGAGATAGAGGAAAATGAGGTATAGTGGGTAAATTAAAATTAGAGGAGTGAAGTGTATGGGCTATGTTGTAAAAGGAAATCAGGAAGCTATGGTAGGAGGGGGGCCAGGTGATTGACTGCTTTAAAGCCTATGGTTAGGAGCTACTGTTTGATGAGGAGGTGGATGGGCAACCACTGAAGGTTCTTGAGGTTTGGGGAAACTTGGAATGAATGGTTTTGTAGAAAAATAATCCAGGCAGCTGAGTGAAGTATCGCCTGGAGTGGGAAGAGACAGGAAGCAAGGAGCTCAGCAAGGAGGCTGATGCAGCAATCAAGGTGGAATAGGATAAGTGCTTGGATTAACATGGTAGCAGTTTGGACGGAGAGGAAAGGGCAGATTTTATCGAATGAATCATTGTGAATGTTGAACTGACAAGATTTACTGATAGACTGAATATGTGGGTTGATAGTTGAATTGAGGATAACACCAAAGTCACAGGATGGGTTTGTACCCTTGAAACACATGATATTCACACCATCCCCAGCCCCACAGACCTTCTGTACATAACCTTACACTCTGCCATTTCCCCTAACTCTAATTCATGTTAATATCTATCTCCCCCTCTAGACTGTCTGCTCCTTGAATTGTACGCTCAAGCACTTAGTACAGTGCTTTGTACACATTACACACTCAATAACTACCATTGATGGACTAATGCGGATGACGACGAGGTTATGGAACACTTCTGCTGCCTTTTCATTCATTCATTTAATGAATGAGAAGTAGCATGGCTCACTGGAAAGAGCCCGGGCTTTGGAGTCAGAGGTCATGGGTTCAAAAACCAACTCCATCAATTGTCAGCTGTGTGACTTTGGACAAGTCACTTCACTTCTCTGGGCCTCAGTTACTTCATCTGTAAAATGAGGATGAAGACTGTGAGCTCCCCCCACCGTGGGGCAACCTGATCACCTTTTAACCTCCCCAGTGCTTAGAATAGTGCTTTGCACATAGTAAGCGCTTAATAAATGCCATCATTATTATTATTATTCATTCAACTGTATTTACTACAGTTCATAAATGTAATAAGCACTTGGGAGAGTATAATACGACAATAAACAGATACCTCCCTACCCACAATGAGCTTACAGACTTGGGTTGGGGGGAAGACAGACATTAATATAATTAAACAACAGCTATGGACTTAACTGGTGTGGGGCCGGGAGGGGGGAGAAACAGAGGGAGCAAATCAGGGTGACAAAGAAGGGAGTGGGAGAAGAGGAAAGGGAAAGACGTCTTGGAAAAGATGTGCCTTCGATAACTAGAAAAATGACTCAAATCTATCTATTCCCTTTCCTTTGGCCTCATATTTCCTTCCGCCTTCAGGACATCTCTATTCAAATGTCCTGCCAAAACCTCATGGGTAACGTATCCAAAACAGAACTCTTCAGAACTCTTTTAGACTGTGAGCCCACTGTTGGGTAGGGACTGTCTCTATATGTTGCCAATTTGTACTTCCCAAGTGCTTAGTACAGTGCTCTGCACATAGTAAGTGCTCAATAAATACGATTGATGATGATTCAGTGACCTAGTCTGTGCCTTCTTCCTAAAGAAGACTTTCTAGACTGTGAGCCCACTGTTGGGTAGGGACTGTCTCTTTACGTTGCCAACTTGTACTTCCCAAGCGCTTAGTACAGTGCTCTGCACACAGTAAGTGTTCAATAAATACGATTGATTAATTGATTCAGTTGAAACTTTCCGCCAGTTTAGACTTTCCACCAGTTTAGAGTTTTAAGGCAAGCTCTAGCCTTAAGTCATTTCTCCGCCAAGCGTGACAGGTTTTATGCAGCGTGGCTCAGTGGAAAGAGCACGGGCTTGGGAGTCAGGGGTCATGGGTTCAAATCCCGGCTCCGCCAATTGTCAGCTGTGTGACTTTGGGCAAGTCACTTCAGTTCTCTGGGCCTCAGTTACCTCATCTGGAAAATGGGGATTAAGACTGTGAGCCCCCCGTGGGACAATCTGATCACCTTGTAACCTCCCCAGTGCTTTCAACAGTGCTTTGCACATAGTAAGTGCTTAATAAATGCCATTATTATTATTATTATTCTAAACCATCCACAGTCTTAGGCCTAACTACCCAACCCTTCCCTGGACCGTGAAAACAGATGTTTCTATATGTTGCCAACTTGTACTTCCCAAGCGCTTAGTACAGTGCTCTGCACACAGTAAGTGCTCAATAAATTCGATTGAATGAATGAATGTTTCGAGCCTACTTAATGAAGTTACCAGTACATACTCATATTACTCAGAATACATACTTACATTTCTCAGAACATTTTTGAAGTACCCTTGAGATTTTTCAAAGATATGGCTTGACTCTCTGGGCCTTTTCCTTGCTTTGCCGATATGCCTTTCCATATTTTTATGATGCCAACGGTAGGGGGAAAAATATCTACCTTCCCCAGGTGATAAGTCAATTCTCTCTCTGGTTATAACTTTCATGGAGTCCCATTGATAATAATAATAATAATCATGGCATTTATTAAGCGCTTACTGTGTGCAAAGCACTGTTTTAAGTTCTGGGGAGGTTACAAGGTGATGAGGTTGTCCCACGGGGGGCTCACAGTCTTCATCCCCATTTTACAGATGAGGTAACTGAGGCCCAGAGAAGTTAAGTGACTTGCCTAAAGTCACACAGCTGACAATTGGCGGAGCCGGGATTTGAACCTATGACCTCTGACTCCAAAGCCCGGGCTCTTTCCACTGAGCCACGCTGTTTCTCATTAGATAAATGAGAAGCATTCATTCATTCAATCAATCATATTTATTGAGAGCTTACTGTGTGCAGAGCACTGTACTAAGCGCTTGGGAAATACAAGTTGGCAACATATAGAGATGGTCCCTACCCAACAGTGGGCTCACAGTCATCATCATCATCATCATCATCATCAATCGTATTTATTGAGTGCTTACTGTGTGCAGAGCACTGTACTAAGCGCTCTGCAGTCTAGAAGCAGTGTGGTCTATTGGCTAGAGCCCAGGCCCAGGAGTCTGAAGGACTTGGGTTCTAATCCCAGCTCTGCCATTTGTCTGCTGTGAGACCTTGGATAAGTCCCTTCTCTGTGCCTCAGTTCCCTCATCTGTAAAATGGGGATGAAGACTGCGACCCCCATGTGGGACATGGACTGCGTCCAACCTGATTAGCTTGCATTTTCCCCAGGGCTTAATACAGTGTCTGGCACATAATAAGCGCTTAAATACCAGAAAAAAGGAATACTCAGTAAATTCACCATTCTGAGACAGGGGTCGTGAAGGGAGGGAAAGAGCTTTCATGAGTCTTACACATTTATCCAGTATCATTTCTTTTAAAAACTCTTCAGAAGAACAAAAAAAATCTAGAGGGGGAGACAGACATTAATATAACGTGTCTGTTATATTGTACTCTGCCAAGCACTTAGTACAGTGCTCTGCACACAGTAAGCGCTCAGTAGATACTACTGACCTCACCCCAAGTCCTCTCTGCAGCGAGGACTTGCAACTTTGCAATGTCTAAAATATTCTCACCTGCTCTTTCAGGATCCATTTTTCGAGGTGTCAGGACCCCAGATCCACAGTTGGGAAGCAGCATGGCCTAATGGGTAGATCCAGAAGGTCATGGGTTCTAATCCCAGCTCTGCCACTTGTCTGCTTTGTGACCTTGGGCAAGTCACTTAACTTCTCTGAGCCTCAATTACCTCATCTGTAAAATGGGGATGAAGACTGTGAGCACCACGTGGGACAACCTGATCACCTTGTATCCCCCCAGCGCTTAGAACAGTGCTTCGCAGATAGTAAGCACTTAACAAATGCCATTATTATTATTATTGCCCAAGAAGCAGCGTGGCTCAGTGGAAAAGAGCCCGGAGTGGAGTCAGAGGTCGTGGGTTCAAATCCCAGCCCCGCCAATTGTCAGCTGTGTGACTTTGGTCAAGTCACTTAATTTCTCTGTGCCTCAGTTACCTCATCTGTAAAATGGGGTTGAAGACTGTGAGCCCACTAGTGGAACAACCTGATCACCTTGTAACCTCCCCAGCGCTTAGAACAGTGCTTTCCACATAGTAAGCGCTCAATAAATGCCATCAAAAAAAAAAAAATTACTGGGCCTCAGTGACTTCATCAGTAAAATGGGGATGAAGGCTGAGAGCCCTTTGTGGAACATGGACTGTGTCCGACCTGAATAACTTGTAACTACCCCAGAACTAAGTACAGTGCTTGGCACACAGTAAGCGCTTAACATATACCACAATTATTATTAGTCTCCCTTTCTCTTCTCAGGCCTGGGCAGAACCCGAGACTGTAAGCTTGCTGTGAGCAGGGAATGCATCTGTTTACTACTGAGTTACTGTTTACTATAGAGAAGCAGCGTGGCTCAGTGGAAAGGGCTCAGGCTTTGGAGTCAGAGGCCCTGGGTTCAAATTCCAGCCCCGCCACTTGTCAGCTGCGTGACTTTGGGCAAGTCACTTAACTTCTCTGGGCCTCATTTCCCTCATCTGTAAAATGGGGATTAAGACTGTGAGCCCCACATGGGACAACCTCATCACCTTGTATCCTCCCCAGCGCTTAGAACAGTGCTTTGCACATAGTAAGCGCTTAAGAAATGCCATCATAATTATTATTATTATTAAAATGGGGATTGAGACTGTGAGCCCCACGTGGGACAACCTGATCACCTTGTATCCTCTCCATCACTTAAAACAGTGCTTTGCACATTCTAAGCACTTAATAAATGCCATCATTATTATTATTATTAAAATGAGGATTAAGACTGTGAGCCCCACATGGGACAATCTGATCACCTTGTATCCTCCCCAGCACTTAGAACAGTGCTTTGCACACAGTAAGCGCTTAATAAATGCCATCATTATTATTATTATTGAAACGGGGATTGAGACTGTAAGCCCCACATGGGACAACCTGATCACCTTGTATCCTCCCCAGCACTTAAAACAGTGCTTTGCACATTCTAAGCACTTAATAAATGCCATCATTATTATTATTATCAAAATGGGGATTAAGACTGTGAGCCCCACATGGGACAATCTGATCACCTTGTATCCTCCCCAACACTTAGACCAGTGCTTTGCACATAGTAAGCGCTTAACAAATGCCATCATTATTATTATTATTGTATTGTACTCTCCCAAGTGCTTAGTACAATGCACTCAATAAATATGATTGAATGAATAAATAGACTGGGATCCCCTCCCCAAACTCCAGATCTCCTCCCATCTGCTCCCTGGGGGTGATCCTCTCCCTCACTGGTTCCTCGATTGTGGGGTCCAGACCCTCTACCTCCCACACAGACAATTCTACCTTGACCGCGCACTACCCCAACATGCTTCCTTCTTGTCCTATGCTGTCGAGTCGTCACCGACACAGAGCGACGCCACGGACACATCTCTGCCAGAACACCCCACCTCCATTTGCAATCGTTCCGGTAGTGGATCCAGAGAGTTTTCTTGGTCAAAATCTGAAAGTGGTTGACCATTGCCTCCTTCTGCTCAGTCAAATTGAGGCTGCACTCTAAACTCTCTCCCATTCCCTCGTCCCCCTCTCCATCCCCCGCATCTTACCTCATCATCATCATCATCATCAATCATATTTATTGAGCGCTTACTATGTGCAGAGCACTGTACTAAGCGCTTGGGAAGTACAAATTGGCAACATATAGAGACAGTCCCTACCCAACAGTGGGCTCACAGTCTAAAAGTCTACCTCTAAAGTCTAAAAGTCTAAAGTCTAAAAGTCTCACAGTCTACATCCTTCCCTTCCCCACAGCACCTGTATATATGTATATATGTATGTACATATTTATTACTCTATTTATTTTACTTGTACATATCTATTCTATTTATTTTATTTTGTTAATATGTTTGGTTTTGTTCTCTGTCTCCCCCTTTTAGACTGTGACCTCACTGTTGGGTAGGGACTGTCTCTATATGTTGCCAACTTGTACTTCCCAAGTGCTTAGTACAGTGCTTTGCACACAGTAAGCGCTCAATAAATACGATTGATTGATTGATTGATTCCACTGCTTCCCAGCACGGGTGAATTTTGATTTATAACAGATGGCCTGCCGCTCACTAGCCACTGGCCAAGCTAGGAATGGAATGGGTAGGCCTCTGCTTGACTCTTCCTCCCATAGCCAAGACTGGTAGAGGACTGGAAACTCTCCAGGTGTGACTCTGAGAGGGGCTAGCTTTCTTCACAGCACCCCAATTTCGGCAGCATGTCTGGGAGTCAGAAGGATCTAAGCACTTAGTACAGTGCTCTGCACTCAGTAAGGACTCAAATATGATTGAATGAAACGAATGACCCAGCTCTACCATTTCATTCATTCAATAGTATTTATTGAGCGCTTACTGTGTGCAAAACACTGTACTAAGCACTTGGGAAGTACAAGTTGGCAACATATAGAGACGAACCCTATCCAACGGCGGGCTCACATTTGCCACTATGTGACCTTGGGCAAGTCACTTCATTTCTCTAATCAATCAATCGTATTTATTGAGCGCTTACTGTGCGCAGAGCACTGTATTAAGTGCTTGGGAAGTACAAGTTGGCAAGTCTCTAGGCCTCAGTTACCTCATCTCTAAAATGGGAATGAAGACTGTGAGCCTCATGTGGGATAGGGACTATGTCCAACCCAATTTGCTTCTATTCACCCCCACGCTTAGTACAGTGCTTGGCTCATAAGTGCTTAGAAATACCATAATTATTTTATAGCTATATTGAGAGAGAGAGGAAGATAGGTAGTCACCTAACACCAAATGGAGAAAGAGAACATAGTAAGGAGGAAACAATCCAAGGGCAAGATGAAGAAGATTGGGGAAAACGTGGGAGGAAAGTTGTGTTGTCAGCTTCCAGGATTTGGGTCAAGAAATTTTCTCCAGGCAGGCAAACAAGGAAAATTACCGTGAGGACAGAGCATGCATGCATGCATCACACAGGTCATAAAGATTCAAGTAGTCTGAGAATTAAGAACAGGCATTTGTTTTTTCTTTTTTCCCCTCTTTACATATAAGCCCAGGGGAGGCACAGCACATCACTAGCATCCACTCCAAGACAACCAGGAGATCCATGCTGATTTCATGGATGTTTTCAATTTGCTGGGACAGAGCCGTAGTTAAAACTCCAAAACCCCAAACAGAGAACCCTTCTCGAAAAATATTTACTGTCCAGTGGGAAATAAACTTGGACCGGCCATGCTACGATACGTGGGGCTCTAGGGAGGAGAAGGGGTTATTTGAAAAGTTTTCCTCCACATGCCAGTGGAATACACATTTGAGAATCTTCCCTGTGGTCCTCAGTCCCTGAGACTCTGAGTTGGTGAAGTCCCGTCCAGTTTAAGTCTTGAGAGAAGAATCAAAGCAGAGTTGAGAGAAACGATACTTTGTGTTGGTAATTTCCAGATGTGTGTTTGACCAAGAATAAACCCGCAGTATTAGGCTTTTCACTGAAATCGTGGTATATGCAGACTCGAGGTAGTTGAAGTTATAATAACAATAATTATTATGGTATTTGTTAAGTGCTTACTATATGCCAAGCACTATTTTAAGCGCTGGGGTAGATACAAGATAATCAGGTTCCACGTGGGGCTCACAGTCTTAATCCTCATTTTACAGATGAGGTAACGGGCACAGAGAAATTAAGTGACTTGCCCAAAGTCACACAGCTGATAAGTGGTGGAGGCAGGATTAGAACCCACAACCTCTGACTCCCAAGCCCGTGCTCTTTCCACTAAGCCACACTGCTTTTAGTGGGCCTTTTCAGTGATCTATCAGTGGCATTTATTGAGCTTTTACTGTGTGCAGAGCACTGACTGAAGCACTGTGGAGAGCACAATACAACAGAGTTGTAGCTACATCTCCGAGATCTAGCCCAGATCCAGAAATCGTTAAGGGAGGCAATAATGTTATCACAATTTGCGTTTTGAGGAGTGCCAAGGGATGTTTACAGCACTCTTGCATACATGTTTATTCAGTTATACATTATTTGATTATCCGTCAATCAACCAGTGGTATTTATTGAGTACTTACGGTGTGCAGAACACTCCACTAAGATTTGAGGGAGAGTGAGTATACGATACACTAGGATGGGTAGACACAATCCTCACCCTCAGAGCCCAGGCTTGAGAGTTAGAGGTCACGGGTTCAAATCCCAGCTCCGCCACTTGTCAGCTGTGTGACTTCGGGCAACTCACTTAACTTTTCTGTGCCTCAGTTACCTCATCTGTAAAACGGGGATTAAGACTGCGAGCCCCACGTGGGACAACCTGATCACCTCCCCAGTGCTTAGAACAGTGCTTTGCACATAGTAAGCGCTTAGCAGTGCCGTCATTATTATTTATTAGTGAGGGAGACTGGCATTAAATAGGAGAAGCAGCATTGCCTAATGGATAAAGCACAGGCTTGGGAGTTAGAAATCACAGCAGACAAGGGGCGGAGCCGGGATTCGAACCCATGACCTTCTGACTCCCAAGCCCGTGCTCTATCCACTAGGCCATACTGCTTGCTCACTAAGCTTCACCTTCAAGATGGCCAATGATCTTCTCCTCCAACTATCCAGCCCCTTTTCCACCTCCTCAATCCTCTCCAATTGCCTCGGCTACTTCATCACTTTTCCTTCAGGGAATGTCATCACGGCGTGACTTTCCTGGCTTTCTCCTCCAGTTCCTAAGTGTGGGGTCAATGGTCATCACAGTGGGGGAATGTGTCTGTTTTGGACCCCACTAAAGCGTGTGGTACAGTGCTCTGCACACCAAAAGTGCTCAATAAATGTGATTGATCGCTCGATTACTGGTGCCACGCTGGAAATGGACGTGGTAAGTAAGGGGGTGAGGCTGTCTTGTCTCTGACACCTGCATAATACACCCTTAGCTGTAAAAACACTTCTTGGGAATTTACAACGACGAAGACGAAGCAACCATTACTACCACCTGTCTGGATGATTTAGCTCAGGAGAATGGCCTCGTTGACCGACCAGAGCTCTTCCAACCCAAGGATTCTACACATCTTGAGAGAAAACAAGGTCTTTTTTTGATGTCTGTAACGAAAGGCCCACGAAATTCTTGAAGAGCTGCCACACAAATGTGTCATGCCAACCCTCATCCAAAGCAGTAGTCTCTCCCGTGGCTCTGGGCCACCCTGGGGGGAAAAAAATCCCTCCCAAGTAGGCCCCAGAGGAGCCCAGGATGAACTCCCTGCCAAAACCCGGAGGTACACACACCCTTGACTTAATGCTCACCCTCCCCTCTGTGGCATCCCTGGGTTTTCTCCCTGTTTAGGGTTCAGCCGGGAACAACTCCGGCATCCCTGGGTTTTCTCCCTGTTTAGGGTTCAGCCGGGAACAACTCCGAGAAGTAGCATGGCCAAAGTGGATAGAGCACCGTCCTGGGAGTTCAGCTTGGCTTAATGGAAACAGCCCAGGCTTGGGAGTCAGAGGCTGTGGGTTCCAATCCCAGCTTTGCCACTTGTCAGCTGTGTGACTTCTCCGAGCCTCAGTGACCCCGTCTGTAAAATGGGGATTAGGACTGTGAGCCCCATGTGGGACAGTCTGATTACCTAGTATCTACCCCGGCACTTAGAACAGTGCTTGGCACATAGTAAGTGCTTAACAAGTACCATCATTATTATTATTATTCATTCACTCATTTATTGAGTGCTTACTGTGCACAGAACACCCTACCTACGCTTGGGAGAATGTACATTATAACAATAAACAGACGCATTCCCTGCCCACACTGAGCTTACGATCTAGAGGGGGAGACCGACATTACAGATATGTATATGACCTCCTCACTGTGCCTCGTTCTCGCCTGTCCCGCCGTTGACCCCCGGCCCACGTCCTCCCCCTGGCCCGGAATGCCATCCCTCCACACATCCGCCAAGCTAACTCTCTTCCTCCCTTCAAATCCCTACTGAGAGCTCACCTCCTCCAGGAGGCCTTCCCACACTGAGCCCCCTTTTTCCTCTCCCCTTCCCCATCCCCCCCACCCTACCTCCTTCCCCTCCCCACAGCACCTGTATACGTTTGTACAGATTTATTGCTCTATTTATTTTACTTATACATATTTACTATTCCATTTATTTTGTTAATGATGTGCATCTAGCTTTACTTCTATGTATTCTGATGACTTGACACCTGTCTACATGTTTTGTTTTGTTGTCTGTCTCCCACTTCTAGACTGTGAGCCCGTTGTTGGGTAGGGACTCTCTCTATATGTTGCCAACTTGTACTTCCCAAGCGCTTAGTCCAGTGCTCTGCACACAGTAAGCACTCAATAAATACGACTGAATGAATGAATGATGGTATTTGTTATGCGCTTACTATGTGCCAAGCACTGTTCTAAGCACTGGGGTAGATACAAGGTTGTCCCACATGGGGCTCACAGTCTTCATCCCCATTTTACAGATGAGGTAACAGAGAAGTCCAATGACTTGCCCAAATAATAATAATGATAGAATTTATTAAGCGCTTACTATGTGCAAAGCACTGTTCTAAGCGCTAGGGAGGTTACAAGGTGATCAGGTTGTCCCTCGGGGGTCTCACAGTCTTAATACCCATCTTACAGATGAGGTAACTGAGGAACAGAGAAGTAAAGTGACTTGCCCAGAGTCACACAGCTGACAAATGGCAGAGCTGGGATTAGAACCCATGACCTCTGATTTCTAAGCCCGGGCTCTTTGCACAATATAAGTGCTGTGGGGCTGAGAGAGGGAGTCAGAAGGTCACAGGTTCTAATATCACCTCCTCCTGTGTGACCTTGGGCAAGTCACTTCACTTCTCTGTGCCTCAGTTACTTCAGCTGGAAAAGAGGGATTGAGACTGTGAGTCCCGCGTTTGACAGGGACTCGATTTGCTTGTATCCACCTCAGAGATTAGGGCCTGACACATACTAAGCGCTTAATAAATACCACAATTATTATTATCACTAGTGGGTAGCTCAAAGGCCAGCTGGGGGGGGGAAAAAGGGGGTTTTCTGATGGAGATCTCCCGCCCTCGCCTCCAATCAATCAATCAATCAATCGTATTTATTGAGCGCTTACTGTGTGCAGAGCACTGTACTAAGCGCTTGGGAAGTACAAGTTGGCAACATATAGAGACAGTCCCTACCCAACTGTGGGCTCACAGTCTAAAAGGGGGAGACAGAGAACAAAACCAAACATACTAACAAAATAAAATAAATAGAATAGATATGTACAAGTAAAATAGAGTAATAAATATGTACAAACATATATACAGGTGCTGTGGGGAAGGGAAAGATTTCCTTTGCCCCTCAGACTGTGAGCCCTTTGTGGGACAAGGGCTATGTCTGGTCTGATTATCTTGTATCTAACCCAGCTCTTAGTATAATGTTTGGCAATCACCAAGGGTGGGCCCCTGTTTTGGGCAGGACTCAGAGTTCGAACTTACCCCACTGGTAGCGAGGCAGGCTTCCAGCCCCACAAGGGCCGAAGAGCCCCACATATCTCCCTCACTCCGCGGACGGGTCAGTGCCAAAACTGGCTGGCCAAATTGGGACTGGCTCTAATGATCACTCCAGCGGCTGTTAAATTCTTTACCTGCAGCAGAGTAGCTCTCCAAAGGGTGAGAAATTCCTGCCCGCCTTTGAAAATTCCAACCCCAAATCCAAGGGAATCCCTTCCACTCCGCAGCCTAGAAATCAAACCCACTCTGTTCCCTGCTTCGGAAGGAGCCAGGGAAAGCATGCGAGGTGACCTGCTACTGACGGGAAAGCAAAAATACATCCAGATATTAATTTGCTTGACAAAAACACTCCCTCCCACAGCTAAAATGAAGCTGACAATACTCCAAATGTCAAAAAAGCATATCAGGTGGGACAGTTTTCATCATCAATGGTATTTATGTGCGGAGCACTGTACTAAGAGCTTGGGAGAGTACAATACAACAGAGTTGGTAGGTGTAATAATAATAATGATAATAATAGTATTTGTTAAGCTCTTTTGTGCCAAGCATTGGGGTAGATACAAGATAATCTTCTAGACTGTGAGCCCACTGTTGGGTAAAGACTGTCTCTATATGTCGCCAACTTGTACTTCCCAAGCGCTTAGTACAGTGCTCTGCACGCAGTAAGCGCTCAATAAATACGATTGAATGAATGAATAATCAGGTCCCATGAAGGGCTCATAGTCTAAGTAGGTGGAAGTAGAGGTACTAAATCCCCACTTTGCAGTTGAAGGAACTGAGGCACAGAGGAGTGACTTGCCCACGGTCACACAGTAGACAAGAAGTGGAGGCAGGATTAGAACCCAGATCCTATGACTCCCAGGGCTGTGCTCTTTCTACTAGGCCATACTGCTGCTGTAGTCCCTGCCCGTGGTGAGTGTCCATTGTTGAATCAATTTTCAACAGGATTTTTGGGCCATCCCCTTTGGGCAATAATGGGATGAAAGACAGAGAACTGTCCAGAAAAGAATAGGACAAAGTCCAGCCTAGCCTCAAGGAGTTTACTGTCTAATGGGGAGGAGGATGGAAGGGCAGAAGGCAAACAGAACATAAACATTTAATAATAATAATAATAATGTTGGTATTTGTTAAGCGCTTACTATGTGCAAAGCACTGTTCTAAGCACTGGGGTAGATACAAGCTAATCTGGTTGTCCCACAAGAGGCTCACAGTCTTCATCCCAGCAGCGTGGCTCAGTGGAAAGAGCACAGGCTTTGGAGTCAGAGGTCATGGGTTTGAATCCCTACTCCACCCCGTCTGCTGTGTGACCTTGGGCAAGTCACTTAACTTCTCTGAGCCTAAGTTACCTCATCTGTAAAATGGGGATGAAGACTGTGAGCCTCACATGGGACAACCTGATCACCTTGTAACCTCCCCAGTGCTTAGAACAGTGCTTTGCACATAGTAAGTACTTAATAAATGCCATTATTATTATTATTATTATTATCCCCATTTTCCAGATGAGGGAACTGAGGCCCAGAGAAGTGAAGTGACTTGCCTAAAGTCACACAGCTGACAAGTGGCGGAGCTGGGATTTGAACCCACGGCCTCTGACTCCAAAGCCCGGGCTCTTTCCACTGAGCCATGCTGCTTCCCAGATAAATAACATACAGTTTCTCTTTAGTTTATCTTTACCACAGTTTATCCTTAGATAAAGAACACACAGTTACATACCTGTACGGAGCATGAGGCTTCGGCTGGGACATGTATGTGGATGGACACTTATAATAATAATCAATCGATCAATCATATTTACTGAGCGCTTACTGTGTGCAGAGCACTGTACTAAATGCTTGGGAAGTACAAGTTGGCAACATATAGAGACAGTCCCTACCCAACAGGGGTACTTGTTAAGCACTTAGCAGCGTGGCTCAGTGGAAAAAGCATGGGCTTGGGAGTCGGAGGTCATGAGTTCAAATCCAGACTCCACCAATTGCCAGCTGTGTGACTTTGGGCAAGTCACTTAACTTCTCTGTGCCTCAGTTACCTCATCTGTAAAATAGGAACCCCTCCCATCCTCTTACGGTGGGGGTTCCCCAAGGTTCAGTGCTTGGTCCCCTTCTGTTCTCAATCTACACTCACTCCCTTGGTGACCTCATTCGCTCCCACGGCTTCAACTATCATCTCTACGCTGATGACACCCAGATCTCCATCTCTGCCCCTGCTCTCTCCCCCTCCCTCCAGGCTCGCATCTCCTCCTGCCTTCAGGACATCTCCATCTGGATGTCCGCCCGCCACCTAAAGCTCAACATGTCCAAGACTGAGCTCCTTGTCTTCCCTCCCAAACCTTGTCCTCTCCCTGACTTTCCCATCTCTGTTGACGGCACTACCATCCTTCCCGTCTCACAAGCCCGCAACCTTGGTGTCATCCTCGACTCCGCTCTCTCATTCACCCCTCACATCCAAGCCGTCACCAAAACCTGCCGGTCTCAGCTCCGCAACATTGCCAAGATCCGCCCTTTCCTCTCCATCCAAACCGCTACCCTGCTCATTCAAGCTCTCATCCTATCCCGTCTGGACTACTGCACTAGCCTTCTCTCGGATCTCCCATCCTCGTGTCTCTCTCCACTTCAATCCATACTTCATGCTGCTGCCCGGATTATCTTTGTCCAGAAACGCTCTGGACATATTACTCCCCTCCTCAAAAACCTCCAATGGCTACCGATCAACCTGCGCATCAGGCAGAAACTCCTCACCCTGGGCTTCAAGGCTGTCCATCACCTCGCCCCCTCCTACCTCACCTCCCTTCTCTCCTTCTACTGCCCAGCCCGCACCCTCCGCTCCTCCACCACTAATCTCCTCACTGTACCTCGCTCTCGCCTGTCCCGCCATCGACCCCCGGCCCACGTCATCCCCCGGGCCTGGAATGCCTTCCCTCTGCCCATCCGCCAAGCTAGCTCTCTTCCTCCCTTCAGGGCCCTGCTGAGAGCTCACCTCCTCCAGGAGGCCTTCCCACACTGAGCCCC
Source organism: Tachyglossus aculeatus (assembly GCF_015852505.1). Taxonomy (NCBI): domain Eukaryota; kingdom Metazoa; phylum Chordata; class Mammalia; order Monotremata; family Tachyglossidae; genus Tachyglossus; species Tachyglossus aculeatus. The sequence goes on along the minus strand of NC_052067.1, from coordinate 140,870,952 downwards.
TTCCTTCCTCTCCCCCTCGTCCCCCTCTCCATCCCCCCGTCTTACCTCCTTCCCTTCCCCACAGCACCTGTATATATGTATATATGGTTGTACATATTTATTACTCTATTTATTTATTTATTTATTTATTTTACTTGTACATTTCTATCCTACTTATTTTATTTTGTTGGTATATTTGGTTCTGTTCTCTGTCTCCCCCTTTTAGACTGTGAGCCCACTGTTGGGTAGGGACTGTCTCTATGTGATGCCAATTTGTACTTCCCAAGCGCTTAGTACAGTGCTCTGCACATAGTAAGCGCTCAATAAATACGATTGATTGATTGATTGATAGGGATTAAGACTGTGAGCCCCATATGGGACAACCTGATCACCTTGTATCCTTCCCAGTGTTTAGCACAGTGCTTTGCACATAGTAAGCGCTTAACAAATGCCATCATTTATTTATTTTACTATGTGCCAAGCAGTGTTTTATGCACTGGGGTAAATGCAAGTCAATCAGGTTGGGCACAGAGCACTATATTAAGTGTATGAGAGACTACAGAGATAATAATAATAATAACAATAATAATAATTGGGGTATTTGTTAAGTGCTTACTATGTTCCAGGCACTGTCCTAAGCTCTGGGGTAGATACAAACAAATCAGTTTGGACGCAGTTTCTGCCCCGCACAGGGCTCACACTCTTAATCCCCATTTTATAGACGAGGTAACTGAGGCCCCGAGAAATTAATTGACTTGTCATCATCATCATCAATCGTATTTATTGAGCGTTTACTATGTGCAGAGCACTGTACTAAGCGCTTGGGAAGTACAAATTGGC